>NC_135329.1:198651726-198954756 GCF_023851605.1 Tamandua tetradactyla
TATGCATAGCTTTTGTGCCCTCCCTGCACTCATGGACCATTGCTCTGCCACCATCTTTCAGGAATCCTTTTTGTTGTGCCATTTCTGTCATTAGTAGCAGTTAATCCCTAAAACACTTTCGTACTTGAATCAAGTTGTTAGGTTAAATCATGAAACTTATAATATTGTAATTATTTGAGTAGTAATCATAGTGGCTCAGTTTGTAAGATAGTTCTGGAAACTTACTGAAGAGGGCCTAGTGCCAAAGAGTGATGGTAAGTATGGACATTGTCTTATCCTTCAGAAAAAACATAAAAGATACATTTACCAAATTTCTTGCTGTAAATGATCCCACATTTTTTTTATAGGCATACCCTCTTGTTTTCACAGATTTGAGTTTACATCATGTTTCTTTTGAGAAGCTTCAAAAGAAATCATTTGATATCTGACTTTAAGTTGGGAAGAAAGCAAATAAAAATGTACATTATTAATATTACATAATTTCTAAATTTCTTAGAATATTTTTCTTTAGATTTTCTATTTTAGAGTAAGCAACAGTATCAGTTTTTTGTACTGTTTTCTTAACATATAATACCTTAAATCTGACATTCATTCTGTATATGTTCTTTTTCTTATTTTAGTAATAAGGAATCAAGAATTAAGACTTTGAAACTTTAGATATCAGTTATAATTCCTTCAGAATAACATCTATAGGTGAAACAAGACAAAATTTTTAAAAATTTAATTTGTAAATGTTAGAAATCTTGTGAAATTAGGAGAGGTAAATAAGCATGTTTTGATTAGTATATTATAACTAAAAAAAACCCAACCAACTCAGCAGTATTTCCTATAGAGTATGGATTTAACAATTTAGGAATCAATATATGCTCCATTCAGATTCTTGTCCCTGTTTTCAGAAAGTATTTCATTACCTTTGGTTGTTCAAATGTTTGAATATTTGACTTGCTTTAATTTTTTCCCCTGTAGTTGTTACATTATATGCTACTCTAGGTGGTCCAGCGATTGTTCATGGATTAAATGAAACAGAGGTCACCAACATCATTACCAGTAAAGAACTCTTGCAAACAAAATTAAAGGTGAAGAATGTATTTATTTTATGACCGTGTCTGACACTTGAGAATTTTAGTGCCATCAGAGTCCTATTATTGATGCGTAGTTCTTTTATGATCCTTTAAATCTTTAATATAGTTGCAAGTTTTTATAATAGCATACTTTATTCCTTTAGAAAAGAAAAAGAGGATTTCATTTATATTTATGTATAAAGAGTCCAGAGAGTTGAATATTAAATGTTAGCAGTTATACTCATCTATTTTCTGTTTTTTTTTACCCCTATTCCCCCTAATAAATAATATAATTTTGAAGGGCTATTTTCAAACTAGTAATTCATTTATTTTGTTTATGAAGCTTTGAGTAATTATCTATTTTCAGAATTTTAAAAGGAAGAAAAGACTTAATAAAACTACAGAAAAAGGGGTTTATTTAGTTACTGGACAACAGCCTGTGAGAACAGGACTGTCTGGGCCTACTCTTTTTTTTAAAACGAATCTATCAGTGAATTCATTCCCCATTCCCTCTTGAAAACAAAGAAAGACTTGGCTACTTTATAGTTCAGGTAGTCTGTCTTTACATGGCCATTTTGGAATGATCTAACTTTGTTGATTAGGATTTTTGCCAGCGATCAGGGTATTCATGGTACATCTGATGCTATAAAATAGTAATTTAAATTCCAGGTCAATCCTTTTCTGTGAAAAAAGTGACATTTGTAGTAACAAAAAACTGCCTTTTTAACCATATTTTAAGTGCATAATTCAGTGACATTATAATGTTGTGCTGCTGTCATTACTACTGTCTATCATTATTAAAACTTTTTTTTATCACCCAGAACTGTAATTCTTTACCCATTAAGGGATGACTTCTCATCTCATTCCTTCCACTCCAGCCCTTGGTAACCTGTAATCTACGCTTTGTGTTTATTTGCTATTTCTTATATGTGAAATCGTACAATAATTGTCCTTTGGTGTCTGGCTTATTTCACTAAACTTGATATTCTCAAGATTATCCATGTTGTAGCATGTATTAGAACTCCATTCCTTTTTATTCCATCACATGTGTATGCCACATTTTGCTTATCCATTTATCTGTTACCGGGTACTTGAGTTGTTTCCACCTTTTGGTTATTACAAGTAATGCTGCACATAAATGTACAAGTGTCTGAGACCTTCTTTCAGTTCTTTTGGCTATATACGTAGAGGAATAGAATTGCCAGGTCAAATCGTAATTTTAAACTTAATTTTTGAACAAGTGCCAAATTGTTTTCCACAGCAGTTATACCATTTTACATTCCCACCAGCAATGCATGAGAGTTGCAGTCATTCATTCATTCATTCACTACTGATTCTGTGGGTTTTCTCACCTACATCGCCCACAGATATACATCCTTACCAACAATTGATAGATTCCAATTTTTTAAAACAATAGCCATCCTATTGGGTGTTTAGTGGTAGCTCTTGTAGCTTTGGTTTGTATTTCTCTAATCTTTAATGATGTTGAGCACCTTTTCTTGGGCTTATTAGCCATTTTTATTTCTTCCTTAGAGAATGTCAGAGTTTTTTTTTGCCCATTTTTAAATTGGGTTGTCTTTTTGTTGTTGAGCTGAATTTATTTATATATATTCTGGATATTAAGTCCTTACCACATATATGACTTCCAAATACTTTGTCTTGTTCTGTAGGTTGTCTTTTCATTTACTTGATAATGTAAGGTGATTTATCTAACGGATTGTTGGGCTTTCCCTTGCTTTTTTTGAGGCGAGAAGTTTCTCTTACTTCATAAATATGATAAACTATTTTGAATGTGTCCTGGGCTATTTACTAAGCTCTTTGATGACGAATGATGAAAATGATGAATGTTTGTGCTTTTCCAGGATATTGTTACTTTAGTTCCACGCCTGCGGCACATTGTCACTGTCGATGGCAAACCACCAACCTGGTCCGAGTTCCCCAAGGGCGTCATCGTACACACCATGGCTGCAGTGCAGGCTCTGGGAGCAAAGGCAAACCTTGGTATGTCTCAGTTTTCTAATTTCCTTATATGTGTTCTGCAGTGAACTTGTTCTCTAGAATTATTTAAAATATTTGATTATATAGGGTTTCGTCACTCTGGATATACTTCCATCTCATCTTTAAAGAAACGTTTATGAAATAGTAGAATCATTGATCTATCAATGTTCTAAAATAGTGTTTATTAGAAATTAATTTAAAATACTTTCTTTTATATTATTCAGTTTTTCTGTCTCCTTTTTCTGATGGTTTTGAGTGGATGGCTTAAAGTTGGTTTTGTAAATATGGCATTAAACTTGCCTTATGTGGTTTACCTGTAGAAATTAACAGATAGCTAGAGAGGCGAAACCAATATTTTCTCCACCTCTACCCTTACCAGGGGGGACAACTTTATCTTCCAACTAGCACACCTAGGCATGGTGACTCTAGAAGTTCGTACTCTCTCTGTTGTTTAGGCATGTCTTGAAAGCTGCTGGGATTTTGGTACTGTATTTCCTCTCTAGCTGGAAACTTAGTAATTGGATGTAGGCATTCAATCAACTTGAATAAATGGGAAGAGGAGCAGATTTTCTTTGACATGAGGTTATATTGTCATTAATTTTGGGCAGATTGGAATTTAGATGCAAATAAAACATTGAAATGAAGATATCGGATGAGCAATGGCATATACAAGTCTCTGCAAAGATAATAGTTCAGAGTTAAGGATGATGTTAAGAAATTTAGAAGCCAGAGACTTTCAGGTTTTAATTACAGCTGTGGGACTAGATGAGATCACCCACGGAATCAGTAGTGAGGGAATGAATGACTTGAAGAAATAATTCTGGAATGCTTACTCTGGACCTCTCTGCCACACAATTGAAATGTTAATAAGGTATGCTAAGTTTCCTGCGAAAGAATACCCACTTCCTCTGCCTTCATTTTTTTCTGCCTGTTTGAAGAGCTTGGATTTGTTTGAAGTGGCAGTTATGATTGGTTGGTTTCATGTTTTTCATTAAAATTTTTGTGCTTAAGGAGAGACATTTGGGTATCTTCATTTTAATGAAAAGGTCGCTATGTTTTGTGGGCTATCTTGTTGAATTTACTTTCTTACGTTCATAAACTGAAATTGGAGATGAAGTCCAGACTATCTTACCCCTAAGAAAGACTGCTTATCAATATTTAATACTTGATTCAAGTTTTAATTCTCTCCACGTTGTGAAGGAATGTTGTTTCAGTATGAATCTTTCTGCTGCAGGAACAGTTTATATTTCTCAAATTTAGAAGTACCACACATAAGGTAGTTCCCAGGTTAATTCAGGCTTCTCAGCCCTATCACGTATGAACCTTTGTATTTCCGCTGTGATGTGTTTGCTCCTGCCCTTAGGCTTGCGCCCTTCGTGATCGTTAGTGGACAACATTGTTTCTAATCCAGAACATTGAATGTAACCAGGTTAATTTCACAGCTGTGAAATAGAGAAAACTTTTGGCAAGTTGTCTAGATACCCTAATCCAAGCCACTCTGACTTCTTTGTTGAATTGCTGGAATAGCCTTTTGTTCCCCTCCTTTTCCCCCTCCTTTTGTGAAGTAGAGTAAGCTGCGTAGCAGCCAACATGATCCACCGTGGTCCTGGCTGAAGACACACATTGCTTTCCATCTTAGCATGAATTCTGCAGTCTTAGTATGGCCTTAGCAGGGCCCTGTGAGACTTGGCCCCACTGCTACTTCAACTTTTTTTCTTGCCAGGCTTCTTCTTGCTTACTCTGTTCCTACCATGCTTCTTGCTGATTACATATGCCAGGCTCCTTCCTACCTTATGCCTTAGCACTTGCTTATTTCCTACTTAGAACATTTTTCTCCCAAATCCAGGGTTTTCATGGCTTCATTCCTCACTTTTTTCTGGACTGCTGAAATTTCAAGTCCATGAATAACCTTCCTTGACTTTGCCATCTAACTAGCATCTACTCCCACCTTTTCTTGCTTAATTTCTCTTCATAGCTCTTACTACATTATAGATAGATCTGCTTTTCCCAGTACAATATGTTCCTTATGTGCAGGGATTTTATCTGTCTTGTTGACCCCTGAATGAGTACAATGATCAGATATTTAGTTGAGTTAATAGGTATGAATTAGTGATATGGCTGAATTTCTCAGAATTGTGTTGTTTTTCTTTCTCTAATACAGAAAACAAAACTCACAGCAAACCAGCGCCTTCAGATATTGCAGTGATCATGTACACGAGTGGATCCACAGGGCTTCCAAAGGGAGTCATGATCTCACATAGTAACATTGTTGCTGGTATAACGGGGATGGCAGAAAGGATTCCAGGACTGGGGTATGTTATGGGAAGTTCATGCTGAGTAGTTTTATATTTATATGTGTTGCTATATTAACATTTTGTCATATATAGTTAACTCCTTCAGGGTCTAAGTAGGCATTTCCTTGAAAGATGTTAACATTAAATTGAAGTAGTTGCAGTTATATGTTTTCAAACTTTAGTTTTTGGATATTGTTATTAAAATTTACTTTTTACAGGGCAGTACAGCAGTGGCTCAGTGGCAGAGTTCTCGCCTGCCATGCTGGAGACCCGGATTCTATTCCTGGAGCCTGCCCATGCCAAAAATATATATATATATTTTTTTTTACTTTAAAATTTGCAAATTTTAAATGACTGTATAGTTGTAAATCTCTTTATCTAAATTATTTTCATCAGTTGGTATTGTTCCCATTGTAGCCATTTTTATACTTAAATATATTTTCATTTAGGTGATCAAATAATTTAATATATCCAAGAAATATTTATTGACCTTTGGTGGACACAATCTCTGGTTTCTCTCTCCCCTCTCCCCTCCCTCCTCTTAAATCATATGCACACACTCAAACACATTGTTATACGCATTTTTCTTATATGTGGACATGTAATTTATTTGAAGATATAATCATTCATAACAGTGTTCAAAACAGGAATCTGTTCCTGACAGGTGTGGATTCTGTTTGAACTCTTCTGGTTAGTAGCGCGCTAGCCCCAAAGACATTTTCATCTTTGGATGATTTATTCTGTTCTTCAGAAGAGCCCCTCACCCCCCAGCCCTCACCAGCCCGTTTCTTCTGCTTTGGTATTTTGCATTTGCAACACTCTTAGTTACTGGATGCCTTCATGCAGTCCTGAGAACTCTGCACATAGAGCTCACTTACCCACTTCCTTAGAGTGGATACTAACTCAGTTTTTTGTTGAGATATAGTTCATTTTTCCCTATTCCCCCTTCCTCCATACACACAAACACGCACACACTCAGCACTAAAGCACATTCATATATATACTCATAGACCCTTAGGAACTCTGTGTGCCTGTTCAGTCTGTTTGACTAGGGCCTGTCATTAGTCCTAACTTGCTCTCCGTTAGTCAATCTGCTTCACTGCCAGATAGGGCATCTGACCTTTACATATGTTATCTCTCTTTTCTTTTAGAGAAGAAGATGTATATATCGGATACTTGCCTCTAGCCCATGTTCTGGAATTAAGTGCGGAGCTTGTTTGTCTTTCTCATGGATGCCGCATTGGCTACTCTTCGCCACAGACATTAGCAGATCAGGTAAATTAAAAATCTGTGACTTGAGGTACTTAGACAGTCATGATTATTTTTAACATTGTTTCTGTAAGTGTGAGATATATATTAAAAATGACAACTTGTTTTAAAAGAAGCACTTGCCTTTTAAGTGCTTGTTAAGATATGAGTCAGTTAAAATGATGAATTAATAGGCTTTTTGATCTAACAATTCCATCAGATATTTAAAATAAGGATCACTTTATATGGCCTGGTTTTTGTTTTTGTTTTTCCTTTCTTTGTAGTCTTCCAAAATAAAAAAAGGAAGCAAAGGGGATACATCTGTGTTGAAACCAACACTGATGGCAGCTGTTCCGGTAAGAATTGGCCATTATTTAATACTGAGTACTAAAGAAGTGTTATCTGCTGCAGAACCTTCTTAGTTCAGGTGGAAAGGCTATTGTTGTCAAGGTGCTTGATGCGGGATTTATTTCTTATTGGTTATCAGGATTGCCTTAAGCCCTTCAGGATTTATTTAATATTGCTTGTATCTATTTTTCTCTTATTTCCTAAACATCCAACATCATTTCAGCTTTCATATGATACTATCAACTCCTTTCTCAGTGTAGTTTCTTGTTATAATCATTTTGTGATAGCTGTTTGCTGATGTGTAGAAGAAATCTTAAACCAGCAGGAGACAGGAGGAAGTTTGAGATCACCTCCCTCTAAGTAAACTGGATGATTACCTCCTGAGTCCTCAGGGAAAACCTTGCCTAGACAATAAACAAAATGATGAGAAGCTTATGCAACTTTGAATTATCTCAGGCAGGCTCTACATCCTAATATAACATGTAGGATGAGGAGAGCTTGGGAATAAAATCAGAAAAAATGGAAAGCCACGATTTTGTCTCCTCCAAATATAGATTCCATTTCATTTTTAGTATAGAATAAATAAGATAAATGAGCAAAGTAATATAAAGTTAATAATGGCATATTCCTGCCCTATTTTATTTCTGTTTATTTGTTACTATTCATAGTAGTATCTGGGTAATTTTTTTCCATAGTCCTCTTTTTTTTTTCCATTTACTTTATTTTTTATTGATGTAGCTTATATATTCACATATCATGTAATCATCCAAAATGTGCAATCAGTGGTTCACAATATTACCGTATACTGTGCATTTATCATCCAGAGTCTTCATTTTTAAACCAATGTGGCTTTATTTTAAAAGTTTGGTCTTGATGGAATCTATCTTTTTGAAAAATGGCTTAATATCAATAGAAATATAAATCTTACGTTAGAATTTGAAGATGTATGGCAACTCTATATTAATTCATTGTTGTATATTAAGGAAATCATGGATCGGATCTATAAAAATGTCATGAATAAAGTGAATGAAATGAGTAGTTTTCAGCGTAATCTGTTTATTCTGGCCTATAATTACAAAATGGAACAGATTTCAAAAGGATATAGTACGCCACTGTGTGACAGGTAAGTAACGGGTTTCTCTCGGTCCCTTCCTTGATACTTTAACCATTTAATTTGCATTAATAGCCCATTTAATTGAGGTGTATTTGTAAGAAATTTATTAAAAAAGCCAAAGGGGCTCTGTAAAAACCCATCATGCATAAGAAAACAGGCAGTTTCCTATACAGTTTTACTGTATCTAATAAGATGCCCATATCTTCTATGGCCACTTCTTCTTCTCTTTGCTTTTAAATTTATTTCAGTTGAACATTAAAATGGCAACCCAATATGATAAAATGTTTTGTATTTAAAGTTTTAAATAACCAGTTTTACCCCATATCTTTTAATTTTGTGCTGTTAATGTATATTAAATTAATAAATTTATTAATAAAAGCTTGTTAGGCGGAAACATTAATAAATTTAATATAAAATAGTTTATCTATTTAGTGAGATACAATCTGCCTTGGAAAGTTATTGATATCACTTTTAAATGATTGCCACTTGCTCTTTGACTTCTTCAAAATTAAAATACAAAACAAAACAAAAAACCACGAAACATTTTTCAGAAACAACTAGATCAATTGGGTGTTTAAATTGTTTTTCTAATTGCTTGTCATTTATCAGATTTTTAAACAAACACATTAAAACTTGAATTACTGATGTTTTAAAAAAAGCTAATTGCTAGATACAAATATGTACGCATTTCTAACAAAATAAGCTAAAGCAGAAGATTAATTTGATTATAATATTATATGAAGTAACAATAGGATGGTTCAATATTAATGTTATATATTATATAATAGATTATTTTATATAATTTTATATAATATTATAAAGCTAATTGCCCTGGCTTTAAGCAAGAGTTCTTCATTGCTATACAAAATTAAACCTGAAAACATTGAACTCAAATATTGCTTGAAAAGTTCTTAAAAGGAAATCACATATTCTTTATCTGGTTGAACTATTAAAAATTAAGATTTAAGTAGAGAGTCGAAAGACTCTCCTGAATTGGATGGGTCAGTTAACCTCAAAATCTCATATATCAAAATTGGGAGATTAGTCTGAATGATTTGGAGAATTCCTTTCAACTTTAAAATTCTATGATTCTGTGATTAATTTTTTTAGCTTTGTATTCTGGAAAGTACGAAGCTTGTTAGGCGGAAACATTCGGCTTCTGTTGTGTGGAGGTGCTCCACTTTCTGCAGCCACACAGCGATTCATGAATATCTGTTTTTGCTGTTCGGTTGGTCAGGGGTATGGACTCACTGAATCTGCTGGAGCTGGAACAATTACAGAAGGTTAGTGTTGTCCGTCTGTGGAAGGGAGTGTACAGCAAAGCCTGGATTATTATTGTCATCAACTTTTAGAATGTTTTAGGTACCCGTATAGTTATTGGCCATATTAAAAATTCATCTGGAGGGATTTTTTCATGTTAATATATGGTTTTAAAAACCCACCAACATTCCAAAAAGGAGTTTTAAACAGTAGCAAGTATTGTATTGTATACATTTATTTTCTGATATGAATTATTAATTTTTTTTTAATGTGGGAAAATAAACGTGCTTTTGTCATTTCTTTAAGTCTATATATTAAGGCCTAGATTCAGAGATGGAGTTCTGTGTATGTATAGAGAGAAACTAGATTCAGATCGAAAAGAGAATGAAGTTACTGGAATTTATCTTGGTGATGTGATTGAGAAGGTGATCACTACACATAAATTCCACAGTCTCTCCTATGTGGATTTAAATAGGGTGTGATACATAAGATGATGCAGAAGTCTTGCTTTGAAATAGTTTACATGGGTGAAGATTGGAGAGGTTATTTGTACTGCAAAGCTGTCAAATAAGAAAATGAAATTTGTATACTGCAAAGCTGTCAAATGATAAGGAAATTAAATCAGTATAAATCTTTGTACTTCATTATCCTTAAGATAGCAGTTACGAACTCAGAAACTAGGCTGCTGCTTAAATGAGCAAAGTGGACCTGGTGTACAGAAATGTGATGGGCAAGGTTTGTGGGGAGTTGAAACAGTCATGTCCTATCTAATGGGAGCCCTCAGTTGTTGCTTTGTTGGAAGTGCGGGCCTATTGTTGCTGGAGATTTCAGGCATAGATGTAAAATATCTTAATTTTTAAATGGCAATACCTAACTCAGATTAAAAAAAACAAAACAATGTGGGCCAAATAGAAAGCCGAGACAGGCCACACAGCCTGTGGTTCGCTAGTTTGTGACATTTCCCTTGAAGCTTTCTCTGGGGATATCTTAAGTTTTGAGATAAACCATAAGTTTTGGTAATTTGGAAATGGAATAAATTTAGTAATTACTGTTTTCAAATACTTTCCCCCTCTTAGTGTGGGACTACAATACTGGCAGAGTGGGAGCACCATTAGTTTGCTGTGAAATCAAGTTAAAGAACTGGGAAGAAGGTAATAAACTATTTTCAACCACAGAGCATTGATCTGTAACTAAAATTAGAATTCTGCTTTATTTTCTTCCTTATTTTAGGACTGTATGAATGCATTTATTTTGCTTGTTTCAAAGGTAGTTTTGAAGAATTAGAACTGTTTTAATTTTGCTTACTATTTTATTACTTTAATGCAAGTAAAAATTAATGACATATTGGAGAAAAGTGCTAAATAAATAATGTAAGTAAATTAGGAGTGATACTTTTGTAGATACAAAAGCATAATGTTCTGTGAAACTGAGGATTTTTACATGTTTTTTTTCCCTTTCTTTGTATCTTTTTCCTGAGGGTTTCAACCCAGACTTAATAGAAGGAAATTTCACTATAATTCAAAAAAAGTTTGTTACTTATGCTGTTTATCTAATTAAATACCAGTTACTTTTTTTTTGCATGGGCAGGCACTGGGAATTGAACCCAGGTCTCCAGCATGGCAGGCGAGAACTGTACCACTGAGCCACCATGGCCCGCCCTACCAGTTACTTTTTAAAAAGTTCATTTGATCATCTTCTTTTTTTTTTAATTGTGAAAAATAACATATGGACAAAACAATAAATTTCAAAACTCACAACCATTAGTTAAAGAATACATTTCAAGAGTCTGGTATTTATTACAATTCCATAATTTTAGGTTTTTCCTTCTAGCTGCTCTAAGACGCTGAAAACGAAAAGAAATATCAATATAATGATTCAACAGTCATACTCACTTGTTAAATGCTATCTTCTCTGTAATAACATCACCTTCTCATTAGATCTTTCTCCCACTCTTTAGGAGTATTTAGGCTATGCACGTTTTTTTTGTTTGTTTTTTTTAAGTGTTCAGCCACATCTATTTTAATTCTTTTATTCCTTCTGGATCGAGCAGTCTCTTTTTAATGCTGATTTTGTCTTGTTGTTTTCGTTTTTGCATTTTAATATGTTAAATAATTTTATTAATTAAAAAAATTAACACAACATTTAGAAATCATTCCATTCGACATATACAATCAGTAATTCTTAATATCATCACATAGATGCATATTCATCATTTCTTAGTACATTTGCATCGATTTAGAAAAAGAAATAGAAAGACAACAGAAAAAGAAATAAAACGATAATAGAGAAAAAAAAACTATACCTCAGATGCAGCTTCATTCAGTGTTTTAACATAATTACATTACAATTAGGTAGTATTGTGCTGTCCATTTCTGAGTTTTTGTATCCAGTCTTGTTGCACAGTCTGTATCCCTTCAGCTCCAGTTACCCATTATCTTACCCTATTTCTATCTCCTGATGGTCTCTGTTACCAATGACATATTCCAAGTTTATTCTCTAATGTCAGTTCACATCAGTGGGACCATGCAGTATTTGTCCTTTAGTTTTTGGCTAGTCTCACTCAGCATAATGTTCTCTAGGTCCATCCATGTTATTACATGCTTCATAAGTTTATTCTGTCTTAAAGCTGCATAATATTCCATCGTATGTATATACCACAGTTTGTTTAGCCACTCGTCTGTTGATGGACATTTTGGCTGTTTCCATCTCTTTGCAATTGTAAATAATGCTGCTATAAACATCGGTGTGCAAATGTCCGTTTGTGTCTTTGCCCTTAAGTCCTCTGAGTAGATACCTAGCAATGGTATTGTTGGGTCGTATGGCAATTCTATATTCAGCTTTTTGAGGAACCGCCAAACTGCCTTCCACAGTGGTTGCACCATTTGACATTCCCACCAATAGTGGATAAGTGTGCCTCTTTCTCCACATCCTCTCCAGCACTTGTCATTCTCTGTTTTGTTGGTAATGGCCATTCTGGTGGGTGTGAGATGATATCTCATTGTGGTTTTGATTTGCATTTCTGTAATAGCCAGGGACATTGAGCATCCCTTCATGTGCCTTTTGGCCATTTGTATTTCCTCTTCTGAGAGGTGTCTGTTCAAGTCTTTTTCCCATTTTGTAATTGGGTTGGCTGTCTTTTTGTTGTTGAGTTGAACAATCTCTTTATAAATTCTGGATACTAGACCTTTATCTGATATGTCATTTCCAAATATTGTCTCCCATTGTGTAGGCTGTCTTTCTACTTTCTTGATGAAGTTCTTTGATGCACAAAAGTGTTTAATTTTGAGGAGCTCCCATTTATTTATTTCTTTCTTCAGTGCTCTTGCTTTAGGTTTAAGGTCCATAAAACCGCCTCCAATTGTAAGATTCATAAGATATCTCCTTACATTTTCCTCTAACTGTTTTATGGTCTTAGACCTAATGTTTAGATCTTTGATCCATTTTGAGTTAACTTTTGTATGGGGTGTGAGATATGGGTCCTCTTTCATTCTTTTGCATATGGATATCCAGTTCTCTAGGCACCATTTATTGAAGAGACTGTTCTGTCCCAGGTGAGTTGGCTTGACTGCCTTATCAAAGATCAAATGTCGATAGATGAGAGGGTCTATATCTGAGCACTCTATTTGATTTCATTGGTCGATATATCTGTCTTTATGCCAGTACCATGCTGTTTTGACCACTGTGGCACTTCATAATATGCACTTCATAATATGCCTTAAAGTCAGGCAGCGTGAGACCTCCAGCTTCGTTATTTTTCCTCAAGATACTTTTAGCAGTTCGGGGCACCCTTCCCTTCCAGATAAATTTGCTTATTGGTTTTTCTATTTCTGAAAAATAAGTTGGGATTTTGAGTGGTATTGCATTGAATCTGTAAATCAATTTAGGTAGAATTGACATCTTAACTATATTTAGTCTTCCAATCCATGAACACGGTATGCCCTTCCATCTATTTAGGTCTTCTGTGATTTCTTTTAACGGTTTTTTTGTAGTTTTCTTTGTGTAGGTCTTTTGTCTCTTTAGTTAAATTTATTCCTAAGTATTTTATTCTTTTAGTTGCAGTTGTAAATGGAATTCGTTTCTTGATTTCCCCCTCAGCTTGTTCATTGCTAGTGTATAGAAACACTACAGATTTTTGAATGTTGATCTTATAACCTGCTACTTTGCTGTACTCATTTACTAGCTCTAGTAGTTTTGTTGTGGATTTTTCAGGGTTTTCGGCGTATAGTATCATATCATCTGCAAACAATGATAGTTTTACTTCTTCCTTTTCAATTTTGATGCCTTGTGTTTCTTTTTCTTGTCTAATTGCTCTGGCTAGAACTTCCAACACAATGTTGAATAATAGTGGTGATAGTGGACATCCTTGTCTTGTTCCTGATCTTAGGGGGAAAGTTTTCAATTTTTCCCCATTGAGGATGATATTAGCTGTGGGTTTTTCATACATTCCCTCTATCATTTTAAGGAAGTTCCCTTGTATTCCTATCCTTTGAAGCATTTTCAACAGGAAAGGATGTTGAATCTTGTCAAATGCCTTCTCTGCATCAATTGAGATGATCATGTGATTTTTCTGCTTTAATTTGTTGATATGGTGTATTACATTAATTGATTTTCTTATGTTGAACCATCCTTGCATACCTGGGATGAATCCTACTTGGTCATAATGTATAATTCTTTTAATGTGTTGCTGGATTCGATTTGCTAGAATTTTGTTGAGGATTTTTGCATCTATATTCATCAGAGAGATTGGTCTGTAGTTTTCTTTTTTTTGTAATATCTTTGCCTGGTTTTGGTATGAGGGTGATGTTGGCTTCATAGAATGAATTAGGTAGCTTTCCCTCCACTTCAATTTTTTTGAAGAGTTTGAGGAGAGTTGGTACTAATTCTTTCTGGAATGTTTGGTAGAATTCACATGTGAAGCCGTCTGGTCCTGGACTTTTCTTTTTGGGAAGCTTTTGAATGACTGATTCAGTTTCTTTGCTTGTGATTGGTTTGTTGAGGTCATCTATTTCTTCTTGAGTCAAAGTTGGTTGTTCATGCCTTTCTAGGAACTTGTCCATTTCATCTACATTGTTGTATTTATTAGCGTAAAGTTGTTCATAGTATCCTGTTATTACCTCCTTTATTTCTGTGAGGTCAGTGATTATGTCTCCTCTTCCATTTCTGATATTATTTATTTGCGTCCTCTCTCTTCTTCTTTTTGTCAATCTTGCTAAGGGTGCATCAATCTTGTTGATTTTCTCATAGAACCAGCTTCTGGTCTTATTGATTTTCTCTGTTGTTTTTGTGTTCTCAATTTCATTTATTTCTGCTCTAATCTTTGTTATTTCTTTCCTTTTGCTTGCTTTGGGGTTAGTTTGCTGTTCTTTCTCCAGTTCTTCCAAGTGGACAGTTAATTCCCGAATTTTTGCCCTTTCTTCTTTTTTGATATAGGCATTTAGGGCAATAAATTTCCCTCTTAGCACTGCCTTTGCTGCATCCCACAGGTTTTGATATGTTGTGTTTTCATTTTCATTCGCCTCGAGATATTTACTAATTTCTGTTGTAATTTCTTCCTTGACCCACTGGTTGTTTAAGAGTGTGTTGTTGAGCCTCCACGTATTTGTGAATTTTCTGGCACTCTGCCTATTATTGATTTCCAGCTTTATTCCTTTATGATCTGAGAAAGTGTTGTGTATGATTTCAGTCTTTTTAAATTTGTTGAGACTTGCTTTGTGACCAAGCATATGGTCTATCTTTGAGAATGATCCATGAGCACTTGAGAAAAAGGTGTATCCTGCTGTTGTGGGATGTAATGTCCTATAAATGTCTGTTAAGTCTAGCTCATTTATTGTAATATTCAGATTCTCTGTTTCTTTATTGATCCTCTGTCTAGATGTTCTGTCCATTGATGAGAGTGGGGAATTGAAGTCTCCAGCTATTACGGTAGATGTGGCTATTTCCCTTTTCAGTATTTGTAGTGTATTCCTCACGTATTTTGGGGCATTCTGATTCAGTGCGTAAATATTTATGATTGTTATGTCTTCTTGTTTAATTGTTCCTTTTATTAGTAGATAGTATCCTTCTTTGTCTCTTTTAACTGTTTTACATTTGAAGTCTAATTTGTTGGATATTAGTGTAGCTACTCCTGCTCTTTTCTGGTTGTTATTTGGATGAAATATCTTTTCCCAGCCTTTCACTTTCAACGTATGTTTATCTTTGGGTCTAAGATGTGTTTCCTGTAGACAGCATATAGAAGGATCCTGTTTTTTAATCCATTCTGCCATTCTGTGTCTTTTGATTGGGGAATTCAGTCCATTAACATTTAGAGTTATTACTGTTTGGGTAATACTTTCCTCTACCATTTTGCCTTTTGTATTATATATATCATATCTAATTTTCCTTCTTTCTACACTCTTCTCCACACCTCTCTCTTCTGTCTTTTCGTATCTGACTCTAGTGCTCCCTTTCGTATTTCTTGCAGAGCTGGTCTCTTGGTCACAAATTCTCTCAGTGACTTTTTGTCTGAAAATGTTTTAATTTCTCCCTCATTTTTGAAGGACAATTTTGCTGGATATAGAAGTCTTGGTTGGCAGTTTTTCTCTTTTAGTAATTTAAATATATCATCCCACTGTCTTGCCTCCATGGTTTCTACTGAGAAATCTACACATAGTCTTATTGGGTTTCCCTTGTATGTGATGGATTGTTTTTCTCTTGCTGCTTTCAAGATCCTCTCTTTCTCTTTGACCTCTGACATTCTAACTAGTAAGTGTCTTGGAGAACGCCTATTTGGATCTATTCTCTTTGGGGTGTGCTGCACATCTTGGATCTGTAATTTTAGGTCTTTCATAAGAGTTGGGAAATTTTCAGTGATAATTTCTTCCATTAGTTTTTCTCCTCCTCTTCCCTTCTCTTCTCCTTCCGGGACACCCACAACACGTATATTTGTGCGCTTCATATTATCATTCAATTCCCTGAGCCCCTGCTCAAATTTTTCCGTTCTTTTCCCTATAGTTTCTGTTTCTTTTTGGATTTCAGATGTTCCATCCTCCAGTTCACTAATCCTAACCTCTGTCTCTTGAAATCTACCATTGTAGGTTTCCATTGTTTTTTTCATCTCTTCTACTGTATCTTTCATTCCCATAAGTTCTGTGATTTGTTTTTTCAGACTTTCCATTTCTTCTTTTGTTCATCCCTTGCCTTCTTCATGTCCTCCCTCAATTTATTGATTTGGTTTTTGAAGAGGTTTTCCATTTCTGTTTGTATATTCAGAATTAGTTGTCTCAGCTCCTGTATCTCATTTGAACTATTGGTTTGTTCCTTTGTCTGGGCCATATCTTCAATTTTCCTGGTGTGATTTGTTATTTTTTGCTGGCATCTGGACATTTAATCAGAATTCCCTGAGTGTGAGACCCAGCAGGTTGAAAGACTTTCCTGTGAAGTCTCTGGGCTCTGTTTTTTTTATCCTGCCCAGTATGTGATGCTTGTCTTTCTGCAGGTCCCACCCGCAAAAGATGTTGTGGCTCCTTTATTAATGCCACTATTGGTGTTTGGTTGGACCCAGTCCCTGCCACTGTCGGAGACTCCCTCCTCTTCCTCCGGGCAGCTGCCTGTGGGGGAGGGGCTCCGGCCACCGGCCGCTGCGGCTTAGGAAACTCGCTGATCGGAGACTCACCGCTGGACCGGGAAGCCACCTGTTGGGGAGGGGCACCGGTCGCTGGCTGCTGAGGCTTAGGGTACTTGCTGATCCTAGACTCGTAGCTGGTCCGGGAAGCCGCCCGCGAGAGAGGGGTGCCAGCTGCCGGCCACCGCGGCTTGAGGAACTTGCCTCTCCGAGACCCTCAGCTGGTCCGGGAAGGAGGGAGGGAGGGGCGCCGGCCGCCAGCCGCCGCGGCCCGGGGAAGCACGCACCACTCGGGGAGCTCACCGCAGTGGAGTCTCACACCCGGTCCAGCCAGTCCAGACTGGGGTACGCTGTGTGTCCGGTCCCTGCTGTGGCCCCGGGAGCTGTTCTGCACTGTTTCTGGTCACCTAGTAGTTGCTCTGGAGAAGGAACTAAGATACGTGTACCTTACTAAGCCGCCATCTTGTCCCGCTATGCCCGTTTTAACTTTCACATGTTGGAAAAGGGTGTCGATAATATGGATAGGCGGATGGAGCTAGGTGATGTTCTAGAGAGGCTGGCCCCTCTGGGTTTTAGGACTTATTTGGCCTAGGAGCCCATCTGGAAGTTAGGTTTGTGTAAAGTAATCTTAGTGCACGGAACCTTTGTAGACTCTCAGATAAAGCTCTAGGTGTTCTTTAGGGTGGGCAGAAATGATTTTAGTTGGAGTATGGCAAACGATAATCTTATTCTTAACATGTGAAAATTATCTGATTTGTTGGGATGAACCTTTACTCTATGCAAAGCAAATAAAAATTCTGAAAACTCCCCAGTCTTGGGGTTTGTTCATACAAAGGATAGGTCAAGCTGACTTAAAATTAGGCCTAAAAGTCACCCCCAAAAGAACCTGTTTTGTTGCTTAGATGTGGCCTCTCTCTCCAGCCAACACAACAAGCAAACTCACCACCCTCCCCCTGTCTACATGGGACATGCCTCCCAGGGGTGTGGACCTTCCTGACAATGTGGGACAGAAACCCTAGAATGAGCTGAGACTCAGCCTCAGGGGATTGAGAAAACCTTCTCGACCAAAAGGGGGAAGAGTGAAATGAGACAAAGTGTCAATGGCTGAGAGATTCCAAACAGAGTTGAGAGGTTATCCTGGAGGTTATTCTTACGTATTAAACAGATATCACCTTGTTAGTCAAGATGTAATGGAGAGGCTGGAGGGAACTGCCTGAAAATGTAGAGCTGTGTTCCAGTAGCCATGTTTCTTGAAGATGATTGTATAATGATAGAGCTTTCACAGTGTGACTGTGTGATTGTGAAAACTTTGTGTCTGATGCTCCTTTTATCTACCTTAACAACAGATGAGTAAAACACACAGAATAAAAATAAATAATAAGGGGAACAAATGTTAAAATAAATTTAGATTGAAATGCTAGTGATGAATGAAAGGGAGGGGTAAGGGGTATGGTATGTATGAATTTTGTGTTTTCTTTTTATTGCTTTTTCTGAATTGATGCAAATGTTCTAAGAAATAATCATGATGATGAATATGCAACTATGTGATGATATTGTGAATTACTGATTATACATGTAGAACAGAATGATCAAAAGTTAAGGAAAAAATCTGAAGGCTCATAAGTCACTGACTTTTCAGCTGTCTTTGAGCAGAATTAGTGAAAAATGCCATTTAAGCTTGGATTCCTTCTCAGATTATCTGAAAAGAATAAATCTTTTAAATATATAAGAATTTGATTTTATATAGAGATTTATTGAATTATTAAATGCATGATTTAATACTTTTATCATTTTATTAGTATAATTGTTAAGAATTTCTGCAGTATTAAAAAAATGCCTGTTTAGCATTTGTAATTATTTTGTACTATAGATGGGGATGTTAGACTTTTTTTTTTTCTTGGAATCTTAACTTTTTTTATGCTAATTTTGTGTCTATTTTTATAAGCATTGCCCACTCAGTGTCCTTGTTTCCTTTGGGGGAAAGTAATTGGACTAAAGTAAAATGCCCGATTTAGAAAACTAATAGTTTCAGAGTTTTGCATTTGGCTAATAGGGCTAAAAATACTGAATTGATTCTAAATTATTTTGTGTTAATTAGGTGGATACTTTAATACTGATAAACCACACCCCAGAGGTGAAATTCTTATTGGTGGTCAAAATGTGACAATGGGATACTACAAAAATGAAGTAAAAACAAAAGCTGATTTCTTCGAAGATGAAAATGGACAGAGGTGGCTCTGTACTGGAGATATTGGAGAATTTGACCCTGATGGTTGTTTAAAGATTATTGGTGAGCCATCTAACATTGTTTTGAAAGTGAATATTTCTGAAATCGTTCTGAAATAGTTTTACAAAATACTATGTGTTTAGTGAAGCTGTTTAATAATATTGAAACATATGCAGTGTTGCTCTGGTCTTTTGTATCATCCCTGAATATAAAAATTTTTAGTAGCAGCTGTGTGGAATTTATAAGTCTTGATGTATTATATGAGGTCTCAAACTTTGACATAATGGTATTTGAAAATTACCACTAGATAACCCTAAAAGAGTCAAATTCTTTCCTACCCGTCTAGAGAATATTTTTTGCGTATTCTTTGACATTTAGAGACTATTTGCTGGAATTCTCATTCTCCTGAACTGTGTCTTTGCCTTTCCTATGAAAGAACAAATGAAAGTCTGGTAACTCAAGCATTATGACCCATTTGGAATGAAGAATACCTTCCCTTAACTCTCCAGGATTTTCCCTCAGCTAATGACATTCTTATTTTCACAGTCATGCTAATAGGAATACCTCCCCATTTCATATCCATATGCCACTGATTTTTCTTATGAAATATGCCCCCAAATATCATCCTCTTTTCCTTTTCTGTCCCTCTCACCATGATTGTGGGTCAGGCCTGCACCTTCTGCCACCCTTAATTGTTGCAGTAAATTCCTTCTTTGCTGTACTTGCCACACACATGCACACGCATACGCATGTGCATACAGCTGCCACTGCGTGATTATTGAATGCTGATCTCACTAGGCTACTTCTTGCTGATACATTTTAGTGGCTCCTAGAAGCTAAGTTCAGGTTGCCTCTGTTGTGGCCACTATTTGCTTCTCCAGCTCCAGCTGTTTCCTTCCTTCCTTTTCTGTGCTGCAGTAGTCTGAGTTGACACACTTCTGGCCTTTTCTTTTGCTGCTCCGCCTGGCTGTTTTTCACCCTTAAGACTCAGCTCGGGCCCACTCGCAGGAAATATTCTTGAATTCATAGGTTGGAGAGTCTTACACTAAACACTACTGTATTTATTGAAATAAGGTGTTTTAGCATTATGCAGCTCTCCAGGTAATTTCCAGATGGCACTGGGTAGTTTTTCACTTCCTGGGTGTAATTCATATTTACAAGCAATACATACCTGAAGCCCTCATGACTGGGTCCCTTAAATAGAACCTAATTGCTTTTCTTTAAAAAGAATGCATTTAGCAGTACAAAAAAGTAGGGCCTAAATTTTATTATGTACTTTTAATTTCAGTGTTACCTTTATAATAAATGTAATTGATTGCAAATGATTTAGGGAATGGCTAGTATTTATATGTATTAAAGGTATTAACATGTGTTCTCCTACAATGTGTCCCCCTCTTCTACCTTTCTTTGTTTATAGATCGTAAAAAGGACCTTGTAAAACTTCAGGCAGGGGAGTATGTTTCTCTTGGAAAAGTGGAAGCAGCTTTGAAGAATCTCCCATTAATAGATAACATTTGTGCATATGCAAACAGGTAAAGTGATTTTACTAAAAATATTTGGTGGGTTCTTGGCATTCCCTACCTGTATAGACCTCTTTTGTAAAAATCATCTAAACAAACCTTTCTTCTTAACTGTTTTCTCTGGGAATGGCCTCTTCCTCCTCACAGCCATTAGCTGATTGTTTCCTTGTGATACTTCCCCTCTGCGTCTTCTTTAGTCCCTATTTTCTGTTTTACATCTCAGTACACTGTCTTATGTGAAAGGGAGATGAAGAAGAAAAAAATATCTTCCTTCCCACTGCCTTTGTATCTCTAGCTCCCTGTGCGGGGAAGCTGCACAAAAGCTGTCCAGACAGAAAGGGGATAAAAAATAGAGTAGGGGTGGGCACAGTGAGCACTGTCCTGTTCAGTTCTTACTACTGCACTTTACACTTAAGTCTGTCTAAAAACTGGCCAGGGAGTCCTTTGGCCTATCATTTAGCATCCCTAGCCTACGATGAGCTGGAGATGTTTGGAACGAGAGCCTTTTAAGTCAAAATCCCAGAAATGCATTCTCGGGAAATGTGGAATTTCAAATTGGAACTTTGCTTGCATTTTTCCTTAACAGTATTGCACATGATAATTGTCCTCCAGTACTAATAATCAGATATTTTATGGGTTAGTTTAGAAACAAACCTGACTACAACAGTAGACATGATTGTTATGGGAAAATAAAATCTTTTATCAGAAGAACCAGTTATGAAATAGGTCTTTTGATAGAGTCCATGTTAATGATTTCATGATTTATAAGTGATTCTGCCCTTTAATTTCTCATTTAATATTTTCTTTAGTGGTCTTACATAGCTGGATTTTACTTACGCGAATCTAAATAGCACTATCCTTCTTTTCCTGATGTGCTGCCGTTTCTTCATATTTCTGTTTTATGACCTTCAAAACAGTATCTGCCTTCAGTGGGCATATTCAGAGTACCTCTGTCAGCCTAAGTTCTTATAATAACAAAGGAAAGAAGTGAATATAATCTTTATTTTGATTAGCTGCCAAACTTCTTTAGATACAACTTCTAATTTGTTAGACGTAATTTGACCTGTTGCTGTATATAAATTTTTAAAGATGAATTTTCCAATATTTGTGTAATTTTCTTTTTAAGAATAGCACTATTCATAATATTTCTGCAGAGTTGTAATTTGTGTCATAAAATGTTTGAGTTTTTTTTTTTTTTGCAAAGAATTCTGCCAACAAAGCATTGGAAAATATTATGAATCAGACAATAAAAATGACTGTTGCATGAAATAAGTGTGCCAGTATCGAATAGGCCACATATATATATTTTTCAGTAGTTAAGAATGAATTACCAAAAGTCAGTTTAATTGCACTTAATCACCATAGTATGTTATTTAGTTGCTAAGCTATTAACTTTTATATATTTCAGTTATCATTCTTATGTCATTGGATTTATTGTGCCAAATCAAAAGGAACTAACAGAACTAGCCCGAAAGAAAGGACTTAAAGGAACGTGGGAGGAGCTGTGTAATAGTTGTGAAATGGAAAATGAGGTACTTAAGGTGCTTTCTGAAGCTGCTGTTTCAGGTGAGTGTTTTGTTAAACTGAGTCTAAAAACTGTGGGAGGAAAGTACTTTCAAATTTATTTAACTTGTTATATTACAAGGCTTAGGCCACATAATTTCCTACTTAGAGACTGGTAGTGTTTTCTTCCGTTCAGTAGACAGAGGAACAAACTTCTCAGTCTCCCATTCAGGCCCTTCCAAAGGACACCCAAGTCATTCACTCCAGCCAGCCTGATTTCCTGTCACCGTTCAGGAAGTGACCTTTTCCTGTAGCTTGAATGTTCTTATTTCTGTAACCTTTGATTTCTGGATTGGCCTGTTCTCCACTTATCTTAGCTGTTCTTCAAGGCTCTTCTCAGTTTTAAAAAAAGAAAGAGAATCTGAGTAGACAGTTTTACAGCAGAGGATATAGAATAGCTAATAAGCACATGAAGGATACTCAGCATGATTAGCCACCAGAGAATTGCGAATCAAAGCCATGAGAATATACCACTCACACTTAAGTGGCTATAGGCAAATATTTATATAAGTGCTGACGAGGGTTTGGAAAAATTGGATCCCTTGTGAGAGTGTAAAATGGTGAGCCATTTTGGAAAATAGTCTGGTGGTTCCTCCAGGGGTTGAAGTTACCATATGACCCAGCAGTTCCACCCCTAGATAGCTATCCAAGAGAAGAACACACAGGTTCACCCCAAAACTTATACAGAAATAGAGAAATTACATTATTTGCTAAGAATTTTAATTGCATATTTTTAATGCCTTTGTATTTCAATTTTTTTTTAATCATCTCAGCAAGTCTGGAAAAGTTTGAAATTCCTGTAAAAATTCGTTTGAGCCCTGAACCATGGACCCCTGAAACTGGTCTGGTGACAGATGCCTTCAAGCTAAAACGCAAAGAACTTAAAACACATTACCAGGCAGACATTGAGCGAATGTATGGAAGAAAATAATTATTCTCTTTTTGCATCAGTTTGCTACAGTGAGCTCAGATCAAATAGGAAAATACTTGAAATGCATGTCTCAAACTGTGAGGCAAACTCCAGTCCCATAATAAACCTAAACTGTTATTTCTCACGTCATCACCACTTTTAACTGACAGGATTAGTAAAACATTAAGACAGCAAACTTGTGTCTGTCTCTTCTTTTTCCTTCCCTTCAATTTAGTTTGCCACCTATGATTGTACTTGTCAGTGTGAGGATTTTCCTGAATCATATTGGGAAAGCAGTGATTTTAAAACCTCAAGTTTTTAAACATGATTTATATGTTCTGTATAATGTTCTGTTTGTAACTTTTTAAGGTTTGGATGTATAGAGGGATAAATAGGAATTATAAGAATTGGTTATTTGGGGGCCTTTTTTACTTACAGTATTTAAAAATACAAGGGTATTGATGTGAAATTATGTAAATTTCAAATGCTTATGAATCGAATCATTGTTGAACAAAAGCTTTGTTGCTGTGTAATTATTGTCTTGTATGCATTTGAGAGAAATAAATATACCCAGACTTATGTTTTAAGAAACTGAGACCTTGTGAATATATGCCTGACAGTGTTGTCCTTATATGTTTATTTTTATTAGACAAAATGAAGTTTGGTTTGTACTGCATGTAACCAAAGAGGAGCAGAGAGTCATAGTTTAATAGTAAAGGAAGTAACAGAGCAAGCGGAACACTAGTTGATAATAGTCTCTAGGAGCTTACCATCAAAATAGTTGTTGAAACTAGGAAAAGTTAACTTTTTAGTTGTTGAAACTAAAAAGTTGTTTAATTTAGGAAAATGTCCAAACTGATATGGAAATAATTCTTAAAGTTTAGGCAGGGTTGAATTTAAAAAACCAAGGATAGAAAGTTATTCTTTTGTTGACCCTAAGTATATTGAGTTGTTTATAATTATGAACATGTTAATAATGGAAAATTGTTCCACCCTAAATTGCCCTATCCTACTTTTAGTCTAGATGGTTTAATCGTAAGTCTTATTTCAAAAGTAGATACTTTTTTTGGTAGTTTTTACTGGACTATGTGTCAGTGACAGTAGTTTATTAAAAAAGCACCTTAACTTTTCTACATAAAATGAATTCATTTAGAATGCTTTTGATAATAGCATTCTCACTGGAATACATGAGAATTTAATTAACTTTGTAATGAAGTAAGATTCAATTTTCTGTTTTTTTTCTATCAGTACAGTTATATATGATTCTAGAAATATTGCTTATGATGTAAAGTAGGTCTTTTCATAAGTATTGTTTGCCTGCTATTTTAGGATCATCAAAAGTGTATGGGAGCAGTTAAGATGTGTTCACATCAGGACTTAAAAATACTAGGCAGCACATTTTTTGTGTCAGACTCGTTATCTTACTATTCTCAGTTATTTTTAGGCATCAAAAGTCAGGAAATAGGAGATGATATGAACACAGATCTTGTGTAAATATGGGGTGTTGAGAGAGCCGAGGATGGAGGGATTTTGTAGTCACATCACAAACACATCATATCTGGAAGCATTGCAGTGCAGTGTTTTTGTTTTGTTTTGTTCCTTTTACCTTGTATTCTTGTATATCACTTTTTGAATACTTTCTCTTTGTGATGGGTTAATTTTTAATAAAATTTAAAAAGCTGCCAAAAAACAGTGAAACTATCCAAGAAATTAGTTGGAACTCTGTGCATCAAGATGTTGTAATCTAGGAGAATTAAAATCAGGATCAGTGGAGAGACTTTTGTTTTGATATTTTGTCTTTAGAATAAATTGTTTGCTTTCAGATAATTTTTTAAAATTGTATTTACAAAAAACAGCTTTTAATTAAAAAAGATGTGTGACTTGAATTAGTGTCAAGTGGGTAATGTAGTTGATCACTGACAGAATAAAAAAATTTTTTTTCAGAAACTTCTATTGAAGTTTAATCTGCACCTAGTCCCATTTGGTTTCTCATACATGATTGAAGTTTATAATTTCTTTCAGCCCTAAAATGTCAGATATCAAGATTCCAAATGCCATATCCAAGCATGAAGTTAATAAGTAGAATCCAGTTTTCATGCAAATTATTCTCTACCCCATCCAATTTTAAGTGACTTGGAAAATAGTATCTTTTAATGTTTCCCTTTCTAAGAAGAAAAAAATCGGTGGATCAAATAAAACAAGACACAACTACAATTTATTATAAGATACTAATTTTAAAAGCAGGAGATAGTTGGGGAAGAAAAGTTTCAGGAATTTCAAAATAAGTCTCTGAATCTAGTATAGATGTCTGAAAATGGGTGCTGAGAGAATCATTCTAGAAAATCATTGCTTTCTGGAAATTAGTCTTGAGAAGTTCTAAACACTTCTTGATACAGTAAGTTTAGCAGTTTATAGCACATAAACTGGTGTTCCCCTCCAATTCCCCTTTCCCTATCCCCGGTATATTTTAGCCTAAACTTCATTAAAAAATTTTTGCTGGCAGAACAAAACTGAAAGTGGTGTTTTCATTTTAAGTGCTACTTTCTTTTTAAGTAATGGAATTTATTTGTATCCATGATGTTTACTAAAGCTTGTTCATTTTTTCAGCAATGTTTAAAAATAACCTGGAATAATTTTTTGATTGCTGCTAAAATATACAAGCTTTTATAGTTTTTAAACAACTAGTCCTTATGATAAACCTAAATTTTTTACTTTAAATCTTGATCTCCTTTGTAAAACAAAAATCCTGTACATGAGATTTAAAAAAAAAAATTATTTGATTTATTGAATGTGCCAACACACAAACACTAACATTCTTACCATATTATCGTTCCATTCTACATATGTAATCAGTAATTCGCAATATCATCACATAGTTGTATATCATCATGATCATTTCTTCGAACATTTGCATCAATTCAGAAAAAGCAATAAAAAGAAAAAAATTCATAAATACCATACCCCTTACCCCTCCCTTTCATTGATCACTAGCATTTCAATCTATTAAATTTAACATTTGTTCCTCCTATTATTTATTTTTAATCCTTATGTTTTACTCATCTGTCCATAAGGTAGATCATCATACACAAGGTTTTCATAATCACAGTCACATTGCAAAGCATCAGACACGAGATTTTCACAATCACAGTCACATTGTGAAGGCTGTATCATTAAACAATCATCAAGAAACATGGCTACTGAAACACAGCTCTACGTTTTCAGGCAGTTCCCTTCAGCCTCTCTGTTACGCCTTAACTAAAAAGGTGATATCTGTTTAATGCGTAAGAATAACCTCCAGGATAACCTCTCCACTCTGTTTGGAATCTCTCAGCCATTGACACTGTTTTGTCTCATTCTCTCTCTCTTGGTCGAGAAGGTTTTCTCAATCCCTTAGTGCTGAGTCCCAGTTCATTTGAGGGTTTCTGCCCCATGTAGAGAGGGGGAGGGCAGTGAGTTTACTTGTGTTGACTGAGAGAGTGTGCTTGGGATGTTTTAAAGAAGGATCCACTTTTAAACATTGTATACAGATTGTACCAATTTGATAAGATTCCATACTTTGGCTGTTTACTGTGAGTAAAGTTCATTTTCAATGGATTCTTGATTATTGTTTTTTTTTTGCCTTGTACTTTGTAAATAAGCTTCGTGGTATGGATTGTTTGTAACTTGATACCAGGTTTGAAGAATAAAAATATGTGGAAATTAGTTTCTGATGAAAACTCAATATTTTATTTTGCTTAAAAAAATTATCTTCATAAAAGTCAAACTAACAGGCATTTCCGAAATACTTGTTGATAAGGCAGTTTGGGGAACTCTTTCCTGTCACTGTGAATTTTTAGATTTTTTTTTATGCTTAATCACTCAAAGGAAAGTTTTTTATTCTAGCATTTCTCTGTTCTTAATCTACTTTATTTTCTAGCATTTTTTAATTTGAATTTTGCCCTAACCCTTGAGTTTCTCCTTTCCCTTTCTCCCTTTTGGTTTTTACTACACGGAAGCTTCATCTCCCAGCACTTTTTTTTCTTTTAGGAAAACAATTCTATTTATGATAGCATCAAAAAGAATGAAATATTCAGGAATAAATGTATCCAAGGAGGCAAGAACTTAAATGCTGAAAACTACAAAACTTTGCTGAAAAGATTAAAGACGATCTAAGTACAGGGGATGACATCCCATAGATCCCAGTATTTTTAAGTCAGTTCCTTAGAATGTTTTCACTTAAAATATTATGTAGCATTTAGGTCTTGAATAGAGAAAAGTTAAATTTGTGGGGGTAGAAGAAATGCGGCAGCAATAAAGTGTAATCTGAAATTTGTGCCTAAATGTAATAATGTAATTGTGGGAGAAAGATAGTACACTATAATATCTCAGAAAAAAACAGCCCCCTACCTGTCTTCAACCACTGGTTGATGTCTTTTTTCTGACAAAATTGGGTCGATGTAACTTTATATGAAGTTAGGATTTTATTTCTTATGAAAATAGGTATTTGTACAAAATCCTCTTAACTGACAAAACCAGCTCAGTTATCTTTACTAAGCCTCTGGCAACTTTATCATGTTTTTCTGACTTTTTTTTTTCCTTTCTTGGCATCACCTTAAATAGGTAAAGTTTGTGCCTCATTTCTCTGATACTAATTTAACCCACGTTCTTTTTAAAACATTTTTAAATCACACCAGACTATAATTTTAGGACTAGGCAGGTCTATATTGTCACAAAGTCTTATGACATACTATTACGAGAACAGCAGGCTGTGTGCACAAATATAGCCTCCAATACAATAGCTTCAAAACTACAACAAAAGCACCACAAGACTTTGTCTCATTCCTTTTCAGTCAGCCCATACACAACCATGTAAGCTGCAAGAGCATGGCCATTTTAGCCCACCTCTTGTTCCAGAGACTTGACTTGGTGCAAGGCCTCCGTTTCTATGCTTTTAACTATTTTTGAGTAAGTCGAAATGATGACAATGCATGTATGTGTCTTATATAATGTTACTTGATGCATTTTTCTAGGTCTGGCAGACCTCTCAAAACATTTCAGCAAACTCTTCTCTCATTGGTGTCATTTAGTGATACCTTAATAATGCTAATTTTGGTAGGATTCATTCAAAGCAACTTCCCTTAGTGCTTCTTTGTTCTAATAATTTTCAGTTCTGTGCGAAGAGAAGATCTCAGATTGGAACTTTTTCTGCAGATTACTTTTATAGGGTTTCTCTGCTATGAAGTTTTGATGCTGAAGGTTTATCCACATTTATTTCATTCATAGAGGGATGAGCTACACCTACAGGTATCCCCACATTGTCTGCATTTGTAGGGTTTCTTCCCACAGTTCTTTCAAGTTTAAAGGTAAGCTACAATTGAAGATTTTTCCACATTAAGCACATCCTAAAGTTTCTCTCCAAAATTCTTTGATGTTGAATAAAGGATATGTTATGGCTGCAGATTTTTCCATTTTCCATTCATGGGTTGTTATTGTTCTTATTTTTTGTTTTTGCATGAACTCTTGCATGTTGAATAAGGGAAGGACAACCCCTAAAGGCTTTATACTCTACCTCCATAGAGTCAGATATGCATGTTTTTTCACATTTTTAAAGTAGCAGCTATAAACTTTATGGTTTCAGGCCCCTTTCACACTTAAAAAATTATTTTTAATAAAATTACTGAGCGTCCCAAAGAGTTTTGGTTTGTGTTATTTATAACTATTGATACTTTATTTATTTATTTATTTTTACATGGGCAGGCACTGGGAATCGAACCAGGGTCCTTGGGCTTAGCAGGCAAGCATTCTTACCTGCTGAGCCTCCGTGGCCTGCCCACTATTGATACTTTAAATGCCACAACCTTTATTCTTTCTGCTTTCTCAAATGTTTGTGCTTACCATAAAAGGTGTGTAGAATTTTAAAATTACCTTCCTTTGATGAACGTGGTCATATTAAGATAAAAAAAAGTAGAGGTGAAAAGGCAGGGTGGGGGTAAAGATACAGTTAAAAGTTCCTTTCATTAGGACAACCAGATGGTGCTTAACCCAAAGGCTTTTATTCTGTAATGGATCATGGAGCTTTTTAACAGGCATTTCTGAGTTAAGATAATTCCTGTTCTAGAAACAATCTGAATTCTCAGATGAACACACGGCCATCTTGCGATCAGCTGGCGATGGTACTGGTGGGCAGACCAATGGAGGGGGCCCAGGCCACATCTCGAACCCAGTCACTGTGAGCTTCCAGCTTCTGCTGCTCCTTCCAATGGCCATCCTCCTTCTTGTCACAACCACCTGATGCAAATTTCTTGACCGTAAATGGGCTTCTGCCCCAATGGCTGGTCTATGAGGCATCCAGGTATACCAGCAGGAGCCCAGCTGACCGCATTGCAGCTGATAGTTTGAGCATTGTTGATCTTCACTTCCCGGTGGCCCTCCCCATTGTAGGTCAGCAGGGAGGTGGCCCCATCTGAACTCCCACAGGCTAGGATCAGGCCATAGTAATGGGGGCCCAACTCACAGAGTTTACTGTTAAGTCCCCTCCCCTTCTTTATATTATAGAACTTTATCAGCATCAGGTCAAATGGTATATGCTTCTGTTTAGGTTGTTAATTTAAAAAAATGTACATAATTTGATAATTTTTTAAAACAGCTCCCATAGGAAATGGGACATTCAGAGAGGTGCACTCCTTTTATCTTTTCCCTGAAAGCTACTCCTTAAAAGTTTCTCCTTTGCCTTTTGTTTTTGTCTGACTTTCTGGCTCTGGCTCATGACGTCTGCTTTGACCTTATATTCCTCCTCTCTGGCCTCAAGGTTAGTGGCCAGCAGCTCTAGAACGATTACACCAGATGCACTTCTCAAGACCAGGCCTGTGGTTTCATCCTGTTTTGGTTTGTTAAGGCTGACGGAATGCGATGTACCAGAAATGGGGTGGGATGGGGTGTTGGCTTTTATAAAGGGAATTTACTAAGTTACAAGTTTACAGTTCTAAGGCCATAAAAACGTCCAAACTAAGGCAGCCAGGGAAAGATACCTTGACTCCAGAAAGGGCGGATGACATTCCCGGTTTCTCGGTCCTCTTGGAAGGCACATGGCAATGTCTGCTGGCTGTGTTTCCTGGCTACTCTTTGCAAAAGGCTTTGCTGGGGGCATTTTCCTTCTGTATCTCCAAAGGTCTCTTGTCTGTGTTAGCTCTGAAGCTTTTTCCAAAGTGGTTCCTTCTTAAAGGACTCCTGTAAGCGACCCCACCTTGAGTGGGTGGAGACACATCTCCATGGAAACCACCTAGTCAAAAGGTACCCCCACAATTGGGTGGGTCATATCTCCATGGAAATAACTTAATCAAAAAGATCGCACCCAACAATATTGAATTAGGATGAAAGAACATGGCTTTCTGGAATACACAGCAGTTTAAACCATCACACGTCCCTATTGCCATATGTGGTGGTTTGGAGCTGCGTGTACTCCAGAAAAGCACTTTCTTAAATTTAATCTGTCCCTGTGGGTTTGAACCTGTTGTAAGTAGGACATTTTCATGAGGCTACTTCAGCTCAGGAGGTGTGGTCCACCTCAATCAGGATGGGGCTTGATCCTCTTATTGGAGTCCTTGATAAGTGGAATGAAATCCAGACAGAGAGAAAAGCCACAGGAAATAAGCAGAAATGAATGAAACCCAGAAGAGATCTGAGAGGCCAGGAGAGGCCGCCCTGTTCATTGTCATGTGACAAGCTAAGGACCAAAAATTGCCTGCAGTCTTCAGGGAGAAAGCATCACCTTGGTAATGCCATGATTTACACTTTCTTTTCGTCTCAAAACCATAAATAAATTCCTAGTGTTCAGCCCAATCCATTTCATGGTATTTGCTTGAGCATCCTAGGAAACTGAAGCACCATACTTTCTATTAAAAAAACTTATTTGGAAATAATTTCAGACTTAAAAAAGAGTTGCAAAAATACCTTTAGTTTTTACAACAATCACTTATTTAACATAATTATGAATTTATACTCCTTATATAATTTCTAGCAATTCAAAAATGATTGATTAGAAATGAAAGTCCTCCACATAAACAGAGTTTTTAAAGAACATACTTGGATTATGGTACGTATTGTAACTTGCATTTCTCATTGAGGGAATGTATGCGCTGGCCATTTTCCTGTGTCACTGCATGTAAACTAATTAAAAGTTGAACCTTTTAATGGCTACAACAGTCTTCCATAGCATGGGTGTATTATAATGTATTTAATCATTCTGTTGTTGCTGGACATTAGACTATTTTAATTTTTACTATTAGAATCACTGTGACAAAAAATAACCTTTACTAATTCTTGTGTGTATAAGGATACATCTACAGTATAACTTTCTAATAGTGGAATGGATTAGATTAAACCTTAGAAGGTTTGCAAACTATGTTTTTTATTTTAGATGCATCTATCCTCAGATAAATTATAATTCCTGAGGATATGGGTACTTTGTTCTTTATGCCCCTCAATTTTGGTGTGATATATCTCTAAAAGATTCTAAATGTTTGCTATAGTATCGTTTTCATCAATTAGCCATTAATCCTAGCCAAAAGGCAGGAAACAAGGAGAAAAATGGTGCGCAGTGTGACCGAGGCATGCTCCATCTCTGTGAGCCTCTGTGGACCCTGTGAGCTGGTTAGGTTTGGGGCTCATATACTTCCTCCCTCCCCTCCTTTTCTCTCTTACTGTAAATAATAATTTCATGTGCCTTAAGAGTCATTTGAAGAATTCTACCCTTTCCCAGCAATACAGTAATAATTAGTACAATAAAAACAAATAAAGTATCATTCATCAAAACAGGGGCAGGAATTTGATGTAAAACGTGCAGCGCCTTGCGCGTCCTGCTTGCTCTCCTCCTCCCTCCGGGAAGCAACAAGGCCTGCTTGAAAACTCAGGCTGCTGGTGGCTTCCTCCCGCTCCCTCTTTCCTCCTGTGAATCACCAGCCCCGCAAGGCCTCTGCAGCTTCCGGTCTTCCCAAAGCGGCAGATACCCAGATGCTTTCGGGGGCGAAATGAATGAGGGGGCGCTGGTGCGGTGGGAAACGCTTCTGTCACAGGTGGAAAGGAGGACGAATGCGGACTCACCCGCACTGGACACCCACGATGCCTCTGACGTCAGCACCGCCGAGAAGATCTGATTGCGGACACGTGATAAAAGGACAGGGATGGCAGTATTGGTAAAAGAACAGCTTTTTGAATTTTATGCATGCTATCTCCCCTTTTTCTCCGAGTCCCTCCTGCTGTTTCTTTTGCTTTAAGGGTGCAGAAGGATGCCTTCAGACTCACGGGCAGTCCTCAGATGCTGTGCGGTGAGCTGCTGACCGGCCTCAGGCTGGGGAGTTCTGCTCTAAGAGCTGACGCTGAGCGGCCGCCAAGGGTGCCTGTGTGTGTGCCCGCGGTTAATCCGCTCGACGTGCTGCAGAGGTGGGGCCTGGTTCCCCCTGCTTTGCACATGAGAACACAGAGACGCAGCGCGGTTCACTGGGTGGGTGCAGAGCCGGCTTGGGAGCCAGGTGGCAAACCCTCCTGGGAGATGAGCTCTCCTCTTTCTTTCCTGCACGAACTTGGCGGCTTCTGGCCTCCCGGAGACCAGACTCTCTGCCAGCAGCACCAGGCCTTCCGAAACGTCCTGGGGCCCCAACTTGCTGACTGGTTGTACTAACTCCAAACTTTCCTCTGTGCCTCCGTGCTCTCTGACCCGCGACGCTTGTTTATTCTGCTTGCCTTTCCTGGGCTCCGGCCTTCCTGGGCCGGTCCCAGCCTCTGGCCACTCATATCCGTGAACAGTTACAGACGCGACAGCCACCACTCACTGGATGGCTCATAGTGTCTGACACTGGGCAGGTTCCTCATGGAGGGATCCAGTATAAACAAACACACTGGATATGTGCAAATATGAAGATTGCTACATTACTACAACAGCTTTTTGTTCACTTTGGCTTGGAGCAGGCAACTTGATCCTGTTCCTGAGAATTCAATCATTCTGGAAATTTCTAGTTTGGTTTGCATGTTGAAATTGCAATCCCATTTAAATTTTCCATCCAAGGACTTTCTTCTTTTCAAAACAACTTTATTGAAGTATAATTTACACACCATGAAATGAACCGGTTTTAAGTGTACAGTTTGATTTTTAGTAAATTGATTGAGTTATGCAGCTATTACAATCCAGTTTTAGGACATTTCTCTCACCCCCAAAAGTCTCCTCATGTCCATTTGCAGGCACTCTGGAACTTCTTTTCCACTCTCCTGCCCCAGAGTTTTATTATTTTTATTTATTTATATATATGTTTATTAATTTTTAAATTTTTTAAAAAATAACAACAAACACAGACATTCTTAGCATATGATCATTCCATTCTACATATATAATCAGTAATTCGCAATATCACGTAGTTGCATGTTCATCATTATGATCATTTCTTAGAACTTTTGCATCAATTCAGAAAAAGAAATAAAACGAAAACAGAAAAAAATTCATACATGCCATACCCCTTATCCCTCCCTCTCATTGATCACTAGCATTTCAATCTAAATTTATTTTAACATTTGCTCCCCTTATTATTTATTTTTATTCTGTATATTTTACTTATCTGTTGATAAGGCAGATAAAAGGAGCAGCAGACACAAGGTTTTCAGAATCACACAGTCACATTGTGAAAGCTTTATCATTATACAATCATCTTCAATAAACATGGCTACTGGAACACAGCTTTACATTTTCAGGCAGTTCCCTCCAGCCTCTCCATTATATCTTGACTAACAAGGTGATATTTATTTAATGCATAAGAATAACCTCCAGGATAACCTCTCGACTCTGGAATCTCTCAGCCACTAAAACTTTATTTTGTCTCATTTCATTCTTCCCCCTTTTGGTCGAGAAGGTTTTCTCAATCCCTTGATGTTGAGTCTCAGCTCATTCTAGGATTTCTGTCTCACATTGCCAGAAAGGTCCACACCCCTGGGAGTCATGTCCCACATAGAGAGGGGGAGATCAGTGAGTTTGCCTGTTGTGTTGGCTTGAAAGAGAGAGGTCACATCTGAACAACAAAAGAGGTTCTCTTGGGGGTGACTCTTAGTCCTGATTTTAAGCAGGCTTCCCCTACCTTTGTGGAGTTAAGTTTCATAAAACAAACCCCAAGATTGGGGACTCAGCCTATTGCTTTGGTTATCCCCACTGCTTGTGAGAATATCATGAATTCTCCACTTGGGGAAGTTGAATTTCCCCCTTTCTCACCATTCTGCCAAGGGGACTTTGCAAATAATCTTTTACTCGCTGTCCAAATCAGTCTGGGATTTATTGTACCCCAGAGTTTTAAAATAATTTCAGGAGAAAGGGGTGGAATGCTGGCGGAGGTCTCTTCTCTCTGGTCCTTCTCTGTTAGCTCCAGCCGTGGTCGTCCTCACCCATGAGGCACCAGCATCACTGCTGCTAACCCTGGCTGCTGGTTCTCTCGGCCTCAGCTGGTTTCAGGTGCTGGGCCCTTCAGGTGAGCCCAAGACCTGAAGCCTCTCACTTGGCAGTTTCATCTAGAGCCTTCTGATTCAGGGGACTCAGACACCCCCTGTAGACCCAGCAGGCCTTCCCCCCTCCCCCAGCCTCCCTGAGGAGCCCTTCCACTTTGACTGGGAGGAAAGAGAGCTGGCATGTCCTTAGCTTCCATTGCCAGCCTCTTCTGGGCCTCAGGGTAGCTCCCATAGCCCCCTGTGCCCATGCCCATGTCTGCTCTGGGGAAATGGTGGTGGGAGTGGCGGAGCCAGGGACTGGATTGCCTCCATTGCTTCTCCTGATTCAAGGAGGCTGTGCTTGAGAACCACTTCTTCACCTTTTGTTTGAGTACTTCATGAACCAGGGTTAGGTACATATAGCTGTATATATATGTACAGCTCTGAGGTTGAGGAAATTTGAGGCTCAGAGACATTAAGTGAACTTGACATAGTCACACAGCAGAGATGTACATAAACTCCAGATTTAGGAGGAACAATGAACAAGGAGGAAACCAGTGATAACCTATTTTCCAACTCCAGGGAAATAGTCAAATTAAAATGATGATACATTTTTATGATGGAGTATTCTGCGATTATTAAAATTCATCTATTTAAAAATATTTAATTGAGCAATTAGAAGCCACAGGTTACATGGAGCTTAGAAACAGGCTGACTGAAGAATTAAGAATGACGTGGTATATAACGTATGTGCACACCAGAGAGCAATGCACATTGTAAGAGCAAATACGAACAAAAAGGAGAATGATGATAAAGGGGTCGTGGGTTGAACTGTGTCCCCCAAAAGATATATTGAAGTCCCAACCCCATCACTGTGAATATGACTTTAATTGGAAGTAGGGTAACTGAAGATGAAACTAGTTAAGTTAAAATGAGCCATGCTGGAGTTAGGGAGGGGGGAGGTCCTTAATCCAGTATAACTGGTATCCTTATACAAAGGTGAGAGGATAGACAGACACCAGGGAGAAGGCCATGTGATGACGGGGGAGGAAACTGAGATGTCACAAGCCAAGGAATGCCAAGGATTGCTGACTACCCACCAGAAGGCAGGAAGAGGCAGGAAAGGAATCTCTCCTACAGATTTCAGAAGGAGCATGGTCCTGCTGATGCTTTAATTTTGGACTTCTGGCCTCCAGAACTGTGATACAAATTTCTGCTGTTTTAAGCCACCCAATTTCTGGTATTCTGCTATGGCAGCCCTAGCTACCATAAGACAAAAGGAAATGCATTTTAAAAGTACTGTTAATAAATACCAATCAACCATCTGCACCTTCAAAAAACTTAATGATAAGATCAGTGCTGATGATAATAAAACCAGAAACATAAAACCGCATAAAATCTAATCCCAATTATATAAAAAGGTGTATACAAGTGTGTATACAAATATAATGAAAACTGGGGTGACAATCATTTTTCTGCTTTACAGTTTTTTGTATTTTATTGAAAGAATATCCATATACATATTTCTGTTTGTGAAAGTTATAGGAAAATAGAAAGCAAAGCTAAAGAGCTAAGGAATGTTAGTCTAGGCAACTTTCCTCCTCAAACTGTATTGACTGCTTCCCAAATACTTTTACTCTTGGGGCTCTCATCAACCTGGGCAAGTGTTCAAGTTCAGATTAAGCTCGGATAACCAACCACAATTCTGTGTCATCCACAGAACTTGAAGGCCAATATTTTTCATTCTGTTTCTTAAAACAAACCTTTATAGTTTGAAATAATTTTAGGCCTATAAAAAAGTTGTGGAAGTAGTTCAAGAATTCAGTAGGTCCTTCATTCAGTTCCCCAAATGTCAACATTTTACCCTATTTTGTCTTATCATTTTCTCCATTTTTTTGAACCATTTGAGAGTAAGTAGGTAGCAGCCATGATGCTCCTTTACTACAGTTTCCTAAAATACAATGGCATTCTCTTATAGAGTCACAATTATCAAAATCAGGGCATTAACAATGATATGTGATAATGTCTAATCCATAGACTTTATTCAAATCTTGTAGTTGTCTGATTGATGTCCCTTACAGCACGAGAAAAATACATCGATAAATAAATTCACCTCCCCTGGCATCCAGAACTGAATCCAAGACATGGGTGCTAGATGCTCATTGCTTTTGGGGATTCATTGTTTGTAGGTCCTCTTAGAGGACAGCATTAGGAAATGTGTGTGTTCACACACACACACACACACACACAGTCATCTGAATTTACTTCTATCTATTTATCTTCCTCCCTCCTTCTTTCCTTCCTACCTCCCTCCCTCCTCCCTTCCTTTCTTCTTTCTTTCCTTCTGTGGTAGTTGGGTTCAGGTGTCAACTTGGCCAGGCGATACGCCACATTGTCCTGTTTCTGTGGACTTAAATCATCAGTATGTGAAATTCATCTATGGCTGATTATATTTGCGGTCAGCTGAGGGAAGTGCCTTCCACAATGAAGCAAGGTTTAATTTAATCAGCTGGAGGCTTAAAAGAGAGAGGTCACAAGGGAGCTCAGCATAGCCCAAGCAGCTCAGCATACCTCATCTCTGCACTTGAAGCTCAGCCCTGACATCTGGAGAGGCAAAAAGGAATTGCCCGGGGCGAGCTGGTGGAACCCAGAAGCCTGGAGAGAAGGCCAGCAGGCATCCCTGTGTGCGTCCTCATGTAAAAGAGAACGTCAGATGAAAGCCAGCTGTCTTTCCTCCGAAGAACTATACTTTTTTTTTTCTTTTATGCATGGGCAGGCACGGGGAAGCGAACCTGGGTCTCCAGCATGGCAGGCGAGTACTCTGCCTGCTGAGTCACCATGGCCTGCCCAGAACTATACATTTTTAACTAAACAAATCCTCTTATTAAAAGCTGATCCATCTCTGGTATTTTGCATTCTGGCAGCTTTAGCAAACTGAAACACTATCCATCCATCCATTTGTTCAGATATGTAAAACATTAACATGGTTCTAAAAGGTCAGAATTATACAGAAAGAAAAGTGCCACTTACCCCATTCCTTCTACGCTGTTCCCAGTCCCCATCTTTTCTCACCTTGCTGCTATCCACCCCCTGTAAGTAACCAGTTTCATTATTTTCTGGTTATTCTTTCTGCTTTTTTTGCACATGGTATATGGAAATGTTTTCTTATTTCCCTTTGTTAGTCAACATAATACTATAGACATTCTTTTGCACTTTGCTTTTTATAAAACCTAATATATCTTACAAATCATTTCCTATCAGTTAGAGAGCTTCCCTATTCTTTTTTACAGCTGCATAATGCTCAATTATGTATGGGTATTTAGGTTATTTCTAGTAACTTGTAATAACAAAGAATTACAAACAATACTGGAAAAAACCCCAACACAATATTTATATACTTTGGCATTCTTGAGGGTGTATATTAAGGGTAAATTCCTAGAAGTATAATTTATGGGTCTATGGGTAAGTGCATATGTAGTTTCATAAGGTCTTGCCAAATGACCCTTCGAAAGGGTTGTACTAATTTGCAGTCCTGCCAGCACTGGGTGAGAATGTCTTGGTCTCCGTAGCCTCACCAGCAGGAGGCGTTGTAGGATTTTTAAATTTTCATCCCTGATAGGTGAGAAATGGTCTCTCAGTGTAGTTTTTTTTTCAGTGTAGTTTTAATTTGCATTTCTTTAATTAGAAATGAAGTTGAACATCTTTTATATGTTTAAGGCCTGCTTATATGTCTTTTATGATAAATTGCCTATATATCACATTTGCCCATTGAAAATATATATGTATATATATGTATTTCCAATAATATTTGTATATATATTAACTTGATTTGAGATATTAGTACCTTTCCTATGATTTATATTGTGCAAATAAATATTTTTCTTCCGACTACGTAGTCGTTGAATTTGTTTATGGTGGTTGTTGCCATAAAGAAGTTTTTCTCTTTTTTTTTTTGTTTGAAAATAGTCATATCTATTAATCAATTTTTTTCTTCTCTCTGCTTCTGGATTTTGAGTCATAGGGTTAGAACACTGATATCTACACCAAGCTAAAGAGTACTTCACTCTTTTTCTTTTAGTACTTGCATATATTCTTTTTTTTTATTTTTAGAACCTTGATTCACTTTGAATTTATATTCATGGCATAAGGTATGGCTCTAATTTTATCTTTATCCAACTGGCTAATCAAATGCCCCAGCACTGTTAATTCAAAAGTCAATTGTGGGGTGGGCAACCATTGCTTACTGGCAGAATTTTTGCCTGCCATGCCAGAGACCTGGCTTTGATTCCCGGAGCCTGCCCGTGCAAAAAAAAAAAAAAATCAATTATCTCCTATTGATTTGAGATGCTGCATTGTTATATGCTGAATTTCCATATGTATGTGGGTCTGTTTCTGGACTTTATAGTCTATTTCACTTATATGCTTGTCTTTCGTGAACTGTTATGACACTCTTTTAATTATGGAATCTTGATAACATGTTCTGTGTTGGTGAGGCCTCGCCCCCTTGTGGTTTTCCCCTTTTTTCAGTATTTTGCTGGCCGCTCTTGAAGGCTTGTTTTTCGGTCATTGTTGTTGCTATTCTTTTTATTTGTTTGTTTTTTATTTTTATGTCTTTTTTTTGGCTTTTATTATTTTGTGCACGCTTTTTTTTTTTCCATGAGAATATCAGTGTTTACTTGTCTAGATCCATAAAAAGCCTTGTTGGAATTTTTATTAGAATTGTAATAATTTATAAATTAACTCATGGAGAACCGTATCTTTATGGTATCAGGCAAACCTATTTAAGACAAAGGCCGCCTTTCCATTTGTTCAGGATTGTTTCAAAGTTTTCCTCATGTAGGTTTTCCACATTTATTGTTAAGTTTATTCTTAAGAAATTTATCTCTTCTTTGATGCTATAGGGAATGGGGATTTCTCTAACATCGAATCTTCTAATTGCTTGTTGCTTGTGTATATGAAAACTATTGATTTCTGAGTGTTAGTTATGTATCCAGTTCCCTTACTGAATTCTTTCCTTATTTGAATTAGCTTTTATCATTGATTCTGTGCAGTTTTCCAGGTATTCTAGCAAACCATCTTCAAATAGACTACTTCTCTTGTGTACTGGCAGTCTAATGCCTCCAGTGCAATGTTGAATAGAGGTAGAGATAGTGCAGATAACTTTCAATAAATTACTCAGTGTCTCAGAGAATGCCAGATGCCTACTCCATTCCCCTCCTCCCCCACCTTCATGGTAACAGAACCTACATTTATTAAGACAACAGTGTGTTCAGCCCTATTCTGGATGTTACTTTACCTGGGTGTAGTAATGAAACTACATTTTGGTCAATAAGAAATAAGTGCAGTAATTAGGTAGTATTTTAGATGCTTCTTCTTCCTCTTTTTACTACTACCTGGAATTTGGATGTAATGGCTAGCACTGTAGCAGCTACACTGGGCCATAAAATGGTTTTGATTATGAAAGCCACCCATCAGTATGGCTAGATCAGCAAAATAGAATAAGTCTCTGTTCTGTTTATTGAGTAGCCCCATTTTAGGCCCAGGCTACCTGATATAGGACATTTTCGTGAGATTTAAAAAAAAAACACTTTTATCTTAAGCTATTTTTATCTTTAAGCTATTGCTGTTTAGGATTTTAACTTAAAATTCTAATGGATCTTCAGTTTCTTCATCTGAAGAGTGGTGATGATATTCTACTACACTGTGTTATAAGGATTAAATGAATTAGCACATGTAAAACAAAGTTAGTTTCCTTCCTCTTTGCTCTTTTTCAATTTCCTTAAATATTACATGGGGCCAACATTTAAATCTTCCATGATTGTTGTGAGGTGTGGATGGGTTATAGCAACCCACTTTCCTTTTGAAAAGTTCTAGATGGAAGACCAAACTCTCCACCTGTGCTTTGCATTCATCCTGTTTTATTCTTTCCAAAATCATACACAATAAATTATCTTTCCCTTTTGAATAGTCAACCTCCTTTTCATCTTGATTCCTCTTACTGCTTGTAAACATGCTCAAGTTGTTTCCTTTAAGTTAATTATCAACCCTTGTTCCCTCTAACTACTACTCCAATTATCTTCTATCCTTACAACATTAAAAATTTCAAAATTTTTACTTACCTGGTGTCAGCAAATGTCAGTGCTCTACCCAGAGCCCCTTGGATCCCTGCTTACTGTGTGTGTGCGTGTGCACACATGGGTATATGCCTGCCTTCCCTTCTGCATGTTTTTTTTTTTAACACCTAGCATTGTGCCCCTCAGGAGGAGTTGCTCTTGAACTAACCCCCACACCCGATGTAGAAGAGACTGGAATTTACTTTGCTCTAGGGTGACCCTGATTGATGACTGATAGGGTAGATGTACTTCCCTTGCCTTAGGTCGGGAAACTCTGAGGGGTAACTCAGGCCCCAGAGCTACCCTGCAGGATCAGCCTGAGCCACCCCCTCTCTATGGGACTTTGCATGGGATTGTACCTTGCTCCTTCTCCTGGTCAGCTTTCCCACCCCCTGATTGCTGTTTTCTTGGGGCATTTTAATCAATCACTTGCACTCGCAGATTCTGCTTCTGGGGAACCTATCCCAAGACACCTCCATTTCCTCACCTCTTGTTCACTTTGATAGTCTGGCTTCTGGCCCCATCACTACAATTAAGTGGCTCTCACAAGCTGCCCAATGGCCACCATGTCCACAGTTTAGTTCATATCTTACTTAACTTCACAACATTCGATGCCATGGACTCCTGCTTCTTGAAAACCTCAACTCTGGTGACATTCTCCTCTGACGTTTCCTGGCTGTTCCTCTTGCTCCTTGTGCGGGCACAGCCTTTTTCCAGGCAGTCAATAAACAAGGAGAGTTCCCCAAAGCTCAGTCCTAAGCCCTCACCTCTCTCTGCAGGAGATCTCAGCCCAGCACAAAGCTTCATCCCTACGAAGCAGGTAACCCACACATCTCTGTCCTCAGCACTGTCTTCTCGAGCACCAGCCCAGTGTCTCTGCTAAACATCTCCTCTTGGATATCTGAAGAACACCTGCACACTAACTTCAAAATCACCCTGACCCCAAGCTTGGCCCTTTACATTGTGCCATATCTTGGTGAATGCAGCCATGTATCCATCCATCACTCTTAGGATGAAGTCAGTCCTCTTTTCTTGGTGCCTAAGTTCCTGTGGGCTGATCCCTACCTGTCTTCCCAGTCTTGCTTTCTACACTCCAGGTACTTTGGCCACAGTGAGTCTTTAATTTTAATTTTATTTTAGTCCCTTGTACTAAGCACTTCCTCTTCCCACATGGTATTGCCTCATGCTGTCTGTAACTCTTGGAGAGAGCTCTATAGACTCCCACTCCTTCCCTCTTCACCTGCTCCTCCTTGATCCCAGCTCAATTACCATTTCCTCCAGGAAGTCTTCTCAGAGTGCCATGATTAGCTCAAATTTCCCTTGCTCTCACTGTAAATACACCATATATTCTGTACTTGTGGTGTAGCCCTTGCCATGGCTACAATTCTACATTGTGTTTGTAAATTGTGAACCTGTTGCCTTTCCCCCTTACTGGTTCCATGATAGGAACCATGTATGTTTTTGCCTCCCCTTTGTGTCTCCAGCACCCACACAATGCCTAGCACGTCGGTGCTCCATAAATATCTGTTGAGTGAATTGTTGCACAATTGAAAATTTTATCACCCCCAACCTCATTCTTAAATCTCAAGCAACACCCAGACTGGATAAGGATTTCCTGATCCTTACGTCATGGAAACACTATAAATTAGTTCAGCTAACAGATGCCATAATGATTAACAATAAGATGGTACAGCTTTCCCAAAGACCAGACCAGCAGCAGAAGAGAATTTCACTGTTGGGAGCTGGCTTCTCAATACTGGATGAATTCAGACGCTTATTGGAAAATGAACTCACCAGGGAGGAGAATATTGTTTCCCAAGAGCAAGGAATTCCAGGATCAGCCATTTAATTAATTTACTCTAGGGTTAAAATGTGTATTTCAGAGTCACAGGCACATAGCTTGGCCTTGAGACATGACACCTCCACTGACTTCCTGTCTGATTGCTTCTACATTGGAAGAATTGAATTTAATTAGGTCAGGGGGTAAGCCGAGCTTCCCCTTCCCTCCCCCAAAACAGAGAATTTTAAAAAGCAGCATGCCCCCACCGTTCAGTGTGTTTGAGGAGATAAATGGAATTAGAGCCGAAATTGCACTAGTTGCCGTCTGAACTCACAAGCTTCCCATTTTGTAGGTTTTTAAACCCTCTGACCAGAAATCTCTTCAAAGTAGGTAATGTTCTGGAGCAGTAATACCCAAGCCTCGGGGAGCCCCTGGGGACCAGTGGTGTGGGAGAGACCTCCCCGGATCTCTTGTAGACCGGAAGGACACTTTCAGGGCTGCTGGGAGAAGGACACTTTCAGCGCTCCATCTCCAGTCTCATCTCAGAGCTGTTCCGAGAGGTTAGTTGTGCGTCCTGTGGAGGCATCTGCATCCGTGGCCTGGGGCCGTCGAGGAGTAATGTCCGACATCGTGTAAGGGGACCTGACCACTCGTCCCCACCCCAGCGCTCGCCCCCTCACCTCTTCCCGCCTGGTCTCAGGTAGGGTTTCTTAGAGTCAGACTTTGCAGTGAGGATTTGTGTGCGAGTGATCCAGGATGTGCCAGGGGTCCCCAGGAAAGAGCGGTCGGGAAGGGAGACGCAGGGCACCGAAGGAAGCCACGCACTCAGAGGGACGCTCCCCATGGATCCTCGGCTGTGGAGTGTAAGTTACACCCCAGAGATGCCAGTTCCCAGGCGAGACAGCTGGGCAGTGCGATAGCTCTGCACCATCACTGATTAAGGGCATGCTGGGTGGGGTGAGGCGGGAACATCAGAGTTTCAATTGCCAGGGGCCCTGTTCACCTGTGTGCCAATCGCCCCGGTTCCCAAGGACCCGCCGCCTTAGAAGAGCCGCAGGTGCTGGCTGTTGAAGCTGAAGCACACGAGACAGGTGGGGTCCACGCAGATGGTAAACGGGGAACCAAGGGACCCGGGTGGAGCCGAGACACTGCTCACTTACATCTTCTAGGATGTGGATCATTTAAAATTGACTTCTCATTACCTTGTTGATACAATCATAACTTCTTCACCAAATAGTCGAGGCCTCTGGAAAATTAAAGAAAATAAAAAACATAAATTGGGCATTTTATTATCCCATACCTTTGCTTTTTATTTTTATTATTATTTTTTATTTTTTGCATGGGCAGGCACTGGAAATCCAACCCAGGTCTCTGCCATGGCAGGTAAGAACTCTGCCACTGGGCCACCATGACCTGCCCTCCATACCTTTGCTTTTTTTGTTCACTAGAGAGAGTACATTATTTCCTCTCGTAAGTGCAAGCATTCTTTTAGTTCAGGGCATTCTTTCCTTTTGTCCCCATGGCTGTGTGCACGTGGATATGCATACTTGCACGTGTCCTAACACATGCGTGCTCTAGTATACTCTAGATATTTTTCCCCTCCAAAGAAAACCAAGTTGAGTGATTTCAGCTCATCCAAATAAAAACCATCCAGCGGAGCAGCGTGACATGGTCCTTAAATCACATAGGTCACATTTTTGGCAAATAGCTGTGTCCTGTAACTGTCATTCCCATGGTGTCCAGCTTAGTCATCATCAAATGCATGACATTTTCTTGGCCTTGGAATGTTCCACCTCAATTAAAACTGGAAGAAAAAAAGTGATTGTTCTACACTGTGAGTGGGAAAAAAATACATCACGGAGACGTTTCTCGTTGAACCATAGAAAAAGAGAAATTGCCTGCCCTGCTTGGTTCTCCTGGGAAAGACAATTGCTCCAGGATGGAATGAGGTCAGAGGGAAACGGAAAGATTGTTTTCTACTTTGTATTGCACAATTAGAAAAATTTGTAATCATGTTTTCCTTTGTATGCTGTGGTAATCAATAAACCTACCCCAATGAATTCACAGCATCTCGTCAAAAAACTTTTCACATAGAATAAAACTTAGTAAGTCCACAATTAAAAAAAAATTAGGATTAAGACAATTTGGTAGAAAAGATGTTGGTTTGGGGGCTTAGAAAGACCTGACTTTGAATAGTAACTCAGAACCATTTTATACATGAGAAAAATAAAGCTCAGAGGAGTTAAGCTACCAGTACAAAGTCAAACAACTGGACTCTAACAGCTTTGAAATTTAGGTAAATAAGTATGTAATGTGCTTCAGATAGTGCTTACCATAAAAAGGCGTGGTATTTATTTATCAGGCAATGATTATAAAAAACCCATCTTCCGGTGTTGATTCTGATATGATGGCCTAAAGTTTAAGTTTACTTAAGACTCCACATTCTTTCTTCCATTTTCTTTGTAATTATCATAAAATAACCCCTAATCTTGCCTAAAGTGATTCAAGAAGCTTCTCATACTTCAAATGTGTGTGTTCATTTCAAACAATTCATGTGCTAATTACAATTACGGCATTTCTGTCTAGTTTTTATCCACAGGGAGATTTGGTGGCTGTGGTTAGTATAATTTGAAGGTTTTGAAGAACAGTTGAATTGCCTTATAAATTATTTTAAGGTCGAATTTTCACAAATAATCATTGACGTGCCCCCTTTCCCCTCTCAATTCTGAAATACACTGGATAGGGTTGGTGAGGCTATACTTGTCTGTAGGTAGAATGAGAACAAGGTAAATTTAAGGTGTGTGAAGGTGAATTGGGAGGGCCTGTTGGCCTTTTTTTTCACAGGCTTTGCTTCTTGGTGCCCACTTTTAGTCCTTCTTGGTGACAAGAAGCTTTGTAGAGATAGGTCTGCTCTTGGTCATTAGGTCAGTATGCTGGCAAATCAAGCTGTCATCTCTCCCAGGAGCATGCACATCTATCGAGTTCTGAGAGTGGAACAAAAGGCATGTTCCAGAATTCAGAGTGGGCTGGTGGGTGTCGGTTTGGGGGCTGCAGGGAAGCAGTCCCCTACAGTGCCACTGAAATCATGCCTCGGAGTAGAGTCCCTTTGGATAGTCACTGGAAAGACTGATCTTACCCACAGGATTTCCTGATTCAGGGATTTGAATGGGATGAAGCTGCTAACTGAAGAACAGTCTGGGAGAAGTCAAAACCTCAAGCAGCCTCAGTTCTCTTCTTACTGTACAAGGAAGCCATTTTTCCCCCCTGACAAAGAGTGAAAACCACCGACTTAAAACACTCCGAGTCAAGGAGAGTTTGAGAAATCAAGAATGGAGAGGAGAGGAGCGGTTTGGCTTTGGGGGCTGAGGGGAGACATCAGTAAACAGGCACTGCACAGGCACGTGGGTCACGGGAAGACACGGCCTTTCAGAAGGTGTAGTTTTCCAGGCTGCCCACACGATGGTGCATAAACTCTGCTCACAGATTTGTAGCCTCTGCTAGACCTGATCGATTGCTAAGCTTGCTGGTAGGGCATGCTGAAGACTTCACCGTGGTGAAATTACATCTGATATTTTAAACATCCAAATTGATTCTTTAATTAAAAATTGATTGAGTTCCTAAGAAGTAAAATGTAATTACTCACGTGCCCGGAAAGCTCCTTGCATAGTGCCTGGCCCGTAGGAGGCATGAATGACAGAGAGGGAGATGCAAAAGGAGACACGAGTAGCTGTGTGGGGTGATGCAAAGCACCTCTTGTTCCTAGAGAATTCTGAAGTCTAATTGGGGATTCATTCAGTCATTACGTTGACCATTTACTGTGGACAGCACTAATGTGCTCCCATAGATTCAGCTTTTAGAGAGCTTGCATCCTACTGGGGGGATCAGGGCAATAATTACCATGAGAAAAATAACTAGAGTGCAGATTGTGATAAGCAGTATGGAAAAAAAATCAAAGCACACAAGTAGTCATGGACGGCATCTCTGAAGAACTGGTGGAGCAGATGATGGGGATATTTAGGAGATCATCTTAGGCCTTGAGTGAGAATGCGCCTGGGATACTGAGGAAGAGTGAGGTGGTCAATGTGGCTGCCGAGGAGAGTGAGGGGGAAGAGGGGGGGATATAAGGCAGGGTGTCCCCTGGGGATAGATTGGGGAATTTTGAAACAGAAAGATCACATAAAACCCTGTAAGATATTGGGGCTGCGAGGGTGGTTCGGTGGTAGAATTCTTGCCTGCCATGCGGGAGACCCGGGTTTGATTCCCGGTCCATATACTTCCCAAATAAATAAACAAGCAAACAAACAAAGGAAAAACCAAACAAAAATTCAACAAATGCTCCTGTAATGAGGGGATACTCACATGGAAAAATAATGAAATGTGACCCCACCATACAGCATACAAATTAAAAAAAACAAACACTTTGTAAGTTATCATAAGGACTTTGGCTTTTACAGTGACATTGATGGGAGCCTTTGAGAGCCCGAGTAGTGGATGATCCAACTTCCATTTTACAAAGATCTCTCTGGCTCCTGAATTGAGAAGGGGATAAACAGAGGAGCAGAGAAGACCAGCTAAGTGGCTTTTGATACAATCCAGGAAAGAGATGATAGCGGCTTGGGCCAGGGTGTCAACGGTGAAAGTGGAGAGAGGTAATCAGGTTTGGGATATAATTTGAATCAATAGGATTTGCTGGTTGATTGATTGCATGCTTGAGAGAAAGAGAGGGGTCAAGGATGACAGTAAGGTTATTTCCCTGAGCAAATGCATGGAAAGAACCACTATTCACTGATACAAAGAAGCCTGAGGGAGGAGCATGTTTTTTGAGGAAAGCTCAAAGAGCTCAGATTTGGACACGTTGAATCTGAGATGCCTTTGAAACATCTGAGTGGAGATGGTTAGATCTGTGAACCTGGAATTCATGGGAAGGGGGCGTGGGCTGAGACAGAAATTTGGGGGTGGTAAGTCTATAGATGACGCTTAAAGCCAGAGCCTGGAAGAGACACCAAGCAAGCGAGAATAGGTGGAGAGGAGACAAAGTCCAAGGACTTAGCCTGGGTGCACTCCAAGGTATGGAAGTCGGGGAGGTGAAGAAGAGTCAGCAAAGAGACTGAAGACGGGGGTCCAGTGAAGAAGGAAAAAATCTGGAGAGTGTGGTGCCCTGGAAGCCAAGGAGGAGGGAGAAGTCAGCAAGCACACCAGTCACTCTAAAGCAGCATTTAACAGCACCACTGCTGACTTTTGGGGTGCAATCACCCTTTGTTGTGAGGCTGGTCTGTGCACCCCAGGACGTTCAAGCAGCATCCCTGGCCTCTACCAGTAGACACCAGCAGCATCCCCCGCCCAGTTGTGATGACCCAAAGGTCCCCAGGGTGGGGTGGGGGGTGGGGGGGCAATATCTTCCCCGGGGAGAAGCACTGCTCTAACTTTAGGTCCAAAGAGTTGCACAGCAAAGCTCTGTCGGGGTTCAGGGCAGGGGAAGCTCACGTCTGACAGAGGCAGGGGAAGCTTCCAGGATTAGCTGGCATGTCTGAATTTGCTTGAAGAGAAGGGTAGAAAATTGACAGAGACTAGCTGGTGTGGGATAGGGAAAGCATCTCAGCCAGGGAAAAATTCCTGATGCTTGATCAACGTCTCCAGGTAGAGACCAACGTCTCCTTTTGGAGTCATGGAAACAGGTCATTTTCACAATCTCTTGCTTTAGGCACAGGCAGGTTTCCATGACATCTGTCTTCCCCACAAAGGAAGACTGGAGGGTAAATGATGTTTTTTCTCTGAAATATAATTGAGGGAGCTTTAGGCACTATAATACATGTTACATCATTGAAACACTGTGATTAAAAACAAAACAAAACTCCTGCCTCCCCCCACCCCCAGCCTTTCCCAGTTCCCTGCCTCTGGCACCTTTCCAAAATCATAAAAGAGAAACTTGTCTTTTCCCCAGTTTCCAGATCTAAGGTCAGATTGTTTTTCCTCCATTGGAATATGTTTAATTTATTGCTTTGCTTAAATTTGACTCAAAATCTCTCTTCCCTTACAACACACACTCATGCACACAGGCACACTCTAAGTTGAAATATACTACTGTTTTTACATTAGGATTTTTTTAATTAGAGGTGTATGTTTGCAGAAAATTCATGCATAAAAGACAGAGTTCCTGTATACCACCCTTTTATTATATTATTAACACCTTGCATTAGTGTCGTACATTTGTTACAATCAATGACAGAACATTTTTTATAATTGTATTATTAACTATAATCCATGTATAATAATGTTGTTAAAGCAAATCCACAGGCTCATTAGGATTATTTTTCTATGGTTATTTTTCTGGATATTTAGGCAACCTGTTCAGAGGAAAAACACTTGCTGCATTTCTAAGATCTCAACAGAAAATGTCTTCAGGTTGAGAAGGAGTAAATTGAATTCTCCTTTGGGGGTGAGTTCAGATAAGGCTCCAGGTAAAGGCTAACTGAAGTGAAAAGTATTAGGACTTTTGAAGGAGGGACTTTATTTTTTTGCAGCAGAGAAGCAGGAACAGTCCTGGATAATTAGAAGGGACTGACTGTTGGTATCATGTTGTCTTCTCGGAATTTGTAAGGCCAGCTTCCTGACGGCATGTTGAAAGGAGGAGCATTAATGAGGATATGCTGTTTTGTAGATTCTAAAGAGCTGGGAATTGAGATGACCTGTTCGAAGGCTTCCCAAAGCTGGGGTCCCATCAGACTCATCAAGGCTGCTTTGAAAGACAAATACCAGGGCCCCACTACTAAAGATTCCATCAATGTGGGGTAAGCTCATGGGATCCGAATTCATAAAATTCCCCAGGTGATCCTGCCCAACTCTGGACTTCACATCAGCATTTGGGAATTATTACTATTTTTTTCACATGGGCAGGCGCTGGGAATCGAACCCAGGTCTCCGGCATGGCAGGCAAGAACTCTGCCACTGAGCCACCATGGCCCACCCATCTGGGAATTATTTGCCTATGACATTATTATTATTATTTTTTAAGTTTTTATTTTATTTTTATTTTTTATGATCATTCCGTTCTACATATATAATCAGTAATTCACAATATCATCATATAGTTGCATATTCATCATCATGATCATTTCTTAGAACATTTGCATCAATTCAGAAAAAGAAATAAAAAGACAACAGAAAAAGAAATAAAACGAAAACAGAAAAAAAATTATACATACCATACCCCTTACCTCTCCCCCCACTGATCACTAGCATTTCAAACGAAATTTATTTTAACATTTGTTCCCCTATTACTTATTTTTATTCCATATGTTCTACTCGTCTGTTGACAAGGTAGATAAAAGGAGCATCAGACACAAGGTTTTCACAATCACGCAGTCAAATTGTGAAAGCTCTATCATTATTCAATCATCATCAAGAAACATGGTTACTGGAACACAGTTCTACATTTTCAGGCAATTCCCTCCAGCCTCTCCATTACATCTTGACTAACAAGGTGATATCCACTTGATGTGTAAGAATAACCTCCAGGATAACCTCTTGACTCTGTTTGGAATCTCTTAGCCATTGACACTTTGTCTCATTTCACTCTTCCCCCTTCTGGTCCAGAAGGTTTTCACAATCCCTTGATGCTGAGTCTCAGCTCATTCTAGGATTTCTGTCCCACATTGCCAGAAAGGTCCATACCCCTGGGAGTCATGTCCCACGCAGACAGGGGGAGGGTGGTGAGCTTGCTTGTTGTGTTGGCTGGAGAGAGAGGCCACATCTGAGTAACAAAAGAGGCTCTCATGGGGGTGACTCTTAGGCCTAATTTTAAGTAGGCTTGACCTATCCTTTGTGGGGTTAAGTTTCATATGAACAAACCCCAAGACTGGGGGCTCAGCCTATAGCTTTGGTTATCCACACTGCTTGTGAGAATATCAACAATTCGACTTGGGGAGGTTGAATTTTCCCCTGTTTTCACCATTCCCCAAAGGGAACTTTGCAAATACTTTTCCACTCACTGATCAAATCACTCTGGGTTTCATCGGGGTATCACTCTGGACAAATCAACAAAATCTCATAACCTACCCAAGGTTCCACTATGACATTATTTTTATAGAAATGAAGAAATCCAGGGCTTAGATGAGGAAGAGGTTCTTTAACTTTGTGAAACTGACTTCTTCATTTCTGTTTTTAAATTGAGAAATTGTTACTTAAACCATGACAATAAGATCTGAGCAGGTCTGTATCTGAGAGAAATGGTTTTCAGCTTTGTGTTTAAGGAGGCTTTAGTTGAGTATGTGGCAAGCTTATTCCTTCTTCTTTTTTTATTCTTCCACTTTGACTTGGCAATGGACACTCCATCCAACACTGCATGTGCCTTGGTCCATGATGCCCTGTTGAATGACCTTATGCAAAGGTCAGCACCAATAATGAAGACTCCACTTGACAAACTAGTTTATATATATATTAAGGTGCATTTGTCACTCACCTAGAGTGATAGTATCTTCATACCTTTCCTCTTTTGAAGTACATTAGCCTCCAAGAAAGGCCCATCTCTCTTATTGTCTCTTTCTGAGCGTCCTCTATAAGCAAGATGGGGTAACTGTACTCATCAAGGACGGGAAAGGCCTCAACAGGGATGCTACAGCCAAGTTTTCCAGTGAGTAGCCAGGGCTGCTCCGTGCCTTTTTCCTTAATTATGCAATTGTTGCAAGCCCCACTCAACTTGCAGTATTGCTTGATTGCCCTGGGTCTGCCATTCCTATCTGTATACCAATGTTCACCCATTCTAGAGATCTTTCTCCATCATCAGTGGAAAAACAAGGTTCATGGAGGACCACTTTTGAAAGATGTTGACTCGCTTTGAAGCTAAATACAATGAAGCATGATGATTAAGGAACAGTTTCTCTATAGTGTATTAAAGGCTCCCTGCCAGGTTCTCACTAGCCCAGATCAAAGAGTTCTCTTCTAAGAATAAAGATAGAAGTCTGCACTTATGACCAGGTTCATTTGTGGTTTTTCCCCTTCAGCAGGGATCATGTCTTCTCTCCCTGGACACAGTCGTGACTGCAAAGTTGCTCACACTTTTTCAAGAAAGATGGTTAAATTATAAGACCGTTTCAGAGGGTGACAGAAACAGTGATAACAATGTTAGCTGATTTCTGTTAGCACCTATCAGGAGCTAGATGCTACGCTAAGCATTTTACATGTTGTATCTCATTTAATTCTCACAATTACCACATGAAAGGAGGGCATATTACTATTGCCATTTTATAGGAGGAGAAAAACTGAGTTTCAGAGAGGAGAAGCCCCTTGAGGCAGATAAGAGGCAGCACTGGGAGTCAAACCAGGTCTGCCTGACTCTGTGCTTGTGTTTGTGAAGCACTTTCGCTATGCTGCCTTTTATGAGCATTTGCCACAACTGCTCAATGATAAGGGCATTGGGTCCACAAAGAGGTTGACCAACATGGATTTCTGAGCATCTTACCCTCTGTGTGCAAAGACTGCTAGCCTCAGCTTGACTGCTGTTGGAGTAGGGGTGCAAGGAGTCCACAAGAGGGTAAAATTCTTTATTCCTCTTGCTTTATAGCATTGGACATCCACTAATAAAAAGGATTCTCTCAAAGAATAAAATGACCACTCTTTCTGTTCACCCAATCACTCCAGAAAATCAAGTTAAAGATTAAACCCTGAACACATCAGCATTATTAGCCATCCCCATTAAGGGCTTCAGTCCATTAGAGAACATCAAGCCCATGATGTGTCACAGATTTATTAATTAGCAGCATAGGGCCCACAGCGAAGGGAGGACAGACAAAATCTGTGACCCTGAATTCTCCTAATTGCCAATCAAGCTGCTCTCAGGGGATGTTCTGTATATTTTGAAAACTTAATCCTGCCACCAGCAATTTCATGATCACCCAGGAAACTTTCAGACATCTTTAAAAGACGTTGCTTTGCTGAGTGTTTTTTCCACTAATGAGACCAGAGGACAAGGCGACCTTGTCTTCTTCCCTCAGAACTTGGAATCCATCCTTCTCTGTCTGCTTTGTTGCCACAAGGAGCGTCTTCACCTAGTCCTTGTTCCTCTGAAATGTCTCCTTGAATTTTTTTCCTTTGTATGCTTGATGGTGGGGTTCACATTTCATTCTTTTTTCCATGCGAGTTTCCCCTTATTGCAGCACCATTTGTTGAATGTTTTTTTCATTTGTTTTGCTTGTTTGTTTGTTTGGGAAGTGCTTTTTTTTTCATTTGCTTGTTTGTTTGGTTGGGATGTGCATGGCTGGGAATTGAACCCGGGTCTCCTGCATGGCAGGCGAGAATTCTACCACTGAACTACCCTTGTTCCCCCTGTCTCCTTGAATTTTATTTTTTTCCAGCTGAAATTAAGGCAACATTTATTCAGTTTCCTTGCAATTATAACATTTGAGGCATAAATGGTGGTTATTCACCAAGGGCACAATTTTTTTAAGGCCTTTTATAGTGGGTTTTTAATTTGGAAATACATCATATTCGATTGGTACAAATTTGAAAGAACGCATTTCTGGCATGGGCGCTTATTCATGATAAATGCATTTTCCCTCACCATCTTTTGAACAAACTCAGTCACTGTGTTGGTGGTAGAGCATGGCCAACTTCTGTGGCTGCTCTGAAGATCACTGTTTACTGCGGCCTACCCAAGTGAATAACAACAGTAAGCCACAACAGGCTCCTTGCTCCTCTCAGGCTGGGTTCTGAATGATGACTGTGTTACCTTGGCCACCCCCAATGCAAGCCAGTCCAACAGCCTATAATCCACCTCAATGCCTTACTTCATGAACCAGGTGTGCAGTAATTCTTTTTTTTTTTTTTTTTTTTTTTTTTTTTAAAGGAAAGACAGAGAGAAGGAAGGAAGGATAGAAGGAAGGAAGGAAGGAAGAAAGGGAAACATTTCCAAACATTTTCTTGCTTTATTGTATTTTGTTTTTCCGTTTTTGTTACATGGGCTGGGGCCGGGAATCGAACCGAGGTCCTCCGGCATAGCAGGCAAGCACTTTGCCCGCTGAGCCACCGCGGCCCACCCCTGCAGTAATTCTTGATCCACATCCTCCCAATGGGTGACCCAAGGCAATGGCTCCATTGCCATTCACATTAATTTTATTTGGGTCAAGATCCAAATTCTTCTCAATTGCCAAGTACTGGGGAGCAAAAGCTTCATTTACCTCCACCAAATCCATATTCTTAAGACTCAGTCCTGTTTTCTCTAGTGCCTCATGGATGGCAGAGACAGGACCAATACCCATGTTAGAGGGATCACATCCAGACACAAAATAGCCCACAATTCTTGCCAGTGCTGTGAAGTTATTTTATTATTATTATTATTATTTTTACATGGGTAGGCACCAGGAAACAAACCCGGGTCCTCTGGCATGGCAGGCAAGCATTCTTGCCTGCTGAGCCACCGTGGCCCACCCTGAAGTTATGTTTTTTAACAACATCTTCACTAGCTATGATAACAGTGTCAGCACCGTCAGATACCCCGAATACTGGAGGAAGTTTATTTAACTGTTTGAGGGTTGTTTGAGGCCAAGCATGCTCATCTACTTGCATTATCTGTTTCCCTTTTTTTTTTTCTTCACCTCAATTGGTGCCATCTCATTATTAAAATAGCCAGCATCATTAGCAACTTTCCACCTCTGTTGTGACTGCCGGGCAGATTTGTCACATTCTTCTCTGCTTATTTTATGTTTTGCAGCAAGATTCTCTGCAGTAATTCCCATGAGGAGTTGGATATGTTGATCTGTTAGTCCTGCTCACAAAGAATCTTCTAGCTTGACACCTAATCCAAACTTGGTTCCAAAACACACATTTCTGAGACAGTACAGAGCTTGGTTCATGCTTTCAGTTCCTCCACACAAGACAATTTCAGCTTCTTTAACACAAATTTCCTGACATCCATTTATAATGGACTGGAAACCGGAGCCACAGAGCCTATTAATAGTGAGAGCAGGATCTCTTTTGGGATCTTGACACGCAAACCTACATGCCTTGCTAAGTCTGCAGCATCTGAAGAACTCTGCATGACATTGCCTACAATGACACTGTCCACAGTGTCAGGTGAGATTTTGCCAGCAATCAAGGCAGACTTGGCCCCAAATTCAGTCAAGCCAGTAGCTATGACATCTTCCAGAAGTCCTCCATAAGCTCCAAAGGGTGTTCACTTAGCAGCAACAATGAATATACCTTGTTTTTCTAAAGGTTTCCTTCAGTATTTCCAAACCAAGATAATGATTTGACTCTAACCTATCCATCTTATCCCTCCCTCCCCACAAGTAATTAATTTTAGCCTCCATCCCCACTTCCGTATTTTCCTGAAAACTGTTACGTAGGTGCCAGGATGCCTTAACCATGAGAACTTGGAAGGGGCCTGAGGGATGCGGTAGGCGCCAGCAACCATCATCTCCTTGAATTTTAAGCAATATATTTTTACTTCTCTCAGAGAAGCCACGATGCCTCGGGCTTCAGATGATAAGCTTCAGTGTAATCGGATACCCGCAAGGCAGAACTCCACCGTGCAGGGTCCCTCTTCACGGCTGAGGTGCCACCTGCTGCATTCTGCAAAACTGAGTGGGTTCCAACTCTGGGCAGCTGCTGGTGAGTAATGACAAGACCCCATTTCTGTCCTCAAGGAGTTTACCTTCTAATATGGAGGAAGAGAAAAGTATACAAGTAAACATAACGCAAGGAAAAATATAGTGGGTGTCTTAAGAAAGGTTTTCATTAAAGGGCTATAGAAATCAAGAGAAGAAAAGAGTATTTTCAATCAAGGTATGTCTTTCAAGTGTATTGGTCACTTTTCTTTGTAAACCGTTTTCCAGCACAGTGCTGAATGTACTATTAAACCTAAACCCAACCCGAGTCTAGTTATTTCCTATGAATGAACATATGTTTCAAAACCCAAGTCATTTCATGTAATGGCATGTCTTTTCCAAGATTGTAAAGAGTGGTAAACAAGCCCTCTCTGGGGGAGATCGACCCTGAACAGTCCCCAGTTTGCTCTCTGCAAAGGGACCCAGGGAGGACTTCCACTCACCTGGAATGGAGCCTCAATGCTTCTCCTGCTTGGGTTTTTTGTTTAATTTTAATATCTCCATTTAATTTTTTTCCATTTAGTTCTTCTTTTTTCACTTGGGCAGGCACCGGAAATCAAATCCAGGTCTCCGGCATGGCACCATGGCCCACCCTCCATTTAGTTCTTTTTAAAAAACATATTTTTATTGAGAAATCTTCACATACATACGTCCTATGCATGCTATACAATCAATGGCTGGCTGTATCATATAGTCTTTTTTAGAACATTTGCATGATCAGTTTTAGAACATTTGCATCACTCCAGAAAAAGAAATTAAAAAAAAAACCTCATACATTCCATACCCTTTGCCCCTCCCTCTTATTGACCACTAATATTTCCATTGACCCAATTTAATTTACCCCTTAACTCCTCTATTATATATTTATTTTTTATCTGTTTTTAAAATTCATCTGCCCATACCCTGGATAAAAGGAGCATCAGACTCAAGGGTTTCACAATCACACAGTCACATTGTAAGAACTATATTGTTACACAATCATCTTCGAGAATCAAGGCTACTGGAACACAGCTCTACAGTTTCAGGTACTTCCCTCCAGACACTCCAATATACTATAAACTAAAAAAGGATATCTGTATAATGCATACGAATAAACTCCAGGGTAACTTCTCGACTCTGAAATCACTGAGACTTTATTTTATCTCATTTCTCTCTTTCCCCTTATGGTCAAGAAGGCTTTCTCAATCCCATGATGCTGGTATTTACACCCCTGGGAGTCATGTCCCACGTTGGGAGAGGGCAGTGTATTCACTTGCCAAGTTGGCTTAGAGAGAAAAGCCACTTCTGAGCAACCAAAGAAGTTCTCTGGGGGTGACTCTTAGGTATAATTATAAGTAGACTTAGCCTATTCTTTGTGAGAATAAGTTTCATTAGGGATGAACCCCAAGATCAAGGACTTAGCTATTGATTTGGTTGTTCCCACTGCTTGTGAGAGTATCAGGAGTTCTCCAAATGGGGAAGTTGAATATTTCCTCCTTTCTCCCCAGTTCCCCAAGGGGACTTTGCAAATACTTCTTTATTCACTGCCCAAACTCCTCTTGGATATATGGGGGACATCACACTAACCTGGATAAACCAACAAGATCTCATTCCCTATTCAAGATTCCATGTACTTATGGTGTTCAAGTAAACTGACCATACAAATTAAATTAGGTAATGTGCTACCCAAAATATAAAATTTTGCATCAAATAAACATCTCTCCCTTTGGTTTCACACAGAAGTTGAAGTATTAAAATATGACAATATCAGCCTTTACCTTGTATTCTTATCTACCTCAGTCATATCCAGATCAGCTTCATTCATATCTCGAGTTGAAGTCTGATCCCTTTTTCAACTTTTAAACAATTCTTGTATGGGGTATTGCTGACTTTAATATCTTCAGAGCTCTAACTCTGAGTCTCAGGTGTCACATAAATACCTGAAGTTTCTGTGAACGACCAGGTTGTGTACAAACAGCTCAGTATCTCAGAATTTAGAAATAACATTTACAACTCCTGAGCATATGTGTCTGTTCTAAGAGCTTATCATCTAGGACACTTTACAATAGGCCCCAACCTGATAACCCATGCTCTCGACTTCAGCTCACCAAGTTTGTATATTATAGTTAATCCATATGAGTGAGGCATGATGATATGTGCCTTTTTTGTTTCTGACATTTCATTCAACATACAGTCCTTAAGGTTCATTCATCTAGTTGCATGCATCTCAACTTCATTTCTTCTTACAGGCCACTCAGTAGTCCATTATATGTATATACCACAGTTCTCCCTTCCATTCCTCAGTCATTGTACCCTTAGGGCACCTCCATCCACTGTGAATCTCTACCACTGCCACCAGAAACTCCAGTGTGCAAATGTCCATTCATGCCCCCACACTCAATTTCCTACTCACTTTTAAGGTCTCAGTTTAAACTTTACTTCCTTTCAGACTGATGAAATCTTTCTGTTAGATGTTCTCATCTCAACTGTGCTTTATATTTAAATAATAATCACACATTTCAATAACCATTTGTAAGATTCTTTGATAGATCCGTCTTCCCAGCTCCACTGCAAATTTTCAAAGGGTTAAGATCAAATCTTTTTTTTTCTTAATGTATCTACCCCACTAAATGGGGCCTGGCATGCATACAGAAATTGCTCAGTAGTTATTTTTGAAAACATGTAAGAATGAAAGCATGAACAAACCAAGACTTGAATTCAGTTCTATCTGATTCCAAAGTTTGGGTTCTTTATGATCCAGAAGGTTTTGTTTCCGGAAACAACACAGAGAGCATAATCTCTAGAACTCCAGGGGTCAGAAGACTCTTTATGTAATCTCCTGAATGTGAGGTCACATGAATAGTAATTATGGTGCTATTGGCAGAGCTATGGTATGGGAGAACCACAAAAATGAGGGAAGTGAGGAATGAAGAAAGGCTTTGTGGTTGGGGTTTGGAATGGGAGGGCAAGCAGAAAGCAGAGAAGAGGTCAGGAGAGTGGGAGAGAGAGAGAGGTAGAGATGGATGAGGAAGGAGAAAAGGAGATAGAAGAAAATAATTGTATATATGCTAAAAAATTAGGGTGGGCTATGGTGGCTCAGTGGCAGTGGTCTCATCTGCCATGCCGGAGACCTGGGTTCAATTCCTAGTGCCTGCCCATGTTAAAAAAAAATTGGAGAAGCCACTTCACATGCTCCCCAGAGATAACAGTTCCCCATAGGCATAAGAACTATAGTAGAGGCGAAGAGGGAAATTACCAAGTGAATAGTTGAGCTTAAAAATATAAATACAACCAAATTTGTTTACTTGGAGTTTTTGGCAGTTAAAATATAGTCTGGAACTGTTTCCAGCCGGATGTTCCTTTGAATTCAATGATACTTTATAATGTGAGGCTGTTTCCCTGGAAGAGTGATAATATACACATCACACACCTTTGCCCTGGTGCTTTGGTGGAATGTGGTTGAATTGTTAGATGCCTAGACCAGCGTTGCGTGTATTTAACAGAGATGGAAACCTTGTGCTCTTGGGAGCTTTAAATTCCTTCAAGGAGCCAGTGAGTCAGTCTGCGTACCAAGATTTAGATGTCAGGGTGGTGTGACAGGGGCTCAGTGGCAGAATTCTTGCCTGCCATGCTCAAGACCTGGGTTCGAGTCTCAGTGCCTGCCATGCAAAAAAAAAAAAAAAGGCAGATTTAGATGTCATGAATAATAAGTCTTGCTGTCACTTTGAAAATCTATATAGGTTCTCTTCTAATTAACAAATATACATTCATTAAAAGTCTAATCAAATCCATAGCTCTCTGCCATTAGATGGTTTTAAAAGTCAAACTATAGGAAAAATACAACTATACCCATGTGGATGGATTTTGGAAATTTTCTGATGTTAACATAGTTTTATTAGTTTGCTACAGCTGATGGAATGCAATATACCAGAAATGGGTTTGTTTTTAAAATGGAGATTTATCAACTTACAAGTTTATAGTTCTGAGGGAAAAAAAATCAGGGTATGAACGGGCGATGCTTTCTTCCTGAAGGCTATCTACCAGCGATCCTCAGCTCCTCTGTCTCATGACCAGGCACATGGTGCCATCTGTTGGTCTCTCCTTTCTCTTTTGGGTTTGTTATTTCCAGCTTCTGGCTTCAGAGTCTCCTCTCTCTTTCTGTGGTTTCTCTCTGTGTCTTTTTCTCTCTACTTCATGCTCTTAGAAAGGGCTCCAGGGAAAGGATTCTAGACACACCTGGGGCACACCTCAACTGAAATAAGCTAAGCAAAAGGTCCTACCCATAATAGGTCTATGCCCACAGGAGTGGATTAGCTGTAAGAACGTAATCTTTTCTAGGGTACATGCAGCTTAAAAACATCACACATAGGGTCTTTAATATCTGGAAAAGTTGGGAACCATCTCAGTTTATTGTACCTAGAAAGTATTTAGAGCTCAAATGTGTTTTTAACTGTTGAACGAACGTGCAGATGATTCTCCTGGGAGAGTAAGTGCCTAGACCAATGTCTCATGGACAGCTAAAGGAAGGACTGTGGTGAAAGCCAGGTCTCAGAACTCCAGAAGGCCCAAGATTTACCTTTCACCCTGATGGGGTAGTGGTTCCCGGAGGAACTGCTCCTGCATGTCTGGGCCCCTGTAACTAGTCTTTCTCCCTTGGCCATGGAACTCTTCATAAATTTTAATTTTAAAATTAAAAACAAGATGGTACCATTTTGTTATGGTGCAAATGTTAGAATTTAGGAGCAAATGCTATCTTTTAAATAAAATAGTACAATTGCTTTTTTTGTGATTTGATTTGAGAAGATTGAAAGGTTATTTGTGTACAAGGGGCTTAATCTGCAATTGTCTAGCAGCCAGATCTTCACCCAATTGGCTCTTTCAAAGATGAAGCCCACTGGCTCTCTCTGTAGGGCAGCCTGACTCAACAGATCTACTTTCCAGCTGCTGCAAAGGTGTGAATCTATCATGGAAACTGTTGCTTTTCCCTGTTCCTCTCCTACTCCTCCAGAAACACTTTTATTATTGGGGAGTATCTCCAGTGGCTTCTACAATGTTCAAAGGCTTCGGAGACAACCTCCAATCCAGCTCTAGCCCCGAGGTCTCACGCAGCTCTGAAGAGTGTTCCATATCCTGTGCCTAGAGCCTTGTCTTCCTCCCTAGTGCACCTCAGAATGCAGGGAGACAGGCATAGGATTCCTGCTCCCTTTTCATTTATATCTCCTAAATCTGTTCAGAGAGTGAGGACACACTCCCACTGGAGGAAAAGTACCTGCTCTCAGCCTCACCTGCAGAACTAGGACACTTTGGTTTTGCACTAAACAGATGACAAATAAAAATTGCCTGGAAACAGATCACAATGCAGGACAAAATCAAAACCAAACCAAACAAGGCAAGACAAATCTATGAGAGTTTCTTGAATGTAGCATTTTTCTATTTCTGGCCCTGTGGCTCAAGCCTTGACTTAAGGGATTTTTCAAAGACTTAAAATAAATCTCTTTGTGGTGAGATTAAAGATAATTTCTCCTACAAAATAAAATTAAAAAGTTAGATTAAAAAAGCAGCACTTCCAGCTAGCTTTCAACTGTTGGCTACTTCAGCGGCTCTTTAAGCCCTGGGATCGAAGATGGAGCAACTTCTAAACACTCTCATTTGTTCAAGTCCTATTTCTGTGGTGACACCAAGGGCACTGGAAAATCCAGAGGCCACCTGTTGTGTGGGCACAGGGCACGTCAGCCTCTTGCATTGGATACAATCACTTTGATCTTCACACATGACCTGGTTGGACTGATGACAGCCCAGGGCCTCCCATAAACAACTTGCTTTTGAAACAGACCAAATGTATTTTTCATCTCTTCCTGCTCTCACTCTTTCTTTTAATCCTCAAAGGCACACTTGCCTGTTTGAAAACCCAATAACTGTGCTTTGATGCCCAGGAGAGTGAAGGAGTCTTGAAGTTATGACAAGATGGCTGTATTTTGGCTAAAATTAAGGCTTTGAGATGTTAAATCTGGCTTATCTATAAAGACACCCATTTTTTAAAATGTCACAGTTGGTAGCCATCTATGAAGCATACATTATGAGTTCTGGGTCACTCACCTTCCCACGGCGTCCTCAGATTTCCCAGAACCTTTGTGGTTCTTTGCAAGCCTCAACAAAACCACTTCCTCTGGATGCTTGCCCCTGTCTCCTGTGTGTTACAGTCTTCCCACTGCCCTTTTATAGAGTTTCAACCATTAGTCACTGCCCCCACTGTCTGCCTCTCCCTCTACCTGCACCTTTAAAAACTGGACCTTGTCCAACCTCCTCCTAAGGGTGGTGAGTAGAGGTGGAGAAATACTCCCAGACATGATTTTTTGACTGCCAGTAGACCTGAATTCTATATTCAAGGAGGACATCGGCTTTGATTTTTCTTCTGTCTGCAAAAGGCTTTAAATAGTGGCCTTTGCAGAGCTCTAGCAACTGTGTATTATAGCACTGGAGTCATTTCAGTGTGGCAAAGAGAAGGTCCTTCTCCATGTAGCATGGACAGTCTGTTCTTTGAGGCTGAGTGCACCTCTGACTCCTTACAACCTTAAACTCTCGTCATTGTCTTTTTTTTTTTTTTTTTTTACATGGGCAGGCACCGGGAATCGAACCCAGGTCCTCAGGCATGGCAGGCAAGCACTCTTACCTGCTGAGCCACCGTGGCCCACTCATCATTGTCTTTTTTTGGCAGGCCATGCTGCAGCTTGACCATCTGAGTATGGATGAATAGAAAGGTTCTTCTTGTTACTCTAAGGCCTACTTGACTTCCTGTGGGAGGAGCGGTATTGGTTTTATGGATATGAGCAGGAGCTCTGGAGTCAACATACCTGGTGGGAATCATAGATTATTAGCTATGTGGCATTTTGAAAGTTCATGAATGCCTCTATGCCTGAGCTTCTTTCCCTGCAAATGGGAATAGTAATAAAACCTACTCATAGCATCTTTTAAAGGATGGCAAGAGATGGTACATCTAAAGAGCTGAGAATAGTTGGTAGCATCCAGTAAGTGTTCAAAATCGTTAGCTAATAGTCAAAATGGAAGTAGAAGGAGATTTAGTCCTTTTTATTACATTTACAAAAATCACTCATGTCTCAGTCCAACTGAGAGAGTCACACTGTCTTCATTATCCAACTCTGGTAAATACTTGCACCAAGTGAGAAGATGTCAGGGCCCACAGCTCTGACCCTCCTTCCTCCATCTGTAAAGTAGAAAGATACCAAAGGCAGGATAGATAGATAATATATTTTATAACAGGGCTTCTCAAACTTGACAATACACAGGACTCATCTGAGGGATCTTATTAAAATGCAAATTTTGATCTGTTAGTTCTGGGGTGGGTTATGAGGTTCTGTATTTCTCACAAGCTCCTAAGTGATGCTGCTACTTCTGATCCAGGGACCATATTTTGAGTAGCAAGGATCTATAAGGTTTTCTGACTTAGAGGAGAGACCTCATTTTGGATGAACAGTGTGTGAAGAACGTTAGGAGCTCAACTGCCCTGGTTTAGTCTGGTGCTTTATGACTTCTGCATAGTCACACCCTAGAAATGCAAACATGGACTCTTGCTACCAGGTCTGAAATGGCCATAAATAGTTGGAAACTCTGGCCCCAAAGGCTATCTTGTTTTGGACTCAATCTTTTTCTTTTAATTTTAAATATTCCCAATATATTTGTTTGTAAATAGGGGAGTCATAGTCAACATTTAAAAAGGGGCTCAAATATGCATTTTGAAACCTAAGGCAATTACAATGAATAGAGATCAAATATATTTCTGAAAAGTAATTTAGAAATATATTTCAAAAAGAAAATGTCACAGAGTTTTTCTGCCTTTTAAGTTTTAAGAGTATATGATATGAAATTTTTTGACTCTGAGAGGGCTTATTTCTCTTATTCCTCCCCCATCTTTGTAGGTACAGAGCATATTCATATTTATATATTCATTTAGTTAAAATCATGTCTTTCTATGGATTGTAATTCATCAATGTCACTATAAGAGAAATTCGAGGGGCATGGATAAACTGAGGGACAGATAAGTAGCAGCAAATGGAACAAGGACAAAACTTTCTTATTTCAGTTAGTATCAGCCCAGTGGTTTTCTAGAACATACCAGTAGTTCTGATGTTTCTTGTCCCTTGTCTCCATGAAGTTCTTTGAGACTTCATTTTTGTCAATCATGTTTGCTAAAGGGGCTTCCTTCTAGACTTTCAAGGTTTTCTGTGGTATCTGTGATTTGCAGAAGAGTGAAGAGCATCTTTCTTTGATGGCACTTTGAAGTGGATAAGTTTTGTTGGCTGTGGGTCTCTGGTTCATAGTGCATGGCTGATTTGGATGGGAGGCTGTATCCATGAGCGTGGCCAGGAAAATTTCACAGGGTCTCTTCTGTCTGGGACAAGGCAACCCATTCTTTAGACTTCCTCTATGCGGACCTATTTTGTTGTTAGACTGGATGTGTGGATGTGACATTTGCTATTGGCCTGGAAACACACCCTTAGGCTGTAAAGAGATACCAACAAGGTGTTTTCTGAAAGTTGGAGGAAACAGCTAGAAAAGAATTGACACCACCTTGAGACGAAGCCCACATTCTTTGAACCACAAATGGAAGGACCTCCGGCACTTGAGACATGATTTGTTGCAATTTATAGTATTACTAACACAGATTTAGGCTAGGAGGCTGGCTAGATTCTTGTTTGTGCCCTTGACAATTTGTGCTATCAATGATTTGTTGAGTTTATGAATCACTTATTACACTTCTCTGAATGCAAGTTACACATTTTCCCTAATTTTTCTACTGGGAGAGCCCATTTCTTTATGAGGCTAATAAACTCTCATGATATGAATTTGATGTGATCCAAAGAAATGTAACTTTATAGCCTTTAAAACCTTGTTAACATTTCATATTCTTAGGACCATACAACACTTAAAGATGCCTAAAGTTATATTCCATCGGATTTTGAATATTTCACATTTCATTTTTATATTTAAAATATAAAATGTTTTATATTTTATCTGATTTGTGCCCAGAACTCATTGTATCGTTCTAATGTTATTCCTTCTTGAGTAAAAGACTGCTTTTTAATTGATGTTTTTACATTTACTTGTTTCTCTTCTTTGTGGTTACAGTAAAGGAATCAACTACATAAAAATGATTGAATAACAACACTCAGCAGAATTGGACTAAAGCATTTTACCTTCATTTCAAATGCTTTATGGTAACTCTTTCCCTTTCTGTGTGTAAAAATATACTTTTCAAAATAAGTATATTTTGAAAAAACATTGACTCTTCCACTCCTTTGAGAATCTGGTAAGCTCTGGAACCTCTCTCCAGAAAAAGACAGAAACACATGCCATTTTGTCATCATTGGGTCATCAGTGGGTTACATTAACTTCTTTATGTACTTCACTCTTTGTTGTGAGGCTGTCTTTCCAGATTATACTTTCTCATTTGTTTATTTTTGCTCTCAGTATGCATTGTTGAATCACTGTCTGTGTTTTGGATGCTGATTAGGGTGACAGTATGTAGTTTTTTGTTTTGGGCAATATTATGAGCACACCACACCGCATTTTCTTAATTCTCAAAAGTTTATTTCAGAAATACACTCATATCAGTTAATGGAATGCTCCATAATTTGAATCAAGTACTTGGTACAAGGTTTAAGATGAAAAAAAAATTTTTTTTCAATCAGATTTATTTTTCAACTGTTACAAATGTGAAAAAGACTCCCCCTCAAATGCTGCTATGGCAGACAGCAAGAGCCATGAGAAATTTACCTTTGGTTTGCTTCAGAAAATCACACATTGCCCTGTAAAAGTTTAAAAAAACTGTTGCCACCATGTTGTACTATAACACAGTTATGAGTCCGGTGCTATGGATGCATGGAGAATTGAACAACCATCTCTGCCCTGGGTTCAGAGAAAGTGGTAAAGAGGCAATTATGAGCTTGAAACTGAATATTAATAGATGAGCCAGTTTCCCAGGCAGAGTAAATGGGGGAAAAGACTCCTAGTTGGATGGAACAGCATGTCCACAGGCAAGAAGTTATGGAAAATCTGGTAAAAGTTCAGTAAGAAGGGGCAGTGGCAGTAGAGGTGGTTGAAGTTTAACTGGAACAGTGGAAAGAAGAACTAATGTCAACAAGGATACATGTAAGGAGACCTCTCACTCTGTATTTAAGTTCCAGCATCATCATCTCAGTGGGTGTTCCTGTTCTTTGGTTTACATGTTCAGCACTGCCTGGCAATGTCCTGGTTGAAGCCATGAATGGTCTCAGCCAATAATGATAGTTTTATCTCTAAAAACACAAGCTCAGTCCTTTTGAAGTAATAAATTGGTGTTCAGTTTTATTCAGATTAATTTGGAGTTTGATTCTAAATGGATTCTCATGCTACCAGCATCATCATCTTCGTCATCACTATCTTCAACAACCAGTGCCACCACTTACTGTTTAGGAGAACTTAGTTTAAGGCAAGGACAAGAGAATTATTAATAAATGTAAGCAAGGAAAACACACAGTCCTTGCCTTAGATGCAGATATTCTTTTGTCTGGCTTTACATCATAATATTAGGAGGGAAGAAATATCACCTTGAGAACTGAGCAATAAATAATAAGAAGCTCTCCTGTCCAATTCCTGTGCCACTGTTTTAGTTCAGACCTCCACCACCTCTTGCTTAGACTGTTGCAGGTCTTGGCCCTGCTGCATTGTCCCCTGCACTATAACCAGAATAATCTTTCTAATATGCAAATCTGATCATGATACTTCCTACCTTAAAATTCTTCAGTTTCCACAGGACAATTCCAAACCTCCAAATACAGAGCATATGACCTTCCATACCCTGGCTTCTCGTACTAGTGTGTCTCATCTCCGTTATTGCTGCTTAGTTTTAGAAGCTATTTCTTTTTTTTTCTATCTAGAGAATTATTCTCCATCTTTTAAGAGCCAACTCTTTTGTCACCCTTTTTAAGAACCCTGCTTTGATATCTCTAGGGAATATGGAGCTTTTCTTACTGCATCCCCATAATGTCTTCTTCCTCTCTGTGTGAAAACATTAAGACATAAATGCATCGTTGTAGCATTGGAAGTCCTAGGATAGCAGGGTTTATGCTCTGTTCACATTTATATATTCTTTCCAGGGCTGGGTACAAAGTTGGTATTTAATAGTTATGGAATCAATGAGAACACATATGTTATTTAAGATAATCTCTAAGGATAAACACCAAAAGTTTATTTTTATGATGGGAAAGTTATCCTTCTTTTTTTTTTTTGAAAATCCCTTCTGAGAATTCTTTTTCCATTTACTTTAGTGAGAATGGGATGGAGAGTTAAGAACAGAACTACCAAAGGACAGAAGGCAGGAAGAAAATTAGAGATTGAAGTGTAAAGAATAAAATTGAGAGAGAAAGGAAGTTAAAGCAAGACTATTCCTTTTTAAATTAGCATATTAAGTTCAGACCAAAGAGAAAATCTCCATGGATTTTCAAAAAGTGAGCTGGGTTTCTTCATCTGGTTGTGTGGACAGAGCTGTGTCCATCCCTCCCTGCTTCTGAGGGAGGAGAGGAAATCATGTGAGGTCTTCCTGTACAAAGTTCAGAAGAAACTCGGGCATCCACACTACAGCTGTCTCTCCATTCTGTTTATTTTCCTTTTCATTTTCCCTCCCAGCACTTAGGAACCTTCCCTTTCAGGCAGTTCAGCAGAAGATCACCAGAAAAAAATAATCTTGGCAACCTCAAGAGGGCTTTGGGGCCCTTTCAAACTTCCATTCCTTCCCATCGTCTTGCACTGAAGACTCATTTTGCTTGAGAACTAACTGTCCAATGTCTTGGCAGTGCTTGGTAGCCATACAGAAGGATGCTGACTTTTCTGGTGGCAGGACTGAGTAACTGTCTATGTGGGTGAAATGGCAATAGAGCTGTTGACCTGCCTGGAGATGGAGAAACAGGTTTGGGTGAAGAATTTTTAGTGCTGTGTTCTTTAATCCTTTATGTGTGAATATCATCTGGAAATGTTACTCATGAAACATGCTCTAGCCTCAAGGTGAGTTGTCTTGGTAGGTGCAAGAGCACATGGACCCTGGCTGCCCATATCACTGACAGTTATCATCTCAAGAGGTTTGCTACTATGTTTGGCTTGAAAAGAAGAGGCTGCCTCATTCACCAGCAGATTCTTCTTGGAAAGTCTCTTCTCTGTTCAGGAAGCTCCACACCAAGTCCTCTCCTTTCAAGGCTATAGCTCCAAAGGGTGAGATAATTTCACCTGAAATTGGAACAATGGCAAAAACTGGCTAAACAGGAGGTTGGGTGTAGGTGTGATCCATGGAATGAGAGGATTAACATCAGGAAGGGGAGCTGGTGAGAAGAAATATTTCTAAGAGGAGGTACCAGAAAGAGAGATCAAGTACCCCCAAGGGTTTGCAAGAGAGAATGCATTATGATGCTGGCAGGATATTTTTAGATGCATTTTAGGGACTGACAGACAGCAATTCTATTTCAGCTGCTGGCTGACAGTTGCCCAATTCCCTCCTTCCACTGGTGCCTTCAGACTCTGGTCCCCTAGACTGTTGATCATGGTGCAGTCGTTCTCACTTGCTCTTTCCTAGCAGTGGTTCAGGTTCCTAATCACATGAGGAAGTCTGGAAATGAATATACAAAATATTCAAATGTATAGTTTCCTTATGGGGTCGCTAGATTCAAAATTTCCAATCAGTAGGACATTTCTGACCAGACCAAGTTCTACTTTCATCTAGTCAGCCACACATAGACAAAAATCATAATTTCCTCTTGGGCTTTAAATATTTCAGATGCTGGGCTTCTATGGAAGCATGCACACATGCACACATGCCATACCCCAACTTTATTCATGGTTAAGATTGGTGATGGAGAAAAGCTAGGTAACATTTCATTTATTCAATCAATCAACCAAGGAATATGTTTTTAGTACCTCTATGAAACAATTCCTACATTAGGAGATGGGATAGAGCAGGGCTTAAGTCAGAGGGATCTTTACCTTCATGGGGATCACAAATGATTTAGCATCCAACAATAAATTGAAATCTCTATTATCCTGCAATTTCAGTTGACTTGTTTTTCCTCCTTTCTCTGTGATGGGAGTCCAGTGGGTCCTGGCAATGCTGCAGTCTTAGGGCAGATGCTTAGAAGGCACAGTCAGGGCACATAGCCATATACTGACTCAGAAGCCAGTTGGCTTCTGGGGACTCCATCTTCATGACTGTATTTTGAAAAAGCTGGTACCCAACCCACTCTTGGGGGTCATTCTGTTGACTTTCAGTGTTGCAGCTGTTTCAGGATGCATTGGTTGTATTTTTACCCATTGGTGTTTCATGTTGTCTGCCTAATGTCCACAGATGGGGTGGGAAGACCCCCTGGTCATAGGTGGCCTGCTCTGCCTCAGGTTGGAACCCTGGCTTCTCTCTGCTGTCTTGTTTATAAAGCTCGGTCTGCTCAGCCTCAGAGGAGAGGAGAACAACAGGCAGCACTTCTGACTGTTCTTAGTCACTGCACAGAGTTCTGGTAATTTTCCTCTGTGAGAAAAGGGGCTGGTTGCCAGCTTAGTCTCCAATTCCTCTGCTGTCTCCTCCAGTGTCAGCTAATGAAATAAGGGCTTTTGATTTCCTTTTTAGTTATTTCCTTGGACACGGAACCACTAGGGAAATGGAACTAGAAACTTTCAGGGCATCCCAGGCAGCTGAGCAGTCTTAAAATCACAAAACAAAATCACAGAAAAATCATAGATACAAAAGAATTAGACTTTTTACTAAGACCCAAATCATGCATGCTAATTAAATATTTATGCATACATTATACATGTATAGATTTGCATTATGTTGTGCATGCACATTTTTTCTCCCCCATAGATTACAACAGTTAGGAGAGAATAATACTGCCTTTGCATTTCTTTGCCTTTCTTGATGAAAGCAAGAACATCTTTTAAGTCTTGGCAAAAACAGTTTGTCTCCTGCTACATTTTTTTGTGGGTGGTTGGGGTGCGGAGAAAAAATTAAATATTTGTAATTTCATGCTTCAAATTCATATAGGTATATTAACTATGATATAAACTTGTCTTTAGGAGATCAATATTAGACTTGGGGCAAACTATTTCATCTGAATTTATTTGGAGAAATAGAGCTTAGCCATTCTGCTTACAAATATCAAAGAGAGCTACAAAGTTAGAAAATAGGGCATTTACCATCATTTTTAATCCACCCCCCCCAACAAACACATTTTTTTTTAACTCACTATTAGGTTAACTGTTGTTTAATATTTATCCTTAAGAAAGGTTAAACATGTTACTATTTTGCATAAGTGGTCCCCTGGCTTGCACTTATGACAGAAAAGAAAATACACTGGCATTGTGAAATAAAGTATAATAGTATCATAGGTTACAAAAATTGGTGAAAGTCAAAATGGATCTTTAAAGTTGGAGGGACCCTTTAATGTTCATCTTTGGGTTTAAGGGAGGAAAAAAAAAACTGTCCTGTACTGCATTTCATATCTCTTAAAAACAGAAAGTGTTTTAACAGCTTAAATCTTTTCAATTACAATATAAAATTTCTTTCATCAGGGTTTACCTTGAAAAATAGTTTAAAGCGAAGCCAATTATAGCATACATACACTGGCATTTTAGCACAAGGACAAACTTTAAAAGCAAATTAATCAGAACCCTTAAAATTAGGCTACAGTATAAAGAAGTCCACGGTCTTACATTCAGCAAATTCATACTGAATTATTCTATTTTTGTTGGATGAAGTCCAACAAAATTTTACAAATGCTGCAAGTTTATTACATGTATTTACATGGCTCTTTCTTCCCTAGGTACATAAAATTTCCACATTATGCAATTCCCCACTTAATGCCAACCTCTACAGGGATAATTTGAGACCAGGTCATTGTCAATAGCAATGCTAGGATACAGAAAATGTATTTTGAAAGCTACTCAGTGACCACCAAAGACTGTTCCTACAAAAAATGGTTTTGGAGCATTTATTGGCAGATATCTACTCAATGCATGCAAGAACAGGGCCACTGGGGTGCAGCGCACCTCATTCTAGTAAGCCCTAATGCCCTTTCCACATGCACCACTGCAAAGCTTATTACAGCATACTTAACTATTCATTAAGGAAAATTCACACTTTCTCTTGGCAGTACATCAAGTTATTGGCATATTATTTGTTTGGGTGTTTGTAGAACATTAAACTTTCAAAAGTTTACCTAGTTCTCAATTGCTCTGTCTTAGCTAGATGGCTGTAATTTGATTCACTAGCTTTCAACAAGTAAATCTACTGATCCATGAATGCTAATTCCCCCAACAAGCATGAAAAGATTCCTTTGTCATTCTCCAAATCTAAACTTGAATGGTTTCTCTTGAGTTATTCAATTAAGAACAATATCAAGTACAATCATTGATAAATTAGTTATTTTAAGTTGCACTGATACTACCATTACCTCATAGTGCCCACAACACATAAAGCAAGTGAGATGAAGTCTAATTATATTTTCTACATTGGCAGTTTTAAGCAAGTATAGATAAAATAGATTAATTTGTTTCAGACCAATTGATGAGTCTCAAATATGAGTCCTAAATTTAAACATTAGTACTTTCGGTAAGGTTGAAGCCTTATCAGGATTAGAGGAAACAGGAACCCGGTGACTTGGTGGTTTAGGAAGAACACTCGGTGACGGAGGCTCACTAAATTTGGCTCCGGCAGAGTTCTGACTAGTTTGACATTGAAAAAGTAAAGCTAGAACTTGATAAGCTAAAGTTCCAATTTTGATTATTTGGAAAATGTCCTTTGTTCTTCCCCCCAGTTTACATGGCCTGCCGTGCAACTGTTGGTGAGTTATAACCAAGTCCTCTTCCTTTTTTCTCATGAACAATCTTCATCTGGGAATTCTGGTCCTTGGTCTTCTGTCTACTAAGACATTTCTAGATTGGGGAACTGGAATATTATTCCTCTCTCCACTACCCATCTTCAGGACCTTTCTCAACTTTGAGATGACAGGATTTCCATTACCAGTCGTCTTCTTCCTTGCTGCTAAGCCCAGGATAATGAGTGTGGCTTTCTGACAGATCCTTTCCTTTGTCTGAACACAGAAGTCATCATGGGTCCATCTGCTGAATTCAGCCCAGGAGCTGAGGCCAACATCTGAGCTTCCTCAGCACCTGAGTTTGAGACAAGTCTTAGCAACATCAAGCTCAGAACTGTGACAACAGTAGATCCTACTTGATGATGAAGCCTCATTCCCCTTCCAGGCAAGGAAAAAGCAAAGACTGACAGCACCAATGAACTACCTGCTGAGCACCCCAGTGTCCATCTACCCGACCACCCCTTTCTCTCTTGCTGCATTTTGAGGGCAGGATTTTGCATAGAGTCTGGGTTTATCATCTTTTCATTATATTCCTATGTTCTAATTGTGGTGGGAACCCTTCCTTCTGGAAGATATGGTGGGCATCTTTGAGTATCATCTGGCACTGCCCATCCCATGGATTTTAAGCATGTGATTCTGCTGAAACCATCAATCAAAGCATCTTGTTCCTTTCCCCTGACCTCTCCTTTCAGACACACAATGCAGGTAATCAAGAGTCCCCATTCTCTTGAACACAGTGGTGGTATGGGTGAGTGTGTATGACCCTAGCTGGACCAGTTTTTATCAGAATTCTTCCATTTGGAGCTGGAATTCTGAGAAGGAAGTTGACATTTTGGTTTTAGAGCTGGAATCTTGGTAACTGAGGCCTTTTCCACCGTGTGGAGAAAGTCTTTTCTTACCAGTCGAGAATACCTCCAAATGGAAAAACAAATAAATAAACAAAAAACAGAGATGAGGGCAGAGGGGCAGAGATTCCATTATTTGTTCTCTGAATTTAAAATAGTACTACCTAATTCAGAAGATGAAGTAGATTCTCCTGATAAAAGAGTAACGTAATGATCAATCAGAGGAAAGAAGAAAGCAGAAAATTCCCCCCTTAGAGAGTTAGTTACAGGTTTTAACATAAACTTTACTGAGGTATAATTTTCACAAAATATAAAATGCATTCATTTTGAAGGTTCAGTAGTTTTGGCAAATATATTTACCCATATAATCACTGCCCGAATCATGATAAAGAACATTTTCATCACTCCCAAAACTTCCCACATGCCCCATTCCAGGTAATCTCCTCACTCTCAGCACCAGGTAACCACTGGTTAACACATTTTCTCTGTTCTACAATTTGATGTAGATGGCATCATCCATTTGTACTGTTTTGAATCTGATCTCTTTTTCCTAGCATAATATTTTTGAAGATTGTCCATGTTGTCCTCTGTGTGTGTTTGTGATCAGTAATTCATTTCTTTTTATTGCTGAACAGTATTCTAATGTATGATTTTTCTGTATTTTGTTGAGGCATTCACCTGTTGATGGAATTTGGCTGATTCCAAATTCAGCTGCTATGAACATTTATGTATAAGCATTTTGTGGGCATATATTTTCATTTTTCTTGGGTAAATACTTAAGTGTAAAATTGTTGGGTAGTATAATATTTGTTCAGTTGAAGATGTCAGACTGACTTTCAAAGTGATGGTGTCATTTTACATTTCTGCCAGCAACAGAGTTGCAGTTGCTCTACATCTCCACTGAGTGCTTTTCATTGTGCCACTCTAGTGGGTGTGGGGTGGCATCTTACTGTGAAGTAAATTTACATTTTACTGATTTCTAATAATGTTGGACATCTTTCATTTCTCTTTGGTACTCTGTTTATCTTGTTTTGTGAATTTTGTTAAAAAATTTTACCCATTTAAAAAATTGGGTTGTTTGTCTTATCAAGTCTCACCTCTTACCCCATCCTGTCCCATGGATTAGTCATTTTGTGTTGTTTTAAAAATCTTTGCCTACTCCAAGTTTACAAAGATTTTCTCCCATTAAAAAAAAAAGTTTTAGCTTTTACTTTGGTCAAAATGATCTATTTTGAATTAACTTTTTTACACTGTGTGAGGAAAAGCTCAAAGTATGTGTGTGTGTGTTTTACAATAAGAATATCTAGCTATTCCAGCACTATTTGCTGGGAAAACTACCCATTCTCCACTCAATTATTTTGCTATCCTTGTTGAAAATCAATTGACCACATATGTATGAGTTTATGTCTGAACTCTCTTGAATTCCCTTGATCCTATCTCTATCCTTAAGCCAATGCCAACTCTTTTGATTGTTGCATAGTAAGTCTTAAAATGAGGTAGTGTAAATTCTCCAACTTTGTCCTTTTTTTTCAAAATTGTTCTGGCTGTTCTAGTTCCTTAGAGTTTCTATATAAATAAATTCAACACAAATTTTGAATTATAAGAAAAGTCAATAAAATTGATGGACTGCTAGCCAGATTGGAAAAGAAAAAAAAAAAACAGAAATGTCACAAATTACTAATATCACAAAGAAAGAAAACTATCATAGCATTAAAATAATGATACACCAATACTGTGAACAGTGTCATGCCCTTAAATTTAACAATAAATTAAATCTTTCTCTTTGAGAAACAAGAAAAACAGGAGCAAAATGAATCTAAAGCAAGCAGATAGAGGGAAAAAATAAAAATACAAGTAAAAAAATTACAAGAAATTCCTAGTGGAATTTGGGTAAGAATCACAGTAAACCTACAGATAAATTTGAGATAATTGATATTTTAACTATTTTAAGCCTTCCACTTCATGTATCTGGTGTTGTTCTAGTTTGCTAGCTGCCAGAATGCAATATGCCAGAGATAGTATGGCTTTTTAAAAAGGGGAATTCACTAAGTTGCTAGTTTACAGTTCTAAGGCCGAGAAAATGTCCCAAATAAGTCTATAAAAAAAGTCCAAATTAAAGCACCAATAAGAGGTTACCTTCACTCAAGAAAGGCCAATGAAGTTCAGGGTTTCTCTCTCAACTGGAAAGGCACATGGCGAATATGGCGATGTCTACTAGCTTTCTTTCTAGGTCTCTTGCTTCATGAGCTCCAGTGGTCTCTGGCTCTGTGTGGCTCTCTCATTGCTTTCTTGTGGCTCTAAAAAATGGACTCTCTTCAAAATGTTTCCTCTTTGAAAGGATTCCAGTCCACTAATCAAGACCCACCTGAATGGGGAGAGCCACAACTCCATGGAAGCCATCTAATCAAAAGTTAATATCCACCACTGGAGGAATCACATCTCCATGGGAACAATCAAAAAGCTCCCAGCAAGCAATAGTGAAAGAGGATAAAAGAACAGGGCTTTTTCTGAGCTCCACAGGAGATTCAAACCAGCACAGATATGTTTCTTCTTTATCTAAGTTTTATTTGATTTTTTCATCACCGTTTTGTAGTTTTCATCACACGATCACACACATGTTTTGTTAGATTCATCCTCAAGTATTTAATTTTGTTGGAGTTAGTATAAATGCTATTGTTTTAAAAAGTTTGCTTTTATAAAGTCAATTGCTAGTATATAGAGATGGAATTGACTTTTATATGTTGACCTATACCCTTCAATCTTGCTAAACTCACTTAGCTTTAGGAGCTTCTTTTTTTGTAGATTTCTTAGGATATTTTGTATGCGCAATAATGTGATATGTGATTAGGAACAGTTTTTTCTTTTTCTTCTTTTTCAATCTGGATGCCTTTTATTTCTTTTTCTTGCCTTATTACATTGACTAGGACTTCCAGTACAGTGTTGAATATAAAAGGTAAGAGTGGACATCCTTGCCTTATTCCTGAACTTAAGAAAGTTTATTCAGTTTTTTGTCATTAAGTATGATGTTAACTGTGTGTTTTTAGAGATTCCTTTACCAGGTTAAGGAAGTTTCCTTCCATTCTTATTTTACTGAGGAGTGTGTGTGTGTGTGTGTGTGTGTGTGTGTATGTGTGTGTTTAATCATGAATTTGTCAAAAGTTTTTTTTTCTGCATCAGTTGATATTATGTAGTTTTCTTTTTAGTCTGTTAATATGGTAGCTTGCATAGATTGCTTTTCAAATATTGTACCAGCTTTGCATTGCTAGGGTAAAATTCATATGGTAGTGGCATACTTTTCTTTTTATATATTGCATTTGATTTGCTAATTTTGTTGAATTTTGCATCTATGTTCATGAGAGATATTGGACTGTAGCTTTTTTTTTCCTACTGTCTTAGTCTATTTTTGTTATCAGAGTGATGCTGACCTCATGAAATGAGTTGGCAGGTGTTCCCTCTGTTATATTTTCTAGAATACATTGTGTAGAATTGGTGTTACTACTTCTCTAAATGTTTTTTTTTGAACATTACTTCTTTAAAAGTTTACTAGTAGAACTAACCAGTAATACCATCTGGGCCTCAAGTTTTCTTTTTTGTAAAGCTGCTAACTATTATTTTAATTCCTTTAATAGTTATAGGAACATGCATCTTATCTATTTCTCTTTTCTGTTGGTAGACAAAGTTGGTAGTTTATACTTTTAAGGCATAGGTCCATTTCACCTACATTGTTAAATTTATGGGCATGATATTGTTCACAGTATTGGTTTATGATTATTTTAATGTTGTGATAGTTTTCTTTCTTTTTGTAATTTGTGACATTTCTGTTTTTTTTCTTTGCCAATCTGGCTAGTGGTCCATCAATTTTATTGACTTTTCTTATGGAACCTGTTTTTTTTTTTTTTTTAATTTTTTTTAAATACCAAAAAACACCAAACAAACACAAACATTCGTAACTTTTGATCATCCCATTCTACATATATAATCAGTAATTCACAATGTCATCACATAGTTGCATATTCATCATCATGATCATTTCTTGGAACATTTGCATCTATTCAGAAAAAGAAATAAAAAGAAAACAGAAAAACATTCATACATACCATTAGCCCCCACCTCTCCCTCTCACCAATCACCAGCATTTCACTCTAAATTTATTTTAACATTTGTTCCCCCTATTATTTATCTTTATTCCATATGTTTTACTCGTCTGTTGATAAAGTAGATAAAAGGAGCATCAGACACAAGGTTTTCACAATCACACAGTCACATTGTGAAAGCTATATCATTATACAATCATCTTCAAGAAACATGGCTACGAGAACACAACTCCACATTTTCAGGCAGTAGAACCTGTTTTTTATTTCACTGATTTTCTCTATTGTTTTCAATTTCATTGAGTTTTGCTTGTATTTTTATTTTTCCCCTCTATCTACTTGCTTTAGATTCGTTTTGCTCCTGTTTTTCTTGTTTCTCAAAGAGAAAGATTTGATTATTGATTTGAGATTGCTCTTTTTCTAATATAAGCATTTTTCTGTAATTTTTCCTCTAAGCCTTGCTTTAGTTGCAAGTTAAAAATTTTGATAAGTTGAATTTTTATTTCATTCAGTTCAAAATGCTTCATAATTTCCATTGAGACCACTTCTTTGAGCCATAGATTATTTAGGAATGTATTATTTAATTTCTAAGTATTTAGAAATTTTACAGTTTTTTTCTCTCATTGATTTCTAATATAAGTCCTTTATGGTCAGAGAATATAATTTGTATGATTTAATTCTTTTAAATTTGTTGAGATATGTTTACAAACCAGAATATGGCCTATCGTGGTGAGTATTTCATTACATTGGATACAATGTTCTATAAATATGAATTAGATACAGTTAATTGATAGTATTATTCCATATCCTTGATGATTTTCTGTTTACTATTCTATTACTGAGAGAAGAGCATAGAAATCTCCAACTATCATTATGAACTTTTCCATTTCTTCTTTCAGTTCTATCATTTTTTACATCATGTATTTTTAAGGCTCTGTTGTTACATGAATGCATATTTAGGATTGTAACACCTTCTTGTGGAGCCACTTTTTTTATAATTATGTAAAATCCTTCTTCATCCTTAGTAATTTTTCTTTCTCTGTGGTCTACTTTGTCTGATATGAATACAGTCATTCCAACTTTCTTCCAATTAGTGTTTGACTGGTATATCTTTCTTTATCCTCTTATTTTTAACCTACTTATGCCGTTATATTTGTAGGAGATTTTCTAGACAGCATATAGTTAGATTATTAAAAAACTTGTTTTAACAATCTCTTGTATTTTATTTGGTGCACATAGTACATTTTCATTTAATGTAGTTATTGATATGTCTGGATTAGGTCCATCATTTTATTGTTTGCTTTCTGTTTGTTCCCTCAGGATTTTTTTTTTTTTTTTTGCATGGGCAGGCACCAGGAATTGAACCCAGGTCCTCGAGTGGCAGGTGAGATTTCTGCCAGTGAGCCACCATGGCCCACCCTGTTCCCTCAGGTTTTTATTTCTCTGTTTCCTCTTTTGTGCCTTTTTCTGGATTATTTGAATATTATTTTTTATTTTGTTTTAATGAATCTGTTAGCTTTTTATGATGTCTCTCTCATTTTTTTTAGGGTTACTCTAGGGATTAAGGTACATATACTTGGCTTTCACAGTCTACTTAAATTTATATTTTATCACTTCCTGTGGAATATAGAAACCTACCACTATATATGTTCCTTTACCCTCCCCTTTCTATGTTATTATTGTAATCTGTATTACATCTACATATATTTAAACCTCCATCAGAGAATGTTATATATTTTCCTTTCAATTTAATTTTTAAAAATTTATTTTGTTTTATATTTTAAATAACTTAAGAAGAAAAAAATAGTCTTCTTGACTATTTACCAATTCTACTGTTCTTCCTTCAGTATTAAAGTTCTTTGTTTCCCTCTGGTATCAGTTCTCTGCTTTCTGAAGTGCTTCCTTAAGGATTTTTTCAGACCAAGTCTGCTTTCTACAAATTCTCTTGGCTCTCCTTCACCTGAGACTATCTTTATACATTGCTGTAATTCCTAAAGGATATTTTGATGCATATAGAATTCTGTGTTGACAGTTACTTTCTTTAGCCCTTAAGAATGTTGTTCCACTGCTTTTTAACCTGCATAGTTTCTTTGAGAAATCCACATCCATTTGAATTTTCCTATGGCTGCTTTGTCTTTTGTTTTCAGTAGTTTATGTTGTGTCTCACATGGATTTCTTTGTTTATTTTCTTTGGGGTTTGATGGGCTTGAATCTGTAAGTATATGGTTTTTTTGCTAAATATGGGAAGTTTTCAGGTACTATTTCTTCAAATATTTTTTTGTGTGTACCACGTACTTTCTCCTCTCTTTCCAATGACATGAATGTTAGGTCCTTTGGTATTATCTTTTGGTATGCTCATTATTTTTCAATATTTTTTCGCTCTTGTATGTCTTCAAGTTTATTATATCTTTCCACTGTCTTCTCTATCCTGCTTGTAAACACATTCAGTAAAAATTTTCTTTCAATTATTGCATTTTTCAGTTCTAAAATTTCAACTTGTTTCTTTTTAATATTTTCTATCTCTCTGCTGAAACTTTCTATCTTTCCATTTCTTCAACTAGTATTTGTCCTTATTTCCTAGAACATGATTATAATAGCTACTTTTAAGACTTTGTCTGATGATTCCAACATCTCTGTCACTTCAAGGATGGTATCTGTTCATTTTCTTTTCTCTGGTGAGATGTTGAGGTTTTTCTGGCTTTTTGTGTACTGAGTAATTTTAGATCACTTCTTTGGGGCATTTTGAACACTATATTATGGAAATTTGAATTTTATTTAAATCTTATGCAAAATATTGATTTTCTTTTCTCTCTTTCTTCTTTTTTCTTTCTCACCACCTTTCCTCTCTTTCTTCATTCTTCCTTCCTTACTTCCCTCCTTCTGTCTTCCTATCTTTCTTCCTTTCTTTCTAGCTCCCTTTCTTCTTCCCTCCCTCCCTCCCTCCCTTCCTTCCTTCCTTCCTTCCTTTCTTCCTTCCTTTCTCTGTGTTTCTCTCTCCTTGGTTCACTAACCTAATTAGGTTTAGGCTGCAAGTTTATGCCCATAGTCTATATGCTATGGTTCCAGGACACACTGGAACTTTTAAAGGCTTTGTTGCACTATTTGGGTCTGTGCCTGTTCTAGTTTGCTAACTGCCAGGATGCGATATACCAGAAATGAAATGGCTTTTAAAAAGGGGAATTTAATAAGTTGCTAGTTTACAGTTCTAAGTCCAAGAAAATGTCCCAATTAAAGCAAGTCTATAAAAATGTCCAAATTAAGGGACCAGCAAGAGGTTACCTTCACTCAAGAAAGGCTGATGAAGTTTAATGTTTCTCTCTCAAGTGGAAAGGCATATGGTGAACATGATGACATCTGCTAGCTTTCAGTCCAGGCTTTTTGTTTCATGGAGCTCCCTCAGGGATGTCTTCCTTCTTCATCTCCAAAGGTCTGTGGCTGCATGAGCTCTGTGATTCTCGAGGCTCTGCTATGGCTCTCTTGTCACTCTGAATCTTTCTCTAAAATGCTTCCTCCTTTAAAGAATTCTAGTAAACTAATCAAGACCCACCTTGAAAGGGTGGAGTCACATATCCTTCTAAGTAAAAGTTACTATCCTTAACTGGGTGCGTCACACTTCTGTGGAGATAACCTAATCAAGTTTCCAAAATATAGTACTGAATAGTGATTAAAGAAATGGTTGCTCCCACAAGATTGGATCAGAATTAAAGCATGGCTCTTCTAGGGTGCATAATCCTTTCAAACTAGCACAGTCCTGATTAGGATGTTCATCACTAAGTCCTTGATCAGGAAGTGATACACCTGTGGTTCAGTTTTCAAAGCCTTTGACATGCTCTTTAGGGTCAGATCCGTGCATGTACAGCTTGAGAGTTAGCCTAGGAGTTCATACACAGCTTAATAATACCACTTTCTTGAACAACTCTTCTCTGTTATTACCTCCTCCTATGGAGCCCCTTCCTGGACTCTTGATTGAAAACTCAGGGCTTTATTTTCCCACTCTATTGTCCACTAACCACAACTGCATCCACATCAATGGCTACGTGGCTAGAGAACAGAGGGAAGGAAGTAATTGTGATTTTCTACCCACCCGTACTCTTAGGATCACACCCCTTTGCTCAGAGAGTTGGGTTTCCTTCTTTCAAAGTTTTGAGCACCTGCAGAGCTTCTACTGTCACTATGCTGCCACGAGATTGTGCTGGGGACTAAATGGGACAAAACAAAACAAAATTAGAGGACTTCTCTTACCTACTCTGACTCATAAGGTTCCCCTCTTCTGTTCCTTGGGACAGAAATAGTGGGCTTCTTTTTGAGTTTTCTGAATATACCAGGTGTCAACTTCCAGGTTTCCAACTACCTTTGAGTCCAGACTAGAAGACACTGAGGATAATAGAGATGTGAAGCTTAGCACCACTTCAGTGATTCTTGATGTCTCTTTTCCTTACATGATCCTTCTGATATCATTTATTTTCTAGAATCCTCAGATATGTGCTCTATGTAGCTAAAAACTTTTTAGAGTTTTAACTAAGTTTCAAGTTTAATGAAGCAGATAAACTAAAATAATAAGAAATGAGGGTAATAAAAAAGTCTGTGAAATAATGACAGAAATTATGTTATAGAAGAGAAACAATAAGTCATGGCAAGAAAAAAGAAAATTTCCTTTTCATGTGGTGATTTAACATTTAACTATTCCAGTTTTATCAATAACTTTCCCCTTTCAGTTATTCTCATATTTTAGGCCAGTGAGAACAGGTTAATGGGGGAAGTGAATATTATAAGATGTCCTATTTTGTACCTTCATAATAGCTTTCTTTTAGCTGAAGTTTAGCACAAAGCTTTCTCCTTATTCATATATTTTTTATGTATGTGTAACCTGGGTTTTTCAGTGTTCTAGTTTGCTGGCTACTGGAATGCAATATATCAGAGATGGATTGGATTTTAATAAAAGGGGATTTATTTTGTTAGTTCTTCAGAGGAAAGGCAGCTAACTTTCAAGTGAGGTTCTTTCTTACGTGGGAAGGCACAGGATCGTCTCTGCTGGCCTTCTCTCTAGACCTCTGGGTTCCAACAACTTTCCCCAGGGTGATTTCTTTCTGCATCTCCAAAGGCCTGGGCTGAGCTGCAAGTGCTGAGATGAGGTATGCTGAGCTGCTTGGGCTGTGCTACATTGAGCTCTCTCATTTAAGCACCAGCCAATTAAGTCAGACATCATTCATTGCACCAGGCACACCTCCTAGCTGACTGCAGATGTAAATCAGTAACAGATGAGGTTCTCATACCATTGGATCATGTCCATAGCAACAGAACTAGGTGCCTTCACCTGGCCAAATTGACAACTGAATCTAACTACCACAGTCAGGGACCCTTGATGCTATTTTATTACAGGAGGACAGGGGAGGGAATGAGTTTTATTCTATCTCATACTTGGGAAGAGTTGACTACCCACTTTGTGGATGTTTCTGTCTAGTTGGCCACATGAGGAGGGTGGAGCACCTTAGCTAGAGCCCTGCAGAGTGGACCACTATTCTCTCTGAGACACCTCCATGCCATCTTCTTTAGATGGAATATATTCTGAGTAATGTTAGATGTTTAAGTGGTTCTTTGACCCACAGGTCGAGTAAATGTCCCAAAGTTGTACAGATCAGAAAAATTGGAAATTTTACTTTTAACTAACTAGCTTTCTTGTACCTCCCAGGGGTTGAGGAAGGTTTTCTTTCTTTTTTTTTTCCTAACAGTTTTATTCACACATCATGCAATCCATCCTAAGTACACAATCAATGGCTCTTGGTATAATGGCATAGTTATGCATTCAACACTACAGTCAATATGAGAACATTCTCATTTCTTTTGAAGAAAAGAATGCCATATCCCTTATGTCCCCCTATTATTAACATTTAGCTTTAGTATATTGCCTTTGTTATAATTAATGAAAGAATATTACAATGTTACTGTTAAATATAGACCTTAGCTTAGATTAATTGTATTTTTCTCATCTAATACCCTATCACTGATGCCTTGCAATAGTGACATATGTTTTTTCTAGTTCATGTAAGAACTCTCTTATACAATTAACCAACATCACTGTCCACCCCGGGTTTTGCTAAATTTTACAGTCCCAGTTTTTATCCTCTAGCTTTCCATCTGGTGACAAATGCGACTCTAGCCTTCCTCTTTCAACTATACTTACACTCTACTTTGTTAATTACACTTGCAGCATTGTGCTACCATCACACAGTATTGTGCTACTCATTTCTGAACCTTTACAATAAACCTTACTGAACTATCTGTCTCCTTACATATTGATTGCCCAATTTCTCCTCTCTTTCTATCTCCTGATAACCAATGCTCTTGAATTTAATTCTCAGAGTTTGCTCATTATAATTAGTTCGTATTAGTGAAGCCATACAATATTTGTCCCTTTGTTTCTGGCTTGTTTCACTCAACATAATGTCCTCAAGGTTCATTTACCTCCCTGTATGGCTCACAACCTCATTCCATTCTGCAGCTGCACAGTATTCCATCACATTTATACACCACAGTTCGTCCTTCCGCTCATCATTTGATGGACCCTTGGGCCGCCTCCATCATTGGAAATCATGAATATTGCTGCCATAAACATTGGTGCGTAAATGTCTATTCATGTCCCTGCTTTCAGTTCTTTTGAGTATAAACCTTATAATGGGATTGTGGGCTCATGTGACAACCCTATACTTAACTTCCTGTGTAACCACCACGCTGCACTCTAGAGGGGCTGCACCATTCTACTTCCCTATCCACAGTGAATAGGTACATCTTTCTCCACATCTTCTCCAGCAATTTTGGTTTCCTGTTTATTTTTTTAAACACCATGCAATCCATCCCAAGTAAACAACCAATGGCTGCTGGTATAATCACATAATTATGCATGGGGAAGGTTTTTGAGAAGAGGCTGCCCCGTATCTTTACTTCTTACTATTTACTCTCTCAATCCTTCTAACTCCTTTCCAAACCCCACTGTTTCTAGTCCCCAACCTTTTTTCTCAGGGAAATCTACCCCTCCCTATGTGAGTCTTTTGGGCCCTTCTCTATTTGCAAACTCCAGGGAAAGCTCAAGATGAGTGCTAAATGAGGATCTCCTCACTCTGGGCTTTATTAGCACCAAGGCAGGAAAGGAGGTATTAGTCCAGTGAGCTGATGGAAAGATTCTGGATGGTCTAATTCCAATTCAGTCTGTGCCAGCAAGAGCTGTGGTTGCCTTCTTAAGTACAGCTCACTACAGAAAGTGTGTGTGTGTGTATAGGTACATATTTTAACAACATGATCTAGTTTTATTGAGAGAGCATTATCCCTCTTACTGTTAAGACTGTAAGTCCTGTCATTGTGAAATAATAAACTTTAATATGATTTCTGTAAAGAGATTGGACTTTTTCCTGAGCTGTCAAGGAGCTGAGAATGTCTCTGTGTCAGCAATATGAAATGAGTGGGGTCAATCTGAAATAGATTATTTCTGATTTTCCACTTTCTCTTTTAATAGAAGAGGGTATGGGAACTCAGTAAATGCTGTCTAGAACCTTTGAACTGTGGCTACCTCTACATGTATAAACAATTTAAACATGTTGATCAGCCAATTCATTTCAGGTAGTAAAATATTCACTTAGATTGATTTCCTCCAAAGCTATTTTGGTGTAAAACCAGCCATTTAAAGGAAAAGATCTATTTAGCTAGTTGCAATCACACTTTGTGGGGTAGCCATAGCTGCTGTTATGTAGTCTTAAATGATTCAATTGGTCATTTATTGTGACATTGCATTTCTAAACTTTTCAAAAAACAAAGATTATAAAAATTACTTTTAAGAGTTATCAAGGGATCATTTCATCAGTCTGCTGGGCTCTAGAAGAGAAAGCACTGAGCTAAACTCTGCCTCACAGGGGCCATTTCACTTGCTTATTAGCTTCACCTGAAGGAATATGGCATTCCCCTCTAATAATCAGCTAAGGTGCGATGGGAGATCATTTAGCTAAGTGATATGCAGTCATTCTCTGTTCCCTGACACTTTAATTTCTGGAACTGCAGCTGTGTCATACCTTATAAGTAACTATGGCAACAGGGCACTGTGCTGACCAGCTCTGTGCTTACCATTATTAGAGATACGATAGTCTTAGCAATTACAACTAATTGGGATTTAGGGATGGGGGGAAGGATTTATAAAGTGATTGACGTCAGCATTTCCAGGATGCAGATAAAGACATTTTGGATATGGAAAAGAACCAGACGTCATTTTTAAATCATGGCATTTACTCAGAGAGGCAGCTCTGAGAGAGAAATGCAAACAAGGAAGCATCAGTCTGGTCTGCCTTACTTTTTTCAAGTAGAAGGAACTTGTCAGTATTTCTACATGTGCAATTTGAGCCTATGGCCTAAGATACATCTATGTACAAAACTGTTCATTTTTTTCATGTAGTATTTGGAAAGAAAGCATCCCAGAGAAATCTTAAATAGTGATATAATATGTTGGATGGCCCTCAAGATGGCTTTTTCTCAGCCTTTCTAATGAGTTCTTTGCAGTTTTATTTCTCCAGGGCTTATGGTGAAAAATAGTTTGATGATTTTAACTTTGAAACTCTACTTAATGATATTTTGATGTGTCAGAAATCCTTAGGCAAGGGAATAGGGCTTCAAAAGAACTCTGTATTCTGGGCATATTCAGTATCCTGGTAAGGTTATGAGAAACCTCAGTGCCTGTTCTGAAAAGTTAAAATGCATCCAGAAATAAATTCTGGCAGATTCAAGGTTAACAAGCATTTATTCGGTGCCCATATGTGCATTGAATACTGCTAGGGACTTTCATTGAGTATCTTGGTTAAGGTGAAAAGAACTCTTACATTTACATATGAATATGCACATGTACTTTTTGACTCAAGGAGATAATTGGCAAAGAATAAAAAATAAAATGATCTTGCCTCATTGAATATGAATAAAACTTCACAGGAAAAAAAAGTTCAGACAGAGTTCTGCAATTGTTTGGATGATCTTATCCTGCCATCTTAGGGTGTTGTTACATCTATGTAACAAGCTATGTCATCACCTCTTCAAGGTGGGATTTTTTTTCTGATGATGTTTATTCCCTGGTAATTGGACTTTTCTCCACTGATTAATTGTGCCAGGAAACTCATACCAGGCCAGTGACTAATTAAAATCTTAAGTCCTCAGGCTATACTTGTTTTTCTGTGCAATGTGAGGCAATTTGATTTCTGTTGAGTTTAGACTTGGTGACAGAAGAAATCAGGTATTGGATTGGTATCCTACCAAGACCAATAGATACTCAGAAATGTCTATTTTTCCTTAGTGCCCTACTGTAGGAATTTCCAGAAAGTTACCTCTAGGCCCGATGCTAGAGAATGTTAGGTTTGGAAGATTGAGTTTGGAATTCTGGCTTATTCTCTTGTGGCCAGGGACAGGTTACATCATCTCTCTCTCTCTCTCTTTCTTTCTCTCTCTCTCTTTTTCTTCTCTCTATCATAGTCTATTCTCTTATTGAAAATGTTATGATGAAGTTGAACTAAGGGTAAAATGAGGTAGAGTACTGCAAAATTTCTATAAATATGCAAGATTTCTTTAAATTCTTAAACATTTATGCAACACTATCAGGAAGAGTAAGGAAATATGATCTGGAGGGGAGAAAAGGGAGTCAGAGAGGTTATTATTAAAGTAGATTTTTTTTTTTTGCAATGAATATTTTGGCAAGATAATACAATGGAGACGATTGATACCTGAGTCTTCTACACTCCTCTGTCGTTGGGCGGTAGAGAGGAGTTTGAGAAGGATCTATAAAGCCTTCATGTAGGTTGATGATTTGGGCATAATGGCATCTTGGGTATCATTTTGATGCTTTTGGCGAGCAGACATCTTGAGTGGAAGGCTACTTAAGAGGTTTGGTGAAAGGAGTGATAATTTGGTGAAGGAAATAATGATGCCACCATATTTTCTGAGCACTTACTATGTGATAAGCACAGTGCAAAAATGCTTTACAAACTTTCCCTTGTTTATTACTCATAACAAAAAACATGCAGATAAACTCTTACTACTCTATTCTACATATGAGGAGACTGGAGAATAAGAAGGTTAACTAGTTTGCTCAGGGGCACACCTGTGGAAGTGGCAAAGCTACTTGTGTGTTTCCTCCAGTAAATATTTTCTGAATTGACTTGGACCGAATAAAATTATAATTAAATCTATTCACTTATTAATAATGAGCAATTGTTTCAAGTTTCTGTGTCAGGGCCTAAGATACAGAGGTGGACAGCTGGGCCACCTGCAGCTTCTAGTCTAACGGTCTATTGGAGAAGACTAACACATGAAATAAATGCTGTAATACTGATCACTTCATTTATTGATTAAACACAAGTGTGATGCATGCTGCCCAAGAGAGAACAGGGCACTCTGAGAGCGTATACAGAGGTCCATAACTTATTCAAAGGGTTTGATAGGCTTCCTCGAGGAACTGACACCGAAGATAGTTGTTGAAGGATTGGTGTAGTGAGGTGAATACACATAGATGTGATATCCTTCCATCTCCCCAAATCCACATATTATATAATTCCTCAAAAACTCATTTCAAATACAGCTTCTTTAATCCTCTCCCAGATGGATATACATTTCTTCTCTTTTGGGAGTCACTATTTATAATGTTAACTGTGAACACTTATTGTGTACCTACTATGTGCCGATTCTCCATATACTTTAGATGGATTGGTTCTTTTGACCCTCACAAGAGCCCCTTAGGTGCTTACTGTTATCATCACCATTTTGAGGATGAGAAAACTGAGGGAGCTAAACTAATTCACTCACAGTCACACAGAACCAGGAATCAAAGCCATCCAACCCAAGAGAGCCTGATCTTAACCTCATGGACAAGCAGGCTCTTATTGTACCTTCTTGGGAACTCAGGCTTTCTAACGTGCAATAAACTAATTTTTGGAGGTGCTACATTCCTTACTGGATGTAAGATCTTTATTAAATATAATTTATAGATTAAAAACATGCAGATTTTAAGCTACCTGAATGATGGTGTGAACTATTTCCATCACCCCTGGAAGTTTTCTCATGCCCTTCTTCAGTCATTTTAAGAAACTACTCCTCTGATTTCTACTGAACTTCATATAAATGGAATCACGCAGTATATACTTTTTGTGTATGGCTTCTGTAGTAGATTGAACTATGTACCCTGATTTGCACATGTTCCTAATCTTAATTCATGTCCCTGTGGGTATGAACCCACTGTAAATAGGACCTCCTTAAGATGTTATTTTTTATTAATGTTGGTCAACTGAACCAGGGTGTGTCTTAATCCAGATTACTGGAGACTTTATAACCAGAAAGCTGCGGGGAGGGGCCAGCTGCCAAAAGTCAGTAGGAAGAGAGAGGAGAGGACATTGCCATAGGACAGAAAAACCCAGGAACCCAAGGATTACTGGCCAGCCAGAGGAAGCAAGCCTTCTGTCTCTGAAACTGGGAGAAAGTAAACTCCTATTGTTTAAACCCACCCATTGTGTGGTATCTGTGATGATAGCGCTGGCAAACTAAGACAGCTTCTTTTACTCAGGATAATGATTTTGAGGTTCATGCATATTATTCTCTCGTATTGCTGAGTAGTATTCCATTTGTAAACTCTTTAAGAGGCAAGCCCATCTTTGTATCCATCATTGTACTAGAAACGGGTAGTAAAAAAAAATTAACAAAAGGGTTGACATAGACAGTGGCCTTCAGAACAGTCACTGGCTGGGGACTGAGCAGGGTCTTCCATCAGGGGTTAACCCTTTGTACTAGATTGTGGGGAGGTGGGGGTCCTGGAGCAGGGGCTGATGGCCAAGAAAGTGTCTTTACTAATCAGCCTGGGAATTTTTACTATTTTGACAGCTGATATAAATGTACCAGTGTGTGCTACTGATGCTCAGTTCTTCTTAGTAAAGTGTCTTATTCAGAAAAGATGTTCAATAAATTTTTGTTATATGAATCGATAAATAACTGCAAATTAAATGTAAGTTGAGGATCCCTGCTTAATATCAGTTAGAGTTAAATTGGCCTGCCTCCCAAGTGTTTCCGTGGGCTTTGGTTTCATCAGTAGTGGCATGCTATAGATTATTGAAACGCATTTGTAGTCTTTATCCAGGTTGTAGCATTTGGCCCAAAGATGATCCAAAAAATCAAAGACTGATGAATGACCAGGGAATGCTGTGGTGTCTTAATTGTGTTTCTGTGTATGAACAGGCTGCAGCTGAGGCATCAAGGAGGGGAGAATCAGGACTCTCAGAAACAGAATATGTACCAAACAGAGTACCTAGAACATAGGAAAGACTAAGAAATTTTGGTGAATGCATGGTTATGTGCATAACTGTTTGTGTTGAACACATTCAGAAGTAAAAGAGTTCAATAAGGCTGGAGTATCCAGAGAAGACTTCTTGGATGGGGAGGGTAAAAATTGTGGATAGCATGAACAATGGAAGTGCAAAGTACTGTGAAGGCATTGGTGCTTTTGCCTGCCCTTTGAAGGACTGAACTTCTCTTGTTTTCAGTGTTGGACTGGCTCCCAATCAAGGAACCCTGTCTTCTCTGGATATGAAGCAGATGGGTGGTTCAAACTCTGCTTGACAGCTCCAGAATGTACCCCTCAAGTGAAATAATCCAGAGGATTATGGTTGAACTGCTGTACCTGAATGGTAGTGCCCCGAAAAGATGGTCTCTTGGTTCTTGCTATCTGAATCATCAGAACTTCTCTGATTCCCGGCTCTTCTGAATTTTGACCTCCCTGCCTTTCCTTTATTTCTGTGAGTTATTCTATAGCTACCCAATATTTTCCTTTTATTGCTTACTGTAGCAGAATCAATTTCTGTCATTTGCAACCAGCGAACCCTGACCGAATTAGGCAGTTTTGAGCTGCCCAACCTCCACCAGTTTTATAGGATATCCTGGTCAGCCAGTAGCTGACTACAGAATACTTTTGAATGTTTACTTTTGAGAATAGAATTCTTTGCACTTCCCTTATGAGTAGACCATGTGGTCTTGCTAGTTGAGTCATAGACTGAGATGTCTGGAAGTGGAATGTTACTCTTTATGACTCAGTTTCACCTTTTGCCAAACACCCCTTAAAAGGTACTGCTCAGAAAATCACTGAGGATTTACAACTTAATACCAACTATGCTTTGACTCTTGATAGCAAAGTCACAGTCTGATTTAAAAAATGAAGATTTTTAGTTTTGTACCTATAATCAGTCGCTGTCTTTTGATTTTGATTTGATTTCATCTACTCATTTCTCTTCCAATGAAAGTAAATATATCCCTTTCTCACACCAGTTCCCTTTATTGGGCTAAATATTCCTGTGATATCACCCTCTATCTCCCTTTCTCAGGCTCCACTAACTATTTTGTTAGCTTCGTCTCTTGCTGCTTACTCAGAAAGCTTCGGTCTTTGCCTCTGATGAGTGCTAATTGAGCCATAGTCTTCATTTTTCTCATGAATCCCGGGGAGAGTAGCATTTTTCTCCCCAAGGGAAAATGAAAACATGACAAAAGACTGAAGTAGCTGTTATGTAAACAAGAGAAGAATCATAGAATAGACTTCCGTGGCCTTGTGCAAAAGGAAGACAGAAGGAGAAGAGCAATTCAAGTCTAGGGCCTGGTCACGTGGGTGGACTGTCTGTCAACTATGGCACGGCATGAGAAAAAAGGAGGTCCTCTCTCAGGAGGAAGTGCTTCATGCAGGATATTGCACAAGTAGTAGCTGTTATAGTCCTCAATGTACTCAAGGATGAATGAAACACACACACACACACACAAACTCTAAAGAACCTAGAAACTCTACAAATTCAAGAGCATCTGTTTGAAACTGTATTTGAGTCTCAAAAACTTTATTTTCTTTCATTAGTTGATAATGAGCACAATTGCTCTTAGCGGTAGAAAATAAGCACAAGCTTGAGGAAGAAATCTTCCCTCTGTCTTTAAGGCCAGCACCATATCCTGCTGGTTTGAGAATGATCTAACATTCCTTCGGTGTCTGTCAGCTCGCACCATCATTGACCTAACTCCAGCTCTTACTTCCTGACATGATCATCTAATGGTCCCCTAGCCCTGGTTTCTCCTTTCATTAGCCTCTTCTCAGAATAAACGAGACTTGGTCAGGTCAATTCCCTGCTCAAAAACCTCTGATGATGCTTCTTAGCCCACAGGACTGAATTGGACTCTTTACTATGCAAAGAAGATCTCACCTGTGAAGCCTCTTCATGCCTTCCCAGCCTCATTTCCTGCAGCAGCCAAACCTCCTCCCCTATACCGCGGTGCTTGCTTTATCACAAACAGGCCAGGCACTTTAAGGCCTCAGTGCTTTGCTCATACTGCTTTCATTTTGGTCTCCTCCTGAAACTTCCTCCAGTTTTAAGACCATCTCTTAGATGTCAAAACCTTTGCCCAGCAGAATTAATTGCCTTTTTTCTCTGTGCACATTTGGCCTTCTACTCATATCGTGCAAATGCATATACATTATATTGGCATGGTCTAATGGAAATATAATGTGAGCCACAAATATTATTTAAAATTTTCTATAATTACATTAAAAAGGGTAAGGAAACAGGTGAAATTACTTTTGATAATATATTATTTAACTCTATGTATAAAAATTATCATGCCAACATGTAGTTAGGGTCAATCTTGTTTATGAGACAGATGATAATCTTTTTTTCATGAATTCTTTGAAATCTGATGTGCATTTTACACTTACAGCACATCTCAATTTGGCCTAGCCACACACTGCAAGTATCCATAGCTGCATGTGGCTTACTTAACCCTACCATAATGGGCTCTAAGCAGTATATACTTGTCTGTCTTTCTGCTTCAGTTATGAGTTTCTTGAGGGGTTTGCCTTATTCGTATTTTGATTTCTGATATATAGCCCTATGCAGGAAATAGCAGCTGAGTAAGTGTGCTGAATGGGAGAATTTAAAAAAAAGTCTTGGAAATCTATGGGTGTTGGCAGAAATAAGCCATCATATTTCCTTTTTTGTCAAATTCCCTTGGTGGTCTCAGGGCAGACTATAAAATAATATTCAAGAGTTCCCTTAAATCAACTGCCAAATGATCCATGGGATAGGGTGTAATAGAGATGGTCTGAAAGGAAGATTGGTTGCACTGTTTAAATTTCATTTGGTTGTCCTAGAATTGTTATAACAGTCTGAGTACATTATGACTACAATGACTGGACTGTAATTGTACCCCTTTTGGATATTTTGTCCATAACATAGACCTAGATGAACCGACCATGCGTACGTGATCTGATCAGTTATGCTCAGGGCGCATGGCTGAGTTCAGGAAGGTGGTGGAGGAAAACAGGGATTAGTTAAATCCAATGATATTTGATTGCTTATTTCTCTGAACTCCTATAGCACTTATAACCCATACCACGCAACTTGTGTACGAAGCGATCCTATGGATGTAGGTCACAGGGGAAGACTGTGGAATCTCTGAGAGAAGTGGCTGTATACCATCAGAAAAGGGCCAGCTCATTAATTCTGTGCTGTTACAACCCTTTTGATACCACTGGGACAGAATCGGCAGTGAGAACTCTTGGGATTTCTGGATGAAACTAGAGAATACAAAGTACTGTAACACAGAGCTAACATATCATAAACAATGTCTCTTCTTGCCAGAATAAAGTTTTTGGTAGTCATTTACTGAGTCAAAATAAAAGTAATGATTATTTCTAAAAGGAATTTCAATGGTTTCCAATGCTTTAGCTAAGATAAGTACTCTAGAAATGACGTTCAGATGAGACTCTAGTCATATCTCTCATCATATTCATTTTTCCAGGTTGTTTTATATTTTCCAGTGCTTTAGATGGTTTAACCTGTCATATCCATCCGTCCATTCAAGAAGATATATATCAAACTATTAACATGATAATTTGCACTCTGATTCATGTTGACCATGAAAACTATTCTGCCTAAAATGTTGGAAGGTATCTGCTATTTTTCAGCATTTCAACATGGTCATAAACAGTTTCTCTCATGCCATAAAAGAATCAATAACTGTAATAAAGGAAAATCAGTTAAAAAGAGGCAATAGAAGTAAGACATGAGCTATCTTTTCTCCTTTCCTTATAGAAGAGTCCTAAATGCTGAGAGTATCTCACCAAGATGGGGTCTTGGTACATAATACTCAGTCAAGACTCTGGTGACATTCATGCTGCCAGCTCTACAAAAGTCTAACTGCCTTGGCATTTCTTAGAAGAGTCAATATAGCAAGGTGCTCTTTCGTGTGTTGGAGGAGAGAATGACTAAACATGGAATAATAATGTCAGCTTTCATCTCATTTAAAACCTAACCTTTAATTAAAGCAATAATACATTTGTGTATACATTTAAAATTTAGAAAGTTCAGGTTTGGCCCAACAATTTAAATCATGTATATTGTAGCCTCCGCCATCCCTGCCAGACTTAGGTATTGATATTACAAGTGAAATTTGGGCCTTGTCTAAAGAGAAACAAAGTTCTAAAGATGATGGACATAATGTGCTTTGAGGGACCTTCCCATAAATTCCAACTTTCAGGAGGCCCTAGTTGCTCTTTGGGAAAATGCTCCAAATTTCAGGGCATGTGCCTGCTTTGTTCTGGCAGGAATCCCATCCAAGTGGTATCGAGTGGTCATGGCGGGTGGGGCTCTGGCATCAGACACACCTGGCTTGGATGTGTGGCTCCATCACCTGCTGGCTGTGGGACTCTAGGCACAGTAATGCTACTAGGAAAACAGCAATTCTTGTTCTTTATACTTTTAAAATTGCATATATGCATACCACCTTAAATTCTAAGTAAACATTCCATTTTGAAACATTTTTTAGGATATTTGATCCATGGGTCATTTAGCTTAGTTTTTTCCAAATGTATAAAAAGAATAAAAATTCTACTCTCCTGTTGTGTGCTATCAACTTGAGACTATTTATTAAATCAACCAATGGACTCATTGGTGTGGCTAATTTGGAACAGCATCAAACCAGAACAACTTTTGTTTGGGATGTTCTTTTGTGCTTGGGTACTTTCCAGTGTCATGTAGCCCTGTGGTCAAGCTTAAGTGTTGAACGTACTGACAATCTATCCCCAGTTTTAGGAAATCTAATAAAAAAACCAGAAACTTACCAAGCAAATAAATTAGGGGATGGTGATTTTACTCTGACAGGAGACATATTTAGATTATGATTTATCCTTGGATTCCTTTGAATCTACATTCTCAATGGATCTAGCCCTGCCCTCTGGGTGGGGGCCATTCTGGGTGTTGCAGTAATTGAGATGGTACTGCTGGTATTTAATGGGAGGCAGCTGGTGGTGCCTGATTGCCCCAGTATCTGACAGTTCTGTACAAATGAATTCTCAGTCTGTACAACTTTCAAATCCTCACGGCACATTCATGTAAGCCAAAGCCCTGTTTTTAATGAGCTGAGCCTAGAATCGAATTCCGTTTTACATTAAAAAAAATGTTTGTGTGTGGGGGTCTGGCTTTAATATACACTAAATGTGCCAGAAATGCAACTACCCTGTAAATGAAGGGAGATAACACTACTTTGAGCTGCTTAAACTTTACCAAGAACAGGTTTTTTATTTTTGGAAAACCACACCAACAATGTTAACATTGCTTGTCTCTCCAGAGGATCCCTCCTACATGGCAGTGTCGGTTAGGGGGTTCTTACATGGCTGCTCAGGGCTCTGAAGGCATGGGCAGAGAGGGTAAGAGAGACAAAAACACGGAGAGACACAGAGACAGAGAGAGACCGGGAGCCAGGTGGAGTCGGATTGCCTTTTGTGATCTGGCTGCTTCTTGCATTTGAGTCTCTAGTATGGAGCATTTGAGTCTGTCTTTATTTGTAGCTGTTACATTCAACCATGATTCTTCAGATGGTGCAAGCGTCTAACTCTATCCGTCGTATTGTCATATTTGAGCCTTTATTTAATGACAATTCACATTATTTTATTATAAATTACCTTTCTATATTTTATCTTCAATACTAATTAGGCTTATATATCAATTTTTGGGAGGCTTTCATGTATAATAAGTAATATAATCTTTACATTTTAATATCAAATATAAAGAAGTATTAAAAAATATTTATTACAAAAAGGCAGCCACTGAGTCTGCCAGAATGCAAAATGTCAGAGAGGGATTGGCTTTTTTTTTTTTCTCTCTTTTGCATGGGCAGGAACCAGGAATCAAACCTGGGTCTCTGGCATGGCAGGTGTTCTAGTTTGCTAGCTGCTAGAATGCAATATACCAGAAATGGAATGGCTTTCAAAAAGGGGAATTTAATGAGTTGCTAGTTTACAGTTCTAAGGCCGAAAAAATGTCCCAATTAAAACAAGTCTAAAGAAATGTCCAATCAAAGGCATCTAGGGAAAGATACCTTGGTTCAAGAAGGCCGATGAAGTTCAGGGTTTCTCTCTCATCTGGAAAGGCACATGGTGAACACGGTCAGGGCTTCTCTCTCAGCTGGAAGGGCACATGGCAAACACGGCATCATCTGCTAGCTTTCTCTCCTGGCTTCCTATTTCATGAAGCTCCCCGGGAGGTGTCTTCCTTCTTCATCTCCAAAGGTCGCTGGCTGGTGGACTCTCTGCTTTGTAGTGTTGCTCTCTCTGAATCTCTCTGAATCTCATTCTCCAAAATGTTTCCTCTTTTATAGGACTTCAGAAACTAATCAAGACCCACTCAAATGGGTGGAGACATGTCATCCCCTAATCCAGTTTAACAACCATTCTTAACTAAATCACATCAACCAGGGAGATGATCTCATTACAGTTTCAAACATACAGTATTGAATAGAGATTATTCTACCTTTATGAAATGGAATTTATATTAAAACATGGCTTTTCTTAGGGGGCATGCTTCCTTTCAAACCAGCACATTAAAGAACTCTGCCTGCTGAGCCACCGTGGCCCACCCCAGATTGGCTTTTAATAAGGGGATTTATTTAGTTGCAAGTTTATGGTTCTTCAGAGGAAAGGCAGCTGGCTTTCATTTAAGGTTCTCTGTTATATAGGAAGGCACACGGAGACCTCTGTGGGCTTCTCTCCTGGCTTCTGGGTTTCTAACGGCTTTCCCCAGGATAATTCCGTTCTGCATCTCCAAACATCTGGGCTGAGCTGCGAGTGCAGAGATGAGGCATGCTGAACTGCTTGGGCTATACTGTGCTGAGCTCCCTTCTGACCTCTCTCTTTTAAGCCTCCAGCTAATTAAATTAAACCTCACTCACTGTGGAAGGAACTCCCCCTAGCCAACCGCAAGTGTCATCAGCCATTGATGAATTTCATACCTGATGATTTAAGTCCGCAGAGACAGACCAATGGGGCATCATCACCTGGCCAAGCTGACACCTGAACCTAACTACCACAGATGGTGAACAGAAATACCCAATCAGCTAAAGCAGTGGCTTTTAAACTTGTCTCTGTGTTAAGAGATTGGCACCTGGGCTCCAGTCAGCGATTCTACTTCAATTAGGGCATGACTTGGATGTCAGGATTAGTAGACACTCCATGGAATTCTAATGAGCAGGCAGAATTGAAAACCATGATGGTGTTTTTGAAACATATCTGTGAATTTAACCCTCATGAATGAGGGCTGGCTTAGTGACTCAATTACTCGATTCTAACCAATAGGATGTAGCGGAAGTAACCCTGTGATTTTCAAGGCTAAATCATAAAAAGGTGATACAGGTTCCACCTAGCTTCCTGTCTCTTGCTGTGTCTCTGTCTCTGTTTCTGTCTCCCTCTCCCCAGCCTTTGGAGCTTGGGCAGTCATGTAAGAAGAGTACCCTACACTGGAGCTGCTGTGTGGAAGGGATCTTGTGGAGAGAGAAATGTCCAAGGAGCCTGGGCAGTTCTACCCAGCTGTTTCATTTTTCCAGCCCAGCCACCAGCTCTGGGAGTAGAAAAGGCTTCCAGATGGTCTCATGAAGGCAGCCATAGGGAGACCCCAGTGAGAACTGCCTGGTTAAGCTCAGTCAATCCTGGAGTCACAAGAGAGAATAATACTATGTGATGGTTATTGTAAAACCAGTTTGCAGGGTAGGGCTTGTTGCGTAGAAATAGAAAACTGGGCGCTCCGCTTCTAAAGTAAAAGTACATTGGTATTTGTAAAGCCCTTTCTTCTGTGGGGTTAGAGCATTGCTCTGGGCCCTCACCTTGTTTTCCAGGTCTGTTAGGATGGGAGATGTCCTGCCTTGGACCAGCTTCACTTTGGTAGGACCACTCTTGGGCTCATGTCTTCTCTGGATTTCTGTTTCATAGGCCTCATTATTATTCTCATTAAAAGGGCATAGGGCCAAAACTGTGGTATATACATATGATGGAATACTATGCAGCTTTAAGACAGGATAAACTTATGAAGCATGTAATAACATGGATGGACCTAGAGAACATTATGCTGAGTGAGTCCAGCCAAAAACTAAAGGACAAATACTGTATGGTCCCACTGATGTGAACAGACATTCGAGAATAAACTTGGAATATGTCATTGGTAACAGAGTCCAGCAGGAGTTAGAAACAGGGTAAGATAATGGGTAATTGGAGCAGAAAGGATACAGACTGTGCAACAGGACTAGATACAAAACTCAAAAATGGACAGCACAATAATACCTAATTGTAAAGTAATCATGTTAAAACACTGAATGAAGCTGCATCTGAGCTATAGGTGTTTTTTTGTTGTTTGTTTGTTTGTTTACTATTATTATTACTTTTATTTCTTTTCTCTATATTAACATTCTATATCTTTGTCTGGTGTGTCGCTAGTTCTTCTAAACCTATGCAAATGTACTAAGAAACGATGATCATGCATCTATGTGATGATGTTAAGAATTACTGATTGCATATGTAGAATGGTATGATTTCTAAATGTTGGGTTAATTTCTTTTTTATTTTCCGTTAATTAATAAAAAAAATGTTAAAAAAAAAGGGCATAGGTGTAGAGAAAACTGTATTGGCTTTGCTGCCTGATTAGTTCATATCTAACACTGGATTTCTAAGGGTTCTTTTAGAACTTCTCCCTTTCCCATAAATTTCTCACAGTTTTGGGGCAATGTCATCTAGTCCACATCTATGTAGATAAGGACTGGAATTCTTTCTTCTCCAGTGATCTTGCTGCAAGCTTCCTGGCTCTGATGTAAGCAGTGGATATTAGACAGGCCATCTTTGTCTCTGATGCAGCTGGAGTGATGGAGAAGTGCAGTCCTCATTGGCAAATGGGTCCTGAGCATCCTTGCTGCCTCCATTCCCAAGACACAGGGCAACGTGTCAATGTCACGCAAGCTTTATGTGGCTTTTTCAACCAAGAACACAGCATGCATAAGTAGTACAGTAATGGATGATATCTTGTCTCTCTTAAAAGCATTTTCCCACACTAACTTACATTTATTTCCCTTCCAAATGGTAACCCTATGTAATGATCTCTTTCTTGCCAACAGCTCAGTTAACGCCAAGTGCGTGGGAGGTCGGGCGGTAGTGGGAGTTTGGCAATTGTGGTTTCTTAAAAATGATGAGTTTCTTTGATTGAATCCCTTGAAGTCTAGGATTCAGGTTCATGCACAACATTTCTAGGATGTTTGGGGAGGGCCTCACGCTAAAAGATCAACAGTGTTTTCTCATAGAACGTGCTCTTCTGAGGAAACCAGCTGTTCTGGGTTGAATTATTCCCCTCACCCCTGTGCTGGTTTGATAGGATGTATGTCCTCTAGAAAAGCCATAGGCAGAATAATCCCTATTCATTACAATATGTTTGAATCTGTAATTAGGTCATCTCCCTGAAGATGTAACCCGATCAAGAGTGGTTGCTAAGGTGCATTAGGGGAGATGTGTCTCCACCCATTTGGGTGGGTCTTGTTTGGTTTACTGGAGTCCTAAAAAGAGGAAACATTTTGGAGAATGAAAGAGATTCAGAGAGAGCAGAGAATGACATAGCCACGAGAAGCAGAGAGCCCACAAGCTAGCAATCTTTGGAGATGAAGAAGGAAAACACTTCCTGGGGAGCTTCATGAAACAGGAAGCCAGGAGAGAAAGCTAGTGGATGATGCTGTGCTCACCGTGTGCCCTACAAGCTGAGGAAGAAACTGTGCTCGCCATGTGCCTTCTCACTTGAGAGAAACCCTGAACTTCATCGGCCTTCTTGAACCAAGGTATCTTTCCCTGGATGCCTTTGATTGGACATTTCTATAGACTTGTTGCAATTGGGACATTTTCTTGGCCTTAGAACTGTAAACTAGCAACTTATTAAATCCCCCCTTTTAAAAACCATTCTGTTTCTGGTATATTGCATTCTGGTTGCTAGCAAAATAGAACCTCCCTCCCTCCCAAATATATATATGGTGAGGTCATTGTGAATGTGACCTTATTTGGAAACAGAGTCTTTGCAGATGAATTCAAGTTAAGGTTGAGCTTTAATCCAATGGCTGGATCCTTGTAAGTAGAGGGAAATTTGGACACAGACATACACATAAGGAAGAAAGCCATGTGAAGAAGGAAGCAGAAATTGGAGCGATGTGTCTATGAGCCAAGGGACACCAGGGATAGCCAGCAGCCACCAGTGGATGGAGACAAGCTTGGAATGCATTTTCCCTCAGAGCCTCTAGAAGGAATCTACCCCACTGATACCTTGATTTTGGACTGCTGACCTCCAGAACTGTGAGAGAATAGATTTCTGCTGTTTTAAACCACCCAGTTTGTGGTCATGTGTTACTGCCTAGTAAACAAATACACCAGCTGTGGCAAAGAACATGGGTTATCCAGGCTTACAGGCTGCTGGTTCTCCATCCTCCAACGGGGCATTTTTAGAGGGTGGTGGAGGGAGGTGACCATGATTGCAAGGGATCAAAAACAGTTTTCTCTGGGCTTAGTATGAAGCACAGTATTTGGAAAGTCAAAACTATTTAGAGGTGAAGGAAACTAATTGATAGGTGGAATTTGGAGGCTGCGGAAAGGGCAGGAATATTTGCATAGGAGGTCAGGAGTTTTCCAGGAGGAAAGGAAATGATTCCCAGTTACTTTTACCTGTGCTCACAGTTACTGAAATCTCTCAGGGTAGCCAGGTGTGGCAGGAATGGGCAGTGAGACAAAAGCATCTTGAAGGTAGAGAGAGTAGACTAAATGAGGTAGTGGAAGGGTTGGTGCAGAGGGAGCTAAAAGGTCCTGGAATGCATCTGGTGAACTCTGGGACTTTACAGGGGAGTTGGAGGGTCAGGCTCTGATATTGAATTTCTCTCTAATGTGTATTTGGGAGCAAGGCTGTTATTTGTAATCCCCTCCATGGAGGATCAGGACACCGACACATTTACATTTGTATTGTACTTGCAATTTACAAATTGATTTTGAGTACATTTCCCATTTAAGTCTCAGGAACTTATTGCTGTTGGGACAGGTATTGTATGTATTATTTTCCCATTTTACAGATCAGAAAACTGAGGAATGCATCCAGGTAAAAAGGAGTTGTCTGCCACTGATGATGGTTGATGCTTATTAAGCCGTTTCTATATGCCGGGCCTGCTGCAAGCGTCTTACTTGGATTAATTGATTTGATCCTCCTGACAGTGCTAGTTGGTTGGGATTATCATTATTACCCCTGTTTTACAGAGGAAGAAAAAGAAGCACTGAGAGGCCAGTGTCACACAGGAGAGTTAGGATTTGAAGCCCCGGCCCCTTATTTTGTGAGGCAGACTCTGCAGATTGCCTCTGAGAATCCTGCATCTGCAGCTGTTGTTTGCCTATAAATGGGACCATGGATGATGCTGTGGATAAGATGCCCTAACCCACTGAAGGAAAACTGGGGTGTGATAAAGTCAGCATTGATTTACCACTGACTATACCATTTCTCAAATATTTGAGTAAGGAAGGAATGCATCAGGCTCAAAGCCTGGGAATCATTTCTGCTATTTCCAGTTTCGCGATGGGCTGCGTGACTTGTGACAGAAAAAGAGGATCTTGGTTCCACTTAGCCCTAATCCCTGTTGCCAGACAGAATACAGTGGGAATCAGCATGACAAAGAAGGTATAATAAATGTTTTTTGAGTTTCTAGTTTCTAGACCAAAGAGCGAGAGCTTTAGGAGAGGCATGGAAAGAAGGGGACGTTAATTCTAGGGTTCAGCCCACTGACCTCTTGGGATATCATAGTGGCCTGATGCTGACTCCCAGGGGCTGAGCCAAAATGCCAGGTTCAAATGACAGCAAGTTAATTAACCTCCCTCTCTGTAAGCCTCAGCATCTTTGTCTACAAAATGGGGCAAATAATATCACATCCTGTAGGATGTGATGAGGATCAAATGATTTGTTACATGTGTTATGGGTTGGATTGCCCCCAACCCCCTGCAAAGACATGTTCAAGTCCTAATCCTCTGGTCCTATGAATGCGACTTATTTGGAAATAGGGTCTTTGAAGATGTGATTAGTTAAAATGAAGTCAAACCAGTGTCTTTATAAGAAAAGGGAATTTGGATACACAGACAGCAGAGGGGAGAACACCATCTGACGACAGAGGTAGATATTGAAGAGCTGCAGCTGCAAGACAAGACAATGCCCAGGACTGCCAACACCCTCCAGAAGCTAGAAATTTGTAGGGAAGGATTCTTCCCTAGAGGGTGCAGAGGGAACATGTCCCCACTGACACCTTGATTATGGATTTCTGGTCTCTAGAACTGGGAGAGAAGAAGTAAATGCTGTTTTAAGCACCCAGTTTGTGGTAGTTTGCTACTGCAGCCCTAGGAAATGAAGACAGCACACAAAGCCCCAGTGCCTGGCACATGGAAGTGGGCTTTGTGAGATTCATCTATATATCAGGATCTCTCAACCTTGGTACTCCTGACCTTTGGGGCTGGATGAGTCTTTGTTGTGTGGGACTTTCCTATGCATTGTAGGGTGCAAACAGCATCCCTACCCTCTTTCCACTAGATGCCACTAGCATCCATTCCCCCCAATTGCGATAGCCAAAAACTTCTCCAGACATTGCCACATATCCACTGGGGGCAAAATCGCCCTGGTCAAGAATCACAGTTTTATATAAATGTATAAGCAAGCAGAGGCCATGAACTCAAAAGGTCACAAAGTAGTCAGTTAATATAAAAAAGAAATCAAATTTCTGGGTGGGGGCCGGGTTAAGCTGAACAGCCTGTACCCAGGCAACTGCAGTTGGGAGGGCATATGGTCTCAGTAATAAAAGTCCTGATGTTTTCAAGAGAAGCCTCTCAATCTAGGTCTGTAGGTGAAATTTCTCAAAAATGTCAAATAATTTCAACCATTTCAGAGAATTTGAAAACACTGCAAAGGCCCCCCAATACATCCATGAGTAGTATCTGACCTGTGGACAGGCAGTTTGCAAGCTCTTGTACAAAGAAATGATTAAGTACAGTGAAGAGTAAAATTCAGAAACAGATTAAATTTTACCACTGAGAGAGAATGGAAGGGGAATTGTAGCCAAATCCCTAAGCTTAGGGTGATGATTAAACATATTGTCTGAACTGGGACACTTTTGATAATGAGAGGGAATGCTGTTGATTGCATGTAAACTGGGCAAGTGGGATGTGTGGTCATGCTACCAAGGGGCATCTTACTAGAGATAGACTTGTTTTGACCTGGACCATCTTACTGGCTGGAGAAGTGGGAAGTGGACTCCTCCAGTTACCAGCCGTAGGGACTTTAGGCAAGTCACCTTCTGAATTTCTTTTTTATCATCTGTTAAAAGAGGTACTAGGCTCAGATGGTCTCTCAGTTGCCCTTGACTTTGGGCCTGCAAACGATGAGAGAGATAGGACACTATGAATGTCTTTACTTCCTGAATATTTGGACACAGGAGTTTAAGGGAAGTTCTACCTGGAAGATTTGAGAGGTGGAGATATATCTGGTTCTTCACTTTCCATGAGTTGCATCTCTGATGAAAACAACACATTTTCCTTGAACAATTTACAAACACCTATGCAAAAAATTACTTACAGTGTCAGGGAGGTCATGGAACACTTGAGTCCATTTAAAAACTCCCTAGTGATCTATAAAACTCCTGGTAAGTTCCCTGCTCTAAAGAAAAAAATATTTTTAGAAAACCCTCCAGAACATTACTTCATTTTCCTAGCTAATTCAATCAGATGAATGAACCAAGAGGCTTTTAGCTCTGTTGAACATTTCGGGTACTGCATTCAGCATATGGTGGTGTGCTTCTTAAAGTTTGATCTCTTTCTGTGTTTGAACACCTGGGTGCTATTAAAAGTTGCAGGTATTGATAGAGGGAGAGCAGCCCCCTGAGAATGTGGTCCAGGAATCTGCCTTTTAAACAATGTACTCTGCCGTTTGCCGATTCAAGTTGTCTTAGAATCACCAAAGTTTGAGAATCACTGGCTTTCTCTTGGAGGTGGGGTTTAGGCTGATCCTTCATGGGATTGCTACATGAACGTGTTACGTTACATCAGGTGCTGCTTCACTCATAGCACTCCTTGAGGTCACATTGGAGCCCTTGAGTTACTATCTTCCATTGGGTTAATATGTTGCCATTGGAAGCCCCCAAAGTTGTTCCTAAACAGTACAAATGTTAGAAGAATCTGAGAGATGAAATGAATGCATTAAGGACAAACAAAACAACCCTCCAACCAACAAACCCAAAGTTTTTATTAATTTAATTTATTTATCTTGCATGGGCAGGCACCAGGAAACGAACTCGGGTCTTGGGCATGAAAGGTGAGAATTCTGCTACTGAGCCACTGCTGCACCACCCCAAACCCAAACTTTTATTCCCACGTTTTTGTTTTCAAGAAGCAGATGATGCTTGAATTCAATGTCCAGTGGCTCCTCTATTACCTATAGGTTGATAGTTATGTTTACCAAGTTCTGGGCATATATGCTCATTTAGTTACCACAGCAGCTCTCCCCATCAGTGCCCTTTGTTTTGACAGCTTAGTGCCTTGTTCAAAGCAACAGGGCTGTCTGGTGACTTTCCCAGCTCAAAGTGTGGCTCTCTGGCCCCTATGAGCTGAGCCCAGCCCATCCATCAAACATGTCCCTGCCCTCACTCTCTAGATGTGCACCATCTGCTCCTGTCATATGAGGCCTCTTCACTGGCTTTGGTCCTAGTGGCAAGCCTTTGTCTATACTGACCCCCTTGCCCAGATGTTTTGCTTTCCTACTCCTCTGCAGATGTGCCTCCCACTAGTTACATGCGGCCATCCTTAACCCACAGCATCTTTGGATGATTGTCTGTCTTACTTTCAACAGAAACTTAGAAAACATCTTCCAGCTTAAATTCTGTTTTGAGTGTAGGTCCTTTCTTCCTAGCTGAATTATAAGCTGCCTCTTATAATTCCTTCAACTCTTATATAATAATAGTTTATGTTTGTCTATTGCTTTACCATTTACAACATGCATTGATATTTAAAAAGAAGTTAGGGATGAGAAGGAAGAAGGGGATAAATTGGATGGCAGAGAAGAGTTCATTTTGTAGTTCACTCTCAACAGAGATAAAGCTGAGTCAGGACCATTGGAGCCTTGGAACTTTACCCCATCGTGGTGGGAGGAAACTGATGTGTGACTGATTGATAGGGATGCAGGTCAGGGTGACCTGAAGGGCTCTGCTCTGCTCAGAAGGCTGCTGTCTCAGACGCCTGAACTGACTTTGCTCAGTTTATTTGAGAACAGACAGAGAAACCCCCTGGTAGGCATGGAAGCTTCTTCCTCTAGGTGAGCGTTTTACTAGACCTTTGCCCACCACTACCCTCTCAGAAGGAGATGCAGAGAGGTTAAGGGGTTTGGTCCAAATTATCACACTCTTCCCAGACAAACGTGGTGGATTTTCTGCCCAGTGAGTTCTAATGACCAATTCCTGAGACACTGAGTTTTTTTTTTTTTTTTTGCATGGGCAGGCACTGGGAATCGAACCCGGGTCTTGGCGTGGCAGGTGAGAATTCTGCCTGCTGAGCCACTGTGGTCCACCCCAACTCTGAGGTTTTAAAGAGAAAAAAAAGTTTATTGCCAGACACGAAGCAGGAGATCAGATGGCCTATCAGCCCCCAAATCTGTCTCCCTGAACTGTAGTAATTCTGATAGTTTTATAGTCTCTAAGGTCGGGCAGCTTTTAGAATAATGAGCACAATGTTCATGATTATACACACAAACATACATACAAACATACATAAAAACATTCAGATGATGTAATTAGAGGTGATGTAATTATTGAGCAATGGAAATTGATTACAGGCTTAGTCACAGAATTTATGAAAGAAAATGGTGGCCTTAATATAATGATGGCTGTGCTTTTTAGTATTATAACAAAGTACAGGTGACTTCTAGGTTAAGGTCTAAACCACTGTGCATCTTAGGCAGGCCCATTTTGGTTAGATCCAGCTATCTAACATTTTGGTTAGATCCGGTTATCAAGATAACTTTGGACTTGGGGCAGGTTAGTTTTGGGCTGACCCAAGATCCTTCATTAATAAACGTTAGGAGCTGTCTTTAGTGATCACAAGACTCCAAAGTTGAAAACCAGATAAGATGGGTACAAGTAAGGGTCAGTCACAGAGTTTTTACAATCACAAAGGCACAAGATAAAGGCCATGCAATCATTATCAGAGATCAAGGCAGCTGGATTACAGTTCAAAGATTTCAGGTATTTCTCTCTGTCTACTCCAATGTACCAGAAAGCTAAAGGAATATCTATATAGCGCTTTAGCAACCATAATCATCCCTTAAATCCTAATTTCTCAGTTGCAACACTTAGAAGGTTGAAGAACTAGGTTTGAAAACAAGTTTACTTGCCATTACTGACTAAGCTGTTTCCACTATACCAGAGTGAGGTGGGATGCTTGGTAAAAATTGCAGATTCCTGGTCTACCCGGGAAGCACCCTTAGTAATTCCAATGTAGCTGGCCCATGGTTCACACTCACACTCTGGGAAGTTCTTTTGTTCCAAGTGGCTGTCAGACATGGTTACTGATATCCAATGTACTCTCCAGTTTATAAAGTGCCAGGAGAGAAGTTTTCTCACTTGTCAAATGTGGCAGTTGGTCTAGAAACTAGATGCTCTCCAGGAGCCTTTCCATGTCACAGGACCAGCATGACAGCCCCTGAGGGTTTGTGTGAGCTGTGGTCACAGAGAGAGAGTCACGGGGTGCTAGGTGGCGGCGCAGACAGACAGTGCTCTTTTGCTACCTCATGCGGAGTGAGGACTCCAAGGACGTGCTGGTGAATCCTCGCCTGAGACTTCTATGCCTCAGGATCCTGCTGTTTACAGAAGAAGAGGATGCATTGACCTTGGAACCAGAAGACAAGTGTCTGTGGGAACCCTCCCGATTTAGGCAGGAAACTCACAGACCTCAGGAGTATGTGAACACATTTTGAGTAGCTACTCTATGCGCTGCAGCTGTTGTGTGGAAAGGAGATTATAACTAATAAACTGATCAAATGAAGAGCATCTTAAAAATAAAATATCTCCCAAGAGAGTTTTTGGGAGCAATCAGGAGACTTGCTTTCTAGCACTGACTCAGCCTCCAACCTGCTAAGTGAATTTGAGCAGGTCGCTGTGCCTCAGTTTCTTTTTTGGTAACATAAAGGGATGGAACTGGTTTTGTGATACGCTGTTTGGAACCCAAGCGTTTGGCAGAGGAGCCCTAGGGGAAATGGTGAGGGAAGTGAGGAAAGGGGCTCTGGGATCCTCAACCCTGTTTCACTTATGGCAGCTCAGCATTTGCCTAGTTTGAGTTTTGTTTTATTTTCCTTAGAAAATAAAGTTTGAAAAAGTAATTGAGGGTGTGCCACGATAGCTCAGCAGGCAGAGTTCTTGCCTGCCATGCCAGAGACCTGTGTTCGATTCCCAGTGCCTGTCCATGCAAAAAAAAGTAATTGAAAAGCACTGAGTAAGATAATCTTTATGTACTCTTCCATTAAATAAACAGGTTTCTATAATTGGTTTTTGTAATCCTTCAAAATAACCACATTAAAAAAATGAATCTTTTTTGAGATTTGTGATATATTTTATGACTTTGCTTCAAGTCAGACTAAGGTTTCAAGTCCCCAAGTTTAGTGTTTCTGAAATGACTGGAACAAATTTTGGCTGTTCAGCTGAATTTAGATGCAAATAAGCTCATTGTAGGCATTTAATTCATTGGTTCTACTTTTCTGTAGCTGAGAACCCCAAGGACAGGTGAGCAGGATGAGGGTTGAATAATAAATATTGGACCTTACTAGATCCAGTAATTAATTTAAATAAACACAGCTGAGCAAACAGAGAACTTTAAGCAAGGGCTGTATTTACATAGCCATTTCCTTAGTGGGTCACGTGCCAAACCAATTCAGTGGTTTTAAAATTTTTTCCCCCTCTGATCTTAAATGTGATCTGTTTGGCTAAGTTGATGAAATGTATTTACAAGACTAGACACGAAAAACTGGGGAAACTTTTTGTAAAGGACATTTTTAACTAAGCAATTCATTTTTTAGTGGGGCAGAGCGAGGGCTTAAAGAACACCTGGAAATTTAAAATAGAAGGAATTGTGCTTGTTAGTAGTCTCTACATCCTCTATTCCACTTAAGAAGAGATAGAAGTCATTTGGGGCTATTATTCCATTATAACGTAAGTGCTGTATCATGTGTGACTCAGCAGAATCATCCAAAGGGGCTCCTGTGGGATTTTCCTGGGCAGATCTGAGTGGAATATGAGCTGCTTCTCAGTTGAAAGCCCAGACATCATTTAATTGAGGAGCAGTGCATGTGGACTGGGCCTCCATATTACTTACTCTCTTGGGAGATATTTTATTTTTAAGATGCTCTTCATTTGATCAGTTTATTAGTTATAATGTAAGCTGCTATAACAGGTAAACCCCCAAACCTCAGTGGATTAACACAATAGAAGGCATTGTTCCTTCACAAAAAGTTCAAAGTGAATTAAGGCATGCGCCTTCCACGCGGTCATCTAGGACCCCAGTCTCCTTCCACTTTGTGGCTGAGGCTCACTGACCTCTTTTTCATACTGGCCTAGATGTGACACTCATCACTTCTGTTTGGATTCCATTGATGAGACCTAATCATATGACCCTACCATGATAAAAGAGATTGAGAAAGATGGTCCTGGCTTGGCAGCTACTTCCCAACAGAAAGTCTCTATTAGGCAAGGGAAGCCCAAATCTTTGGTGGATAGCTAGCTATCTTTGCCATAACTAACAACAACAAATGTTTGGTAGATTTATAATTAGCACTTTTGACTGATTAGATCCCAAAGAGTTAGTTTGATGGCATTGTCTGCTTCAGTCAAAGCAAGAGGAGAGAAATGCCTAAGGAAATGACAACTTTTGAGGTTTGTAGAACAGCCATATCCATCCGACATGGTATTGAAGATGAAAACTTTCTTTCTGAGCCTATCAGGAGAATGTTCACAAGGGAAGGCAAGTTTCTATAATGTGGCATGGGCAGGCTCCGGGAATAGAACCCGAGTTTCCTGCATGGCAAATGAGAATATTACCACAGAGCTATCCTTGCACCATCCATCTTCCACCCTATATTTTATAAGATGAAATTGTTGCATTAGATCATCTCTAATAATCCTGGCAATATGTTTAACTTCTTATTAAAATCATTGAAATGAACATATCTGTCTTTGGGGGTGATGTAGGGTTGCTATACTTTAGGAAAGGCCTAGATAAAAGGATTCTAGAAATCAGTCAAAATAAATGGAGAGCTGAAGATAGGCTTTTCTTAACTGAATGAGTCTTGGCTATGTTTCCAAATACTCAAATGTAAAATATGTATTATTTAAACACAACATCAATACTAAGACAAGCACATAAAAGCAGATTGCGAAGCACTTTGCTTTTTAGAATTTTAATCCTGAACAATCTACACATGCAATTTTCAAAAGAGAATAAGCTTATTAATTTCAACAAATATGAACTTCAAGAATTAGTATTTGGATTTCAGCTTCATAGCCCGCATTTTTCTAATGATGAATTTTTTTCTCCTTCAAACACTACCATTGTTGGTTTTTAAAGATAAATCATTGCAAAGGAACCAGGATGTAAGGATTCCCACTGAAGTGCTACCCATAAAGGGGTTTGGTCCTAACCCGTTAGGGCAGGGCAGGTGATCGTTCATTCTGGCATCAGCAAACCAGCTTGTCCTCAAAACAGGGCTTCCTAGCTTGTTTCCTCCTGGTTCACAGGACACTGTGTATGTAAGACAGAACAGCATCTAGGTTTTGGTGCTGAAGCACCAACTGACATGAGAGAAAACGAGAGAGGATTTGTCATGCACAACTGTAGGCAAATAAGCCACTGTCTGCAGTAATTTATGCATGGGAAGAGACTTGGCTTCCTCTGTAGGAGAGTGAGGAAGAGGGCTGGATCTCATTTGAGCTGTGGGCAGAAATCAGATGAAGCAGATAGATCCTGGGGGGCAATTTTCCTGTTTGCACCAGAAATAGCTTTATTATTTATTATTTTTATTTCTAGAGGTGCTCCCCCACCCCTGGACTTCTAAAGGAAAGATTTTAACATTTGAATACTCTCTGGCCCTTTTATTTCAAGTGGCCCCATGGTGTAGGCAATCAGCACAGAACCTGGGGTTAGACTCAGCTGGGCTTGCTTTGGAGGCTGTTATCCTTTGGCACTTTGAGCTTAGGCAATTCAGACCTCGGCTATCTCATCTATAAAATGGGTTATTGTGGGGATTAATTAATATAGTTTATGAAAAGCACTTGGTTTATAATGACTCTATCCATCCATCCTTCCATCCCTCCCTCCATTTATCCATCCTTCCATCCATCCATCCACCCACCCATCCATCTATCAATCTATCCATTCATCCATTCATTCATCTATCCATTCATTCATTCATTCACTCATTCATTCATTCACTTATTTATCCATCCATCTATCCATCCATCTCTCTACCTTCCTATCTATTCTCTACTCACTCTGTCTTTACATAATGGTGATTATATATTTAAATGTACAGTGTGTATCACATATACATAGATAGACAAGGAGAGAGAGGAGAAAAAGGGAAGAAAGAGGTAGTGGGAGAGATTTCCAATTCTTTGGGGATAACTTTGACGTAGTTTTTTTGGTTATGATCTATTTCAGGAACGCAAAAAGTAAACTACAGCAGGCAGGCCACGGTGGCTCAGCAGGTAGATGCTTGCCTGCGATGCCAGAGGACCTGGGTTCGATTCCCGGTGCCTGCCCATGTTAAAAAAAATATATATATATAATACAGCAACCACACACACATATACCATCCAGTTAAAGAAATAGAACCATGTACAGATTGAACTGAAGCCTCCTGCATACCTTTTTCTAATTGACTTCCCCTTCTTTCCTCCTTCTTTTTGCTCTCCCCAGAAGTTATGTCCCACTTGATTGGGTAATCATCACTCCTGTGCAAGTTTTTGTGTTTTCTGATTGTGTCTGTATCCACAAACAATGTACAGAATTGCTTTGCATGCTTTTAAACTTTGGATAAATGATATAAAACTATATGCCTGTTTCTGTAATTTGCTTTCATGTCTAATAGTATGTTTTTGCAATTTATGTGTTGACAGTTATAGCTCTAGTTTCTTCTTTAGACTGCTGCGTACTAATTCATGTGTTTGCTTTCCCTCCCTCCCTTCCTTTCTCTCTCTCTTTCTTGCTCTTCCTTCTTTCCTTCCTTCCTTCCTTCTTCTCTTCCTCCCTCCCTCCCTTCCTTCCTTTCTTTCTTTTCTTGAGGAATTTCCCTGTTCCCTCTTTTGCTCTGCTATACTCTATTTCTTCTTCCCCCATATCTTTTTCCTCATGCCCTATCCAATGAGAAGCTGCATTCACAATGAACAGGAAAAAACACGCCAGTTTTTGTCCTCTACTCCCACTTTTCTTGGTTTATTGCTGACCTCTGAGAGCACTTTGTTCTTATCTGCATGACAGATTTTTGGCATTGTAGTGTGGCTTAAAAAAACCCATCACTGACTTGTCAGATATAAAAATATATTACTAAATAACATATGAAAGATGTGCTCTTCCCTGGAGTAGGCAGAGTGAGGAGTACATTTGTATGGTAATAACAAACAGTGTTTGAACAGCCATGTCAAAATGCTCTCCATTACCAGGACATACTCTTATAAACTTTATCAAGGTGTTTCTGTTTTCCATGTGCCCTTGTCCCTCTTTACTCTAAGGAAAGTAGATAGCAGTCTACTGCTATCTATGCTATGTCTACTCTAATGACATAGATAGCAGTCATTCACATATTTTCCCTCCATAATCTCTAAAAAATACATAATTGGATACACAGTAAAATATGTAATGTACATAAAAAGTCAAAATAATATAATGAACATCCTGAAGCTATCTGCCAGTCTAGGAACTCGAACCTATTCTAACCTACAGGTTCCACTGTATGAGTTTAAGATGCACTAGAGGACTCATCCTTCTTTGGTGCTGTATTTGCAGGAGGCTGAGTGTGAGTCTTTTTAATGACCTCTGGAATTTATATCTGTAAAGATGTATTTAGGTAACTGTTTACTTAATTTCCTCTATTCGGGCTTTAGTTTGCACATCTTTCAATTGAAAGTGCTAGATTAAATGATCTCTAAGGTTCCTTCCATCTGTTGACTAAAACTTATGTTCTATCAGGTCTCCAACACAGCATTTAACTGTCAGGGTGTTAAAAGCATCAGCTAACTACTTGTGTTCAGCTACAGAATGTCCTTCTTTGGGTGTGCTTTGAGGTGAAAATAGTTCCAGTATTTTCTGTGAGCATTTCAGTAACTTGTATCTTTCTTTCCTGAGGATGAAGCAGAAACTTGGGGAGCTGGACCCCATCCAAACCTCAAACCAATCCAAGTCACTCGTTGTCTTTGAACTCAATTTTCCCTTTATTTTGTTTTTGTTTTTCCAGTATCTAGTTCCTGAGTCAAGATTCTGGTCCCTTTTATGAGTATTATTAAGAAGAGAAACAACAAGAGCTTTTGCCGGGATTGAGATGGGCAAGGAATGAATTCTGATTTCTAGTATCAGTTGGCCCAAAATATTGAAGAAGGAGGACAATATTCTAAGATTGGCTGAGGAGGGAAGGTACTAATTAATGGTCAGAGGTTACATGAATACTGCTCTGGGCTTGTGTAAGAAAAACTTTCTGACAATTCTGGTCACCTTGTGAGAGTGCTATTTGTCCAGTAAGGTGTACAGATACTGACTGTTTTTTCAATACATATTTATTTTTGCATTATCTCCACGTCAGGCCTTGGACTTGGTTCTGTGGGGGAAAGAAGCATGAATTAGATGTCACCCCATGCTCAGGAGCTTACAGCCTGGTGGATAGTTAGCACATTCTGCTTCACAAAATAGTTTAGACGTTCACCTTCAGAGCCATAACTAAATAATAAGCAAAGCCTTTGAGAGAATGCCGGAGGGAGGCAGCTTCTCAGCCTGACGGGGCAGGAGAAGTGGCTTTGGGTGGTGTTACTAAAACGTTGTGGCACTTGAATTAGGCCTTGAAAGTAGGAAGGGTTCTAGCAGGTAAAGATGTGGGGTGGATTGGAATGGGGGTGGAGACAGTGTACCAGATTGAAGAATGTTGTTTTTTTATGGCAGGGTGGGGAGAGGGAGGGGGAACAGGGAAATGAAAGATCAGAGGAAGTTCAGTATTTAAGAGCTTTCTGTGCGAAATGGGGTGTGTTTCATTAGGATGTTGCTGGCCACTTACACTGACAGAGAACATAACATTTCTCCTCCAAATGGAGGTAGGCTTCCAACTTTTGTGTTCATCCAAGCTTCAAACTTCAGTGTTTCTTTTGATCCTCTTCCTGTCTTCCCATGTCTTTGGGGGAGCTCTACAGTGTCCCAATCTAACCTCAAGGTAGGTTTGTGGACATTTTCTCCATTTCCTCCCCATCACCTGGCTCCAGGTACCCAGGTATGCTTTGGGGTTGGGCAGTTCATGGGGGCCTCACTGAGTGCCTGAGTGATTTGGAGAACAAGTTCTTGAGGTACAGGTGGCAATAGTTTTCTCACTAGAAGGCCTGGAGGTGTCAACGAGGTCTGGAAACACAGGCCGAGTGGTGGTCCACCTCAAACAAAGGGCTGCCTGCCCCTGAGCCGTTCAAGTGTTGGAGTCAATCCTCAGTCCTCCCCAGCAACTTGATTCAGCACTCGGATGCTGTGATGCTCTTCATGTTCCTCACAGGGTCCCTTGGTCCTCCACCCAGCTGCTTTTCTGAGACATTGGCCACAGCCCCAGTGTGGGAAAGTGAGGCATGGAGCCCAGGCATCCAGGCCCTGGTTTCTTCATTTCTTCTGAGGTCTAACCATCCTTTCTAAGTTCCTCCGGTTCTCTTCCAGGAGTAAGACAGTGGTATTACAGTCCCTTTCTCCCCTGCATTCCTTACTTATCTGGGCTATATCTCTTACCCATGACTGAATATTAGAGGCAGTCCAGCACTTAAAAGCTCAAGAATGACCCCTGGCCCATTCCCACACTTTTTCTACCTGCCCACGACCCAGAACATTTTGACCCATGATTGGTGAGAAACTGAGGATGCCTGAGTATAGATGATCTATTCAGTCTTGCCTCTGCCAAGGTGGAGTACCCAATCCCCACCCCGCTGCTGCATTCTCTCTAGGGTGATGACTGTACTCCAGGTCTTTCTCCATAGCTCTGTCCTATTCTGCACCCCTTTAATGAGGTGCTCCACTGAGGCAAGGAAAGAAGCTTGGAGTGGCAGCCATGTCTCCTGGGTGCCACCAAGCGCTAGAAAACAGGCAATATAAATATAAACCAGAACCAATGAAGGAATCTTCCTTCCAACATTAAGTGAGGTTGAAAACCGATGTGAAGAAAATGATATATTTTCACCTTATTAATGTGTACTCCCTTGAGCCTTTTCTCTATGCACATCTTTCATTTTGTTAACTCCCCCATAGAACTTAGTTTGCACCACCTGTGTGCATAGCCTGTTGCTCTTCCTTTTTTGCTGAGTATGCAGAGAAGAGGGAGGTTCAGTGGGAGTCTCTGGTCCTCGGAGATCAAAGGGCTCACAGGCATGGAAACTTGCACTTTGTTATATTTGCCTCCAGGCCCTGACTACTTTCATGGCTGCCAATGACATATGAGGACATAATCTTGGGGATCACTGTGCACCTTGCTTTGCAGCAACAATGTAAGGACTTCTAGTTGTGTGACCACTGGTAAAATCCTTAGTATCACTGTGCTTCTCTTTCTTCATTTGTTAAAGGAATGGAATAATGGTACCTCCTCTGGGAATTTTACAGGAATGAGATAATAATAACCACAATGATAGCAGTAGTACCCAGAATTTATTGAGTACTTATGTGTGACGCATTGTACTAGGTTTTTGCAGGTGTTAAATCTGAAAATCTTCATGAAAAACCTATGTGGTAGATACTATTAATACCATCTCTACTTCACAGAGAAGAAAACTGAGGCACAGAGAATTGAGGACCTTGACCAAGGTGGCATAGCTAATAATTGGTAGAGCCAGGATTTGGATCTAGGCTGTCTGGCTGCCACAGCCCAAGCTCTGACCACAATGCTGTATTGCATATGAAATGCTTGGTAGAGGTGATGCAAGACAAAATGGCAGAGTTAGGACCTCCAAAATTTCTCTTTTCCACAAAAGCAACAAGAAAACTGGCAAAAATTTTCAGAATCAAGTTTTCAGAACTCTAGAGATTGACCAAAGGCTGGCAGCAATCTGTGGAATGTTTATTCAAGAAAAACGGATGCATCTCAGTAAGAACAGTGAACTTGATGGAGTTTTTAACTTACCCTATACCCATCTTTCCTCTTCAGCTCCTTGAAGATGAGCAGCCCACAGTTGGCAGCTTGGCAGACACAGGGTACAAAAATGATGACGCTTCTTCAAAGCCACATTCTCAGAAAATTGTTATTTGTTTGATCTGTCTGGCAGGTACCTGGAAGACTACCCTTGCAAGGATGTTTTATTTTAAACTGTTTTTGTTGTATAGTATAACATGTATACAAAGCAAAAAATTAAAAAAGCAGTAGTTTTCAAAGCACTCTTCAGCAAGTAGTTACAGGACCAATCCCAGAGTTTGTCAAGGGCTAGCCAGAATGTCTTTGACCTGACCTGGAGCTCTTCCAGTAGGAAAAGCCTTTTTCTTGAGGGCATTTGTGGAATATAGTTAGTGACAATTGATGGATGGATTGACAGATATCTAAGGTCAATAACAGTTGGGTCAAATAATAGACTTAGAAAGAAAACAAAAGTTTAAAACAAAAAGCTGAGGCATGAGATGCTTATAGGGGCTTTGACAGCTCTGACTGTCTGGGAATCTAGAAAGCCATGTGCATAGAGCTGTTTGCACTCTTAGAAAAGAGCTGAGAAGGTGCTAAGCTTTCACTACCTGGCCAGTGTTTACTGCATGCTCAATATGCACACAGAACCCCTCAATAAAGACTGGGAGATTTTTGGTTCCAGGTAGTGAACAAAATCTTTATCCAGTCATTACCTTACCACTAAGCTAATTAAGTAGAAACTTCAGCGGTCATACATGACAGAGAATATAGACTATATAGAATTAGCTCAGAAAAGTCATAAACAAATTACAATAAGCAGCAGCAATAAAACCCCCTGTACTGGTTTGAAAGGATGTATGTCCCCTAGAAAAGCCACGTTTTAATCAAAATCCCATTTTATAAAGGTAGAATAATCCCTATTTAATATTGTATGTTTGAAACTGTAATCAGATCATCTCCCTGGATGATGTGATTTAGTCAAGAGTGGTTGTTAAGCTGGATTAGGTGATGACATGTCTCCACCCATTTGGGTGGGTCTTGATTGGTTTACTGGAGTCCTATAAAAGAGTAAACATTTTGGAGAATGGGAGATTCAGAGAGAGCAGAGAATGCTGCAGCACCACGAAGCAGAGAGTCTGTGAGCCAGCGACCTTTGGAAATGAAGAAGGAAAATGCCTCCCGGGGAGCTTCATGAAACCGGAAGCCAGGAGAGAAAACTAGCAGATGATGCCACATTTGCCATGTGCCCTTCCAGCTGAGAGAGAAGCCCTGACTGTGTTCACCATGTGCCTTCTCACTTGAGAGAAACCCTGAACTTCATCAGCCTTCTTGAACCAAGGTATCTTTCCCTGGATGCCTTTGATTGGACATTTCTATAGACTTATAATGGGGACATTTTCTTGGCCTTAGAACTGTAAACTAGCAACTTATTAAATTCCCCCTTTTAAAAGCCATTGTGTTTCTGATGTGTTGCATTCAGGCAGCTAGCAAACTAGAACAGATTTTGGTACCAGAGAAGTGGGGTGCTGCTGTGGTTTGCAAATACCAAGCATGTTGGAATGGCTTTTTAAATGGATAAGGGGATGATTCTGGAAGAGTTGTGAGAAGCTTGATAGAGAAGGCCTGGAATGCCTTGAAGAGACTGTTGGTAGAAATGTGGACTCTAAAGATGCCTCTGACCAGGCAAATGTTTTTAAAAAATGATACAGCTATGGTTTGGGACATAAGAAGTACAAAGATGTAATTTGTAACATGTACCAAAAAAAGGTGGGGCAAATGAAGTGGCATAGGAACAGCACACGTATGCACTATTAAAGTTAAGATGGTGCTGCAATGGGGGACATGACACATGGGGATAAAACTGGCCCTAGCATTGTGGGGTTAAAAAAGACTTCTTGACCAAAAACGGAAAGATAAATGAAACAAAAGAATGTTTCAGAGGCTAGGAGATTTCAAATAAGGTTGAGAGGTCATTAGGAGGTTATTTTTATGCATCATACAGTTTCCCTTTTCAGTTCTTGGTATATTCGAGTAGCTAAAGGGAAATGCCTGAATCTACTGAACTATAATCCATTAGCCCAGATTTTTCAAGATGATTGTGTAATTATGTAGCTTTTATGGTGTGACCATGTGTTTATGAAAACCTTGTGACTGATAACTTCCTTTATCCAATGTATGGACAGATGAGTAAGAAAAAAAGACGAAAAAATAAAGAGTAGGATGGTATGGTTAATGGGATGTTTTGCATGTGCCGTTTAGTTTTATTTTTAGTTTTATTCTTTTTTTTATTATTTATGGAGCACTGAAAATGTTCAAAAAATCTATTGTGATGTGAATGAAAACTATTTGATGATATTTGTGAAACATCGATTGTATATTTGGATGATTATAAGGTACTTGAATAAATCTCAATAAAATTGCATTTTAAAAAAAGGTATCAAATCAAACATAATTGTTATACATTTAGGATTGTAAATTTTAATCCCATGGTAACCACAAGGAAAATAAATGAAAAAAAAAAACCCACATGGAAATAAGAAGGGACTCAAAATGTAACCATACAAATAATCAAATAAATATTAAAGTAGAGCCCTAATGGAGGAATTGAGGGTCAAAAACAGTGTAAGATTTACAAAGACTAAATAGCAAAATGGTAGAAGGAAGTCCTGCATTTTCAGTAGTTTCTTTAAATGTAAATAGATTAAATTCCCCAGTAAAAGGCAGACATTGTCAGAATGGGTAAAAACCCATGACATAACTGTAAGCTGTTTACAAGAGACTCTCCTTAAATTCAAAGGCATAACGTGATTTGAAAGTCAAAGGATGGAAAAATGTACACCATGAAAGCAGTAACCAAAAGAGAACTGGGGTAGCTAACAGATACAACAAACTTTAAGTCAAAAACTTTTATGAGGGACAAAGAAGGTGTGCTGGTTTGAAAGTATTATGTACTCCAGAAATGCCATGTTTTAATCCTGATCAATCCTGTGGGAGCAGCCATTTCTTTTAATCCTGATTCAAGATTGTGGGCTGAAAATTTTGATTAGATTATCTCCGAGGAGATGTGACACATCCAATTGCAGGTGTGACCATTTGATTAGATGGCAATGTGACTCCACCCATTCCAGGTGTGTCTTGATTAATTTACTGGAATCATTTAAAAGATGAAACATTTTGGGGAAAGTCAGAAAAAGATGGAGTTGCCAGAGACTTCAGAGCCTGCAGAACCCAGAGCTGACACAGATGCCTACAACTGGAAAAAGAGATACAGACATTTGGATATGTTTGGAGCCCAGCAGACATGGTCATGAGATGTTAAGCAAGCCAGAACCTGGAGTGAGCCAAGGGAAGCCAAGAGATGGAGGCCAGCCCTGGAGAAGCAAAGTAGTGAGAAACCCCCACATGAACAGAGACTGAAAACAATGGATCTCAAGAGCAAGGGACCAGCAGATGCCAGCCATGTGACTTCTCAGCTAACAGAGGTGTTCTAGACCCATTGGCCTTTCTTGAATGAAGATAACCTTTTGTTGGTGCATTAATTTGGACACTCTCTTTCTTACAACTGTAAACATGTAACTTATTCTCCCCTTTAAAAGCTGTTCCAGTTCTGGTATATTGTATTCCAGCAGCTTGCAAATCAGCACACCCCCTGAGAACAGATGGTAGAGGAGGGGTGAATTGCCATACTATATATTTTTTTTAAAAAAACCTATTAGACATGCAAAGAAACAAGTAAGTATAGCTCATACATGGGGTAAAAAGCATCATCAGAAACTGTCCTTGAGAAAGACTGGACTTTCAACTTACTAGATAACAACTTTAATTAAGCTATTTTAAATATGTTGAATGACCTAAAAAAAAAGCCATGTCTTAAAAAGTAAAGGAAATCATGAGAAGAATGTGTAATGTCTTATCAAGTAAGAATATAAATAAAAAGATAGACATTACTAAAAGGAACCCAATAAAAATTTGGGGTTGAAAAGTACATTAACTAAAATGAAAAATTCACTGGAGAGTCTCAACAGCAGATCTGAGCCAGCAGAAGAAAGAATCAGTGAACTAGAAGGTATGTTGATTTAGATTATCCAGTCTGAGAAGTAGAAATAAAAAGAATAAAGCACAATGAACAGAGAGAAGGGGACGGGCTCTCGGTGGGGTGGGCCTGGGTTACCATTCAAACAGTCATAGAAGGACAGACCGTGGCTGCTCACAGGCCGTGCAGTTGCTGGAGTCCTGAGGTGCTCCATGGCTATCCAGCGTGCAGATGGTCACAGGGCTGGGGCTGTGGGTCTGATTCATTGTACATGGACATTTGTTCTTATTTAAAGAGGAAGCTACTATTATTCAGCGAGGGAGCTCAGATCCAACAAAACAATGGATTCCGTCATCTGTTGTACAACACTAACTTTGATTTTATTTGACTAATTTTTATGGTTTTTTTTATTGGTTTGATCCTTTAATTTTATGAGATATCAATTGGTTTGGGTTGAGGTACCCAACCCAAATAAGTAATTAAATGCAATAATTTAAATAAATGAATCAATAGATGAATAAATGAATAGATATAGGCAAAATGAATATACCACTAATTAGGTTAAGCACAGTGAAACGGTGCATATTACAGGGCTGTGACATGATGTGTGTTGGAAATTTCTAGAAATATTAATTGGAGACACTCTCAAGAAAACTGAGTCTACCTGATTAATGACTAATGATCAACTTATTGTGTAGCTTCCTCCACACTGCAGGGGTCTTCTTCTCAGCAGAATGGGGGGTACATTCACCTTTCCTCATTCTCCCTGGCCAGTGTAGAACATTTCTGATGCCACTTTCCTGCTTGTGGTAGGACTGAATTCTTTCTTGAGCTCAGAAGGAATAGTTGCCCTCTCAGCAAGGCCTGAGTATCAGCCTCAACTTCCCAGTGTCCCACCTTCTTCTTGCCTTGGTTGCCTGTGGGAAGTTATGTGCCACTTCTCACAATTACTCCCCACTCGAAGAGCCAGTGTAGGCATTTTTGGGTTCCAGCTGTGACTCGACCAGCAAATCCTGCCTGCATGACGTTGATGGGATGTGCTGTCCTTGATTAACTGCATGTTTTCCTTCTCCCACTGGGCTGACCTGGAGAACCATGGCTGTGGCAAAATACTTTCATGTCCCATTTGTCTATGGCTGCCCAGTGCTTTAGACTCCAGCTCCTTCTCCTGAGGGAGAGGAAGGAAGCAAATTTATGGGAAATGCTGCAACAGGAATTCAGTCCCTCAACAAGGGGCAATCCCTTCTCCTCCATCCATGGTTTAGTCTGCCTCTTCAGAGGGGCAGCTCAGGCTATGAAATGGTCTTATAAGCAATGATATGAGTCCCTTCCCAGAAACAATTGACTTCTGTATGTGCAGGAGTCAGAGCTAAATGGAGATTAGTTTTTCCTGAGCTCTGTTTAATCTGGTACTTAAAATTTTTTTTAAAAACTTTTAAAAGCTTCAAGACATTTGAGTATCAGACCTGCTCACCTCAACTGGAACTCCTCAAACACTTCAACCTCACCCTTCCTCCGTGAAGCCCACTTGACCTCTTGATTAGCTGGGGCCAGAGAATGTGACCAAAGACAATTGAATGTTGTGTGTCTAGAATGGAGTGTGGGTCTGGTATGATTTCAACAGTTCCAGTTCCCCTACCTCCTGCTGAGTGATGAGGATGACTTCACCTTTTTAGGTCTCAGTCTCCACATCCATAAAAATCTGTTCTTAACGGCATTTACCTCACAGGGCTCTTGTAAAAATAAAATTATAAAGCCCACAAAGAACACTTAACACATTCTTTCTGTTATTCATTCAACAAATATTTCTGCAAAGTCTACTGAGGGTGAGGGACCAATCAAGATGCTGGCAGTAAAACAATGGACACTCATTTATAGTCTGTAAACTTACATTTAAGATAGATAATGCTAGGGAGTCTCTAAAATAGTGTATATTTTTCCAACATTGCTTAATATATATGATAGATGAGCACTGATTATGTGCTAGGCCCAGTACCAAGTATTTACACATGCAATCATGATAAACAGGCAGAACTTCCAGGGTATCATCCTATTTTTTGAGTTCCACTAAGGCCTTTAGACTTCTTCTCTAGGATCAGTTCTTCACCTGTTCTGTGATGGAAATCTGGGCAAGTCCCATGACTTTTCTAGTCATTTCCAGGTAATAACTCCCAACTCACACCACCTGTTCTAGTCTCCTCCAAGAATGTCAGTTCAGTAATTAATACATCCATTCCTATGTGATGAGCAAAACATACCAAGTTCATTTACAGTCAAGGACCCTTTTCTTCCAGATGAAGACCATTAATGGATGACCAGAACTCCCATTCAGTCCAGGTGCTTCCCTTGGATGTGGGGAATGCATCTCCTCCTCAGTGCCTGGAGAGTCATCTTGGGCAGGAACTAACTTGAAGCCCAGGTCTACACTCTCCCTCCTGCATGTCTGGTTAATTGGAAACACTCACATAACTTTTCCCCAATAAATCCTAGATATGTTGGCAGCCTGTAACTTGATAACCTATTTTCAAGGCACCAGCTGGTTGTGTCCTGGTTGCAGGGGACACGTAGGAATCTTGGGTGACCTCTGCGAAGCCCCTGTTGGTTCTCTTAAATTGGGGAGTGTCTCAGTGTGCCAGGCTGATAAGACACATACAACGCACACAGTGGGTTGGCTTAAACAATAGGAATGTATTGGCTTAAAGTTTCAGAGGCTAGAAGGCTTGCTTCTTTCCAGGGTGGGTGGTGTTCTAGCTGGGCAGCAATGTTTGTATTCCTTGGTTTTCCTGACACGTGATGATGTTCTCGTCTTTCTTTTCTGGGTTCCTGCTGACTTCCTGCTTTTAGCTCTTTCCCATGTTTTTTTGTGAGTATGTCTGAATTTCTTCTGCTTATAAAGGATTCTGATAATTTGGATTAAGACCCACCCTTATTCAATTGGGCTACATGTTAACTAAAAATCACACGTCCAAGAGGTTCTGTATACAATGGGTTCTACCTACAGGGATATGGATTAAGATTAAATCCAAGACTATATTGGGGTATATAATTCAACCTGCTACAAGGAGATAGCAGCCCTTTCCCCACTCCTTCCCCATGATGGGGGAGAGAAAACGCCTATGACTGCCTCTTAAAAATCCTCTTTCCTTTGTGTCTTTTTATACACTTGATGTATGAAAGGTGCTCACGTCTTTTGCAGCTTTGTCTTAGGATCGCAGTCTACATGGAGGGGGATCGAGAAGATTATTTGATTTATTCCACATGTCAACCCTATGAAGAAGTACTCTTATTATCCCCTTTTACAGAGGCACAGAGAGGGTAAGAAACCTGCCTGTGACCACACAACTAGTAAGCAGGAGAACCAAGGCTGAGGCTCAGACCCTGGAGCCTGTTTCATAACTGCTGTGCTGTACATAATGGGAATGTCTTTTAAAATTACACACACCAACTTGCTTATTTTGTCTTATTGTTTTTGGGAGCTCTGTGTCACATTGACCATGCTTTGACCGAGAACTATTCCAACATACTCTGACATCCTTGAGAATAGTGGTTAAGGTACATTCAAGAGCTTTATTTGAACTGTCTGGAGCTCTTGATGGGAACGTTGGGAAGCAGAGTCCGTGTTCGAACAACTCATTCAGCAACGTGCTCTGTGGTTTCCTTGGCTCCTCTAAATGTTCACGAGGCATATTTTACACCTTCTTAACCTCAGCTTGAACTCTGCATGTCCTCAACCCTTATGCATTCAGTTAGTCCCAAGCCATGTCACGCTCTTCTTAGGCCTTGGGATTGTCTTACTAGCTGTTACTTGAGCTCCTTAAGGACAAGAAGCCTCCCTTGTATCCCCTTGGTCTCTTCCCCTTGCCCTTGCTCGTATATGTATGTACATGACTGGTCCATGCCAGCCTCCCCAGCCCCAGCTTCCATCATGTTTCCTTTTGTTGCCTTGGTGGAATCCTCACAGACATGCTAGTTCCTAATTTTTACCATCCCCTCCTCTCCTCCTTCTTTTTTATCCACATATTACCACTTCTTAGAACTTGCTTACCTTCTTGCTTCCTCTGGTTACTACTCAGTCTTCAGATCTCAATTCAATGGTCACTTACATAAGGGAGTCCTCCCTGATTTCTCTAAGCATGTAATTCAAATCCCCCCAATATTGGTGCACATAGTAATGTTTCTCTTTCTTTTGTAATATTTTTCACTGTTATGTTTCACATGTATTTGTAGAATACTTTGGTTATTATTTGTCTCTTTCACCAACTGTAAGGTTCATGAGGGCAGAATAGGGCCAATGATTTTCTCTTTTCCTTCTACTTTCCTCTCTGCCCCTCTTTTCTTCTCCTTTCCCCATTTTCCTTCTGTTTCCTTCCTTCCCTTTCCCTCTCTTCCTATCTTTCTTCTTTTCTCCCTTCCTCCCTTCTTCTATCTTCCTGTCTGTCTTTTTCTTTTTCTCTCTTGTGCTCTCTTCCCCTCCCTCTCTCATTCATCTATTATACTTCCACTGCCCAGCACCGTGCCTGAGACACTCGATAGCTAGAAGAGGCCACACTATGTAATGGTTAGACTCGGTGACTCTGGGTTCGAAGGCCAGCTCTGCCATGTACTACCTGTGTGATCTTGAACAGATTATCCCAGCCACTTTGTGCCTCTGTTTCTTTATCTGTAAAACAGGAATAATAATAGAAACTATCTCATATGGCTTTTATGAGGATTAAATAAAATTTGTAAAGTGCTTAAAATAGTTTCTGAGACTTTTAGGCACTATGCAAATATTTTTAAAATAAATATCTGGTGAAAAATGTTTGATTAATAAATAACACAGGCAAGATCATGGTAATTCTACCAGGCACTCTTTAATTTCAGGAGTTTAGCATTCTTCCGTCTTAACCTCCTTTGGATGGACCTGCCAGCAGCCAAATAGTTCCAAGACACGGCTGGCACTATACAAAGAGTCTGGAAACCCTATTAAATCCCCATAAGATGCCCCTCACTGTTTTATTCACAGTATGAGAAAAACTAAAAGGCATGTGTCTAGGGAGGGTGACTCAAGGCCCCCGGCAAGAGTTCCCAGACACAACTTTTCAGAAAAGGTTTCTGGGAAAAGCAAAACCAGGGCTGGGCATCGAGGATTTCATTTCGCAATACTCTGCCAGGTCCTGGCCTGCTCATCCCACAACTTGTTCCTTAGTGTCTGCTCAGGAAAGGGGTAGCCTGGTGGACTGTGGGACATTTCTGAATAAGTTGAGACAATTCATTATCCTACTCTTGACATAAGCTATGACTGAGCGTGGTTGAAACTGAAACACAGAGAAATTATGTAACTTAGCTGGTCACGTAGCACAGGGTAGAGCCGGTCTGGGTCAGTTCTCTGGACTCCAGCCTTATGTTTAATCTGATGAGATTCTCTGCTGTGCTGCTGTCCCAGCACAGATTTTGTTTAGTCACAGGAGCTGCAAACATAATTTCAGAGATGTGTGACCAGAGACTCCTGGGTCATCTGCTGAAAAATGACGTTGCCAGGAAATGAAAGTACTCAAAGGTCTGGAGAAAGTTGTGTGTCAGAAACTGGGGGTGGGGTGGGGAGGAGAAAGAAAGAAGACATCAAATCAAAACAAAAAGGACAAAAACCAGCTATATGTGTCAGCAAAAGAGAAACTGTTTTATGGTGGATAATGTGGGTACAGGGTAAAATTAATAATATTTCACTGCTAATTTCTAGTACATGCTAAGGTTGATAATAGCTGCCAATATTTAAGATTGCATTTATTCAAATGATACTATGTGTAATTGTATACTTGCGTTTGTGTTTGCGTATGTAGCTATCTAGGAAATTTTTTTTAAACTTTTTGTAGACCTGAAAGAAGTTTGAAAAAATCCATCTTTCACATTCTATTCTTTCTTTCTTCCGTTCTCAGTTTCCACTCGGTGGGACCCAGAGTAGTGGAAACAGAATGGTTTTTGGAATTGCACAGTCCTGGGTTTAAATCCTGACTATACTAACCGATCTTGACCTTGAGTGACCTGCTTAGCCTCTACACATGCCAACTTCCTTATCTGTGAAATGGGCATAATGATACTTATGTCACAAGATGGATGGAAGCAAAGCCCTTCCCACGTACCAAGTCCAAAAGAAACACTCAGTCAGGGATGAGCTCCAGATTATCTGAGACTCAATCAAATGGCTAATTTTGGAAAGATTTATCAAGATAGTGTAGTGAGGATACATACTGGTTTGAAGCTATTACAAATCCCAGAACAGCCATGTTTTAAACCTGATCCATCTTGTTGGGACAGCCATTTCTTTTAATCCTGATTCAATACCTCAGGGCAGAAACTTTTGATTATATTATCTCAATGGAAATGTGACATGCTCAATTGTGGGTGTGTCCTTTTGATTAGATGGAGTTGTGATTCCACCCATTCAGAGTGAGTCTTAATTAGTTTACTAGAGTCCTTTAAAAGAGGACGAAATGATGAGAACCAAGGCAGATGCTTGGAGAACAGTTACTTCAGAGACTTGGATGTTTGGAGATGCTTGGGGTAGCCATAAGAGAGAGCGGATGCCTAGACACTGGCAGAGCTAGCATGCATTGCCATGTGCCTTCCCATGAGATGTTAAGCAAGCCAGAACCCAGAATTGTGTCCTGGAGAAGCTAAGTAAAGTTCCACAGATGCTTAGAGAGGAAACCACTGGCATCAGAAGCTGGAAGCACCGAACAGAAAACAAGGACCAGCAGATGCCAGCCACATGCCTTCCCAGCCGACAGAGGTGTTCCAGATGGCATCAACCTTTCTTGAGTAAAGGTAACCTCTTGTCTTCTTGTTGGTGCCTTAATATGGAGACCTTTGGTCCCTTAGAACTGTAAACTCATAACTTAGTAAACTCCCTTTTAAAAGCCATTCCATTTCTGATATATTGCATTCCAGCAGTTTAACAAACTAATTCAGGATCAAAAGATGGACAGATCACAGGAATGGAATAAAGATTCAGAAATAAACCCACACATATATTATTAAATGACCTTTGACAAAGATACCAAGATAATTCAATAAAAGAAAACCATTTTAACATGGTTTGGTAACTATTGGACATTCATATGCAGAAGAAAGACACTGATCTAACTTGTATCACATACAAAACTTAACTTGAAATGGATCATAATTTAAATGTAAGAGATAAAATAATAAACTTCTAGAAGAAAAACTGGAGAAAACTTTATGATATTAGGTTGGATGAAGATTTTCTTTTTAGATAGGATATAAAAAAGACAACCCATTATGTTCACACTGCTGATATAAGTGAGAGCCACAGGGAAGCCTGAGCTATATGTTATGAGGTGCAGGTGAGGGAAAAGGACCACAGCAGCAGTGAAATGTCTGGAGACAGCACAGGTAGAAGAAAGTACAGTTATTGGGCTCTGACCTCCTACCCAGATCTACACACATCAGGAAGCAAACTGAAGCCCTTGGTAGCACCAAGGTGCTCTTAACAACCCAAATCTTGGTCTGAGTATGCACATTATGCTAGCCATGGGGCTAAGTGGTTTACTTATATCATTTCATTTAACTGTAGTAGAAACATCCATACCTCAGTGGGACTAAGCTAACATCCAGCGGAATTTCACCTGGGCTGTTCCCTCTCTTCTTCTTGCAATGGATTTTGTTCTTTTCTTCCCTTCCCTTCGCTCTGATTTGCTTCGTTCTCTAGGCTCTATCCTAGGTTTGTCCCTGCACCTCTGTCTTCCAAGAAGACATGGTTCTTTACTGCCTTAGGGCTATTGGCTCAGGTTTGAAACCCCAGCCTCTGTTTGGTTCCATGGTATCTCACTTTGCACTTCCTTGCTTCTCGAATCTGGTAACCTCTTTCTTCACCCCTGTCCTACCTCCTCAAAGCTCTCAGCCAGTTCCAATTTATGGTGCTTGACGTCTCTGGGTGATTACTAATCTCATAAATCCCAAAGTACATAAGAAGCTTTGTACTTTCAAAGGGTAACCCTGTGCCAGCCAACCTGAAATCTTAGAATGGCAAACCCTTAAATCTGAGGGTTCATATAAATTTACCCACTGAAGCCCTTACTCCCACTCCAACAATTTCACAGATCAGGAATTTGAAGGGTGGGAATTTGTGGGAGCATTTTATCAAGTGCTCATAGTTAGTAGAAAAACTGATATGTAAACTCTAGTTTCCTTTTATAAAATCCTTATTTTGCATAAATGTCAAGCTTATGGAACAGTTGCAAAAATAATACAAATCCCACAAGGAGAACTGCAACACATCCCACCACCCAGATACCTAGACCCACCAATTTTAACATTTTGCCATATATGCTGTATAATTTCTCTTTCTCCATCCATCAATCAACAAATCTGTCAATCCATCATCTATCTATTTATCTGTTTTCTGCCCATTTGAGAAGAGGTTGTATACATCATGCTCCCTGAATACATAATATGCTCATGTATATTTCCTAAAAATAAGGAGAGTCACTTATATAACTGTCTTAAATATAGTTATCAAGTTCAAACAATTTAACTATGATACAAAGCTTAGAGTCTATATTCCATTTTTTCCATATGTCTCAATAATGTCCTTTCGAGACTTTCCCTCTGTTATTATAGCCTATCAAGGATCATGTATTGCATTTAAGTGTTATTGTGTCTTTAGTTGCTCTAAAACAGGTTTCTTGACTAAATCCTACACTAGCTTTCAACTCTCTTTCATTCAGATTATAGTATTTGACTGCCTCTGACAACCAGTAGGAGACGTGATGATTATTTCCCAAAGATGGGATAAACCATGGACTGATTTTTCAATGGAAGTGGATTTAGGGGGAAAAGTTCCAACTTAGTACTTTCTTTTCTCCTCTTTCCATCCATTTTCACAAACACCTGTAAACTTTGGCTGAGCTCTGGGAGTGAGGAGTGGTTCCCAATTCCCAGTCTTTCTCTTTTCACAGCTGCGGAGTTGAGTGAGTTGAACTGCAGTGCTTTTGAAAGTTCACTGTTCACTTTGCCACGACTAGCCTCTGTTGTAAATTTTCCTCCCTGAACACGTGACGATGCATGGCTTGACTATATATCCCAACTGCCGCAGCAGAGCTGTCAGAGCGCTGAGCCCGGCACCGAGGGAAATCGCTCCAGGACTTGGTATTTGAGGAATTCAGGACTTTGGAAGAATTTGTCTTTGGTAAGTTAGCCATGCTACTTTGCTTCATATACATATGAAAGATGGTTATTTCTGACAATTAGTAGATGATGCTTTCCTTTCTTTTCTTTCTGTTCTTTTTGTTGTTGTTCTAAGGAAACTTTTGAATTTAGAAGCAAAATGTAAACGTTTTTTCTGGCTCAGTTACAAAAAGTTTCCCAATGACCAAAATGTTCTTTATTTTCATTATGCTGTCCTGCCTTGCATTGATTTTTCCTTTTCCTTTTTTTAAAATTATCGAAGTAATTTATGCTTACTTTATGAAACGCAAATAGTACAGACATGCATATACTAAAAAATGAAAGTCCTTCTTTCTTTTCCCTTAACCCCCCGCCAACTCCCACCCCTGCTCGGTAAGCCCTGTTAACTCTTTGGGGGAACCTCTTTCGCTCATTTCCACATGCTTTGCAAGCTTTTTTGATAACGGAATTCTGCAAAGCTCCTGTGCAGCCTTCTCGGGGTACCACGGAACTGGGGGAGCGTTCTAACTGGCAGTTTTTCCCCCAGATCCTCGCCGAGCGAGCAGCCCTTCGATGCTGAGGATGGAGCCTCTGAACACCACGCACCCCAGCCCCGCAGCTTCCAGCAGCCCCCTCGAGTCCCACGTGCACGGCCGCGGCAGCAGCAACGGCAACGAATACTTCTACATCCTGGTTGTCATGTCCTTCTATGGCATTTTCTTGATTGGAATCATGCTGGGCTACATGAAATCCAAGAGGCGGGAGAAGAAGTCCAGCCTTCTGCTGCTGTATAAAGACGAGGAGCGGCTCTGGGGGGAGGCCATGAAGCCCCTGCCCATGGTGTCGGGCCTGAGATCCGTGCAGGTGCCCATGATGCTGAACATGCTGCAAGAGAGCGTGGCACCGGCCCTGTCCTGCACCCTCTGCTCCATGGAAGGGGACAGTGTGAGCTCCGAGTCCTCCTCCCCGGACGTGCATCTCACCATCCAGGAGGAGGTGGCGGACGATGAGCTGGGAGAGACTTCCGAGACGCCCCTCAACGAAAGCAGCGAAGGGTCCTCAGAGAACATCCATCAGAATTCCTAGCACCCCCAGGGCCTCTGCAGGCGGCCCCGTCAGCCAGCACCCTTAGAGAGAGGAAGGGCACTTTCCAAGTGTCTGGTGGCACTTTTCTAGTGCAGTGATGTGACCCCCGGCGAGCCTCGGAATCGGGGTGGGGTGGGGGACAAGGCTCAGCCGGAGCCAGCAGCAGCAAGGAGTCTCTGACGCGTCTGTGGCTTGAACAGGCCACTGAAAAATCCCTGAAGACCTGCGGTCTACACGTTTACTCTGGGGCCTGGGTGTTGGGGTTCCTGCTTCGAATTTTGCAGGCCCCTGCGTATGCTGTCATTTTGTCACTGGATGACCTCCGAAACTCCTGTATCACCTGCCCTCTCTGAGGGCTGTCAAATGCCTAAAGGACATGCTAGGGGACTAGTGCTGATTTACTCATTTGCCCAGAACTTTCTTCTTCTAGATCTGATTGGTTGTAAGTACCTCCACTGTGTACCTGGAGCACTAGCTCCTAGCCAGTCACAGAGCTCCTTTCAGAGGTCTTTTGGACTAGAGGGGAAATATTGATGGAGGAATTTTCATGGGAGAGAGCTGGAGATCTGAACATGACCATTTGCATTCTGGAAGGGAAAAGAAATGCAACTTTTTAACCTGTTCACGTTGGCCAGAGTTATAAGAGATGATCTATTGTTTTGATTCCCTTTCCAACCTATGACTTTTAACTATGTGACTTGTCATCCAGCATTATAAGCTGAAATGCTTTTTTTTTGGCTGGGAGGGCTAACCTAGACTCGAATCTGCGTTCCTAATGGCCATGCAGGGACTCTTACTGCCGTTTCCAGAGGGGGTATTGGTGGGGTCGGACAAGGCCAAGCGCTAGCTCTGCTACTGCGCATTTTCCCAGCCTAGTTTTCTGAGCTGGGAGAGGGAATTACATGGGGCTCCCCAGTGTGGTATTTCGTCACGTAACCGAGACCTAGAAGGGCGTTCTCAGACAGGGTTTGTACGAAGCTCGGCTCTGTGTTTCCTGGTCCAGAGCCCTGACACTCGTTTGCTGTGTGGTCCGGAGCATGTCATCAAGAGGCTTACTGCTTCATGAGACTCCTCAAGGATCGGTGTCCCTAGGGGACCGGGAGGATGTCTTTAGATTTTGAAGACTCTGATAAATCCTGCATGGCCTGGGGTGAGGAAGCTTACGGAGAACAAAATATTTTCCCCTTGGCCAGTTGGCCTGAAAAAGGATCTGCTTCTTTTAAAGGAGCCGATGGATACTCAGGACATGTAACTGGGGAATTCAGAGCAAAACACCCACCCAACCCTGCCTAATTTTCCCTGGATTGAGCCGTAGAGACAGAGACCACATTTTATTCTGCAAAGTTCCCTAGGTGAGATTCCTGGTAGAGGGATGTTAATACTCCCTAAGGAAAGGAGGAGTCTAAAAACTCCTCAGGCATGCTTGATAATGTCTCCATGTTATGTCTATGGTCCATAACTTCGTAGCAGACCATTTAGACTCATGAATGCAAGGAGGAGGAGAAACACACCAAAAGGTCAGATTTAATTCTAGTTGCAAAACTTTTTTCTGTTTTTAAATACAAACTCCCTGCACTGGAGACACAACAATCATTACTGTCTCCATGGAAGGGTTAACAGCTAGGAGCTGGTTTATCACTCTGCTTTAATACAGAGTTAGAGGACGTTTATCTTTAGGGAAAAGGGCCCTCTGTTCACTTTAAGATTCAGTGTGGATTTGCTCCAAAGGGGGCTGTTTAAGCTGAAAGAAGCCAAGTTAAGTTTGGCCCCTTGCCTGGAAATCACTTGAATTCTGAAACTTTACTGCAATGGACATGTGCATTGTCACATTTTCCATTGCTTTATCCTGAGGTTTGGTGCAAATCTATCTGCGCCTATTAAAAACTGATGTATATACTTCCTTCTTATTCTATTGAGTTGTGTAGAATTGTCTTCCGTATTTAACAGTTTGTAATTTTCACATTTTTTAATTTAAATAAACAAACACGGTTTCCTGGGAAATCATGGGTTGTTTCTTTGATCTTCAATGCAATTCCTGGCTGCTAAGAAATACAGATACCATCTCCAAGGCATCTCTGGATTTTGCTCATTTTCCAAATTGGACTCTTTCTATGGCATATCTTATTTTTGCTTTTCTGCCTTAACCCCGAGGGGAGTGAGGCTTGACTTTTCTATCCTTCCATAGGATATGTGATGAATGTAAAACAAGCTTTGTAATGAACAGAAAACAAGCTGCAGTTGGTCATTCATCAACTTCTCAGCTTTTTCATTTAGTGGTTCTGGTGCCTTTGGACTTGACAACTGACTCTAAGATGTTACTCCAAATTTGGCTGCAAGAAAAGGTTTGATTTGCATGTTAGCTTAGTAAATATGGTGCACACATGTGGTCCCAGTAGCACAGGTTAATGGGCAGGAAGTTACTGTATATATAGTAACACAAACTTATGAACATTCTGAAGTACAAATTCTTTAAGGTGAGATTGACTTTCCTTTCTCTGCCAATCTCACCCCACCTAAGATTGATTTCTAGACCCTTCCCACTCGGTCTTAGTTGGGTCTCCCACACTGGCCCAGAGGTTGAGGTGTGGACTATCTGCTGCAACCTCTTATTTGTGGTCTTATTTACATGGTCAGAAGAGCAAAAGAAAAATCAAGAAAATCCATGACCCGTTTTGAGTCACGTAGATGGCAAAAAGTGCCCTTTGCTTTTGTTTCCCTTTTTCCTGTGAGTTGACTTTTCTGATTCAAGTTAATGTTTCCATCAAGTCCACAAAGAACTGTCTCCCAGTAGGGGAGTTACCTGGCTACAGTAAAGGGGATTGTGGATTCTTCTCAAATAATATCAAGGATCCAGCAGGTGGATCCTTGAATCTTTTAAAAGATAAGAAGATTCTTTTCAATGATGAGAGACTCTCAATTGACCTGAACTTTAATGCCATTCGGTAAACAAATGGTTAAGGAAAATTTTTTATCATGGGTAGAAGAAGAGGGAATTCTAAACTCTAAGTGTCCTAAAAATGTGCAGAGTATACTACGTCATTTTAAGGGAATATTTATTTTCTTAAAACAGAAAACAACAACAAAAAACTTCTAAGCTGAACCTAAGGCCCAAGGGTTTTGGTCCATGTGGATTTACTCATCCATGTGAAAAACTGAACAGGGGATTTGGCCTGTGCATCTAAGATGTTAGAAACATATTTTAAAGCATTTAAATGTTAGGGATGAGGTAAATGAATCGTCTGCTGGTTCCATACTGTTCTAATTACACCTTTGCACGTCAAAATCAGGCAGAGATGCTGCAGAGAAAAAGATTTCTTTCATGGACAGAAACACAAGATCAAAACTACCGGGAAAGGGTAAACTTGGGCCAAGCAATGAGTGCTCTTGGCTCGTATTTCTGTTTGGAAAGTGGACCTCATGGTACACTTCAGAGCTGCGACTGGAGGTTTTCGTGGTCAGGCATGCACTTCCAGAGCTCAGCTGAAGATGGGTCATTTATCGTCCCATAAAATACTGCTCTGAGCCTAAATGCTGTGGAACAGTTGGAGGATTGAGTGTCAAATGTAATTTATGCTCCAGGCTTAGACAGAGCACACTTTAGCTCAGTATCCTTACCCTAAAGTCTGGCTTACTGTGCAGTAGAGCATCACAGGGGGATATAGTGGATCATGAGATTGGAGGTGGAATCAAGGGCTGGAGGGAGACCAATCAACTGTTCAATCAGAATAGTGGCTTGAAAGGAACTGGAATTCAGGAAGACACGGCTTAAATAGGGGCCTCCTAGGAGTTCAAGCGGATTATGTTTGGGTTTCTAGCAAAGCTTTGACACTATCTTGCTCTCTAGCTCTGGCGAAGCTACCCAACTTCTCTGACCTGCAGTTTCTTTCTTTCACCATGCAGACAACATACTGACCTTTGTCTTTGGGAGCTATTACTGAAAAGAATCATGAGACATCCTGAGAAACACTGAGCACCACAGGAAATTAAAGGAATAGCAGCTTCAGGATTCTCCTTTTTATAATGTGTCCTGGGTATGCATTGGCAAATAAAGTCACAGACATATCCTCTTCCGTACGTAGGTGGTTTCCCTGGGAGATGGGAATTTAAGAAAAGGACACAGTTTGCTAAAGGAGAAGGGTCAAAAGAAAAAAAAAAAACACTGTCAAATTCTGCCTTCCCCTGTTTCTGAAATGTTTCCTCCCACACAGGAAGGAACAGTTTGGGATGTGAGCTGTTTCCATGGAGATAGCAAGCCAAGGTCACTTAATTGAAGGAGACTGTGGGCCCAGGGGTAATGGATCATTAGGATAACTTTATGAATTATGGTTTGGTCCATGGCTCAGGGCAATGAGCTTTGAGCTCTCTGTAGCTTCCATTCATGGGGGTCAGGGGGAGGGAGGAAATGCAGGGAAAAAATTTTTCTTTTGTCCTGTACAAACCCGTCCTCTTTTTCAGCCTGAACTTCTCCTGCTTGTTCAATATAGAGCTAAGCTCTTGTTCTCCAGTCTTTTGAAATTTATTTCTTACCTTGCATTCTCTTGCTAAGAGACATGATCAGAGAATTTTTCACATCAGTAACTGTGCCACTTTCCTAATCTTAATGTTGTCTTACTTCCTGTTCAAATATAGTGAATGATGTATGATCTCTTTCCCACTCTCCTCTCCCCTCTTCTCTGGCTTCCTTCCTTTACACAAAAGGGATCAAGAATGACAGTAACAACAATGCACAATACCTAGAAAGCGCTTAATCCATGCCAAGCACAGACTTCATCCAATCTTTATAACCTTGTGCTTTGTGTCTGAGGGACTTCAGATGTACTGGGATGTAACACCTACCCAACCACCAAAGAAGTCGTAATCTCCGTATAGATGAATCCCAATAAAAATACCTTGATTTCAGTTTAATTGGTAACATTTGTTGAATATTCCTGTGTGTGTGGTCTTTGCGCTCTAGGAAGGTATACACACACATGATTTGTCTCTGAACAGCTAGAAGACACTGAGGTGTGATTAAATGGACAAAATGAATTATTTACCTAATATTTGCTCTGCTCTGTGATGCATGCTCTCCTTTTGAAAATCTCATTTAACCTTTCCAAAGAAACTGTGAACGAGGTCTATAATACTGTAAACCAGATAAGAAACTTGAACTCAAGAAGTTAGCTGCAGGCCAGCCAGGCTTCAAAAGCAGATTTTCTTGTGTAAGATTTAGTATTTTTTTAATAAAGCAGTTTTATTGAGATATATAAACATACCATACACTCTACCCAAAGTGTAAAGTCAATGGCTTTTATTATAATCACAGAGTTCATCTTAGGGGCATACTTATTGATGTGAAGATGAATAATGTACATTCATCACCACTATCAATTTTAGGACATTTTCATTACTTCAAAAATTACCCATTTGCAGTCACCTCTCAATCTCTCTATCCCTCCCTAGCCCTACATAACCACTTATCTAATTCTTTCTCTATAGATGTATTTACTTTTACATTTTATCTAAATAGAATCATGCAATATGTAATAATTTGCATCTGGTTTCTTTCCTTAGCATGTGTTTATTTGAGATTGTTACTATTTTTAATTAGAGAAGTTGTAGGTTTACAAAAAAGTCAGATAAAATATAAAATGTTCCCATATATTCCCCGATTGTTGACAATTTGCTTTAGTGTGGTACCTTTGTCACAACTGATGAAAGAGTATTGAAGTATTACTGTTAACTATAGTCCTGAGTTTATATCGGTTGTATTTTTTCCATATGCCACCCTATTATTAACACCTTGTAGTAGTGTTATCCAGTAATTATAATTCACAAAAGAACATTCTTATATTTGAACTATTAATCACAGCCCATCATTCACAATAGGGTTCACTGTGTTATACAGTTTCATGTTTTGTCTTCTAACTTTCCTTCTAGAGACATAAATGACCCAAAACTTCCCCTTTCAACCACTTCACAAACATAATTCAGTGCAGTTAATTATACTCACAATAATATGCTACCATCACCACCATCCATTTCTAAACATTTACAATCAACCTAAACAGAAATTCTTTGCAAATTAAGCATCAACTCCCATTCTCTACGCCCGTTCTGTCTCCGGGAACCTATATTCCAGATTCTAACTCTAGGAGTTTGCTTTTTATAATTAGCTCATATCAGTGAAATCATACAAAATTTGTCCTTTTGTGTATGGCTTATTTCACTCAATGTAATGTCCACAAGTTCATCCATGTTGTTGCATGCATCAGAACTTCATTCCTTCTTATAGCTGAATAGTCCATTGTACGTATATACCACATTTTATTTATCCGTTCATTAATTGATGGACACAGGTTGCGTCCATCTTTTGGCAACTGTGCATAATGCACTATGAACGTCGGTGTGCAATTGTCTGTTCAAGTCCTTGCTTTAGTTCTTCTGGGTATATATCTAGTAGCAGGATGGCCAGATCATGTGCAGTTCTATACAAAGCTTCCTGAGGAATGACAAACTGTCTTCCACAGCAGCTATACCAGTTTCATTCCCATCAGCAGTGAATGAGTGTCCCTATCCCCCCACATCCTCTCCAACACTTGTAGTTTTCTGTTTTTCAATAGTGATCACTCTAGTGGGTATGACGTGATATCTCGTGGTTTTGATTTGATTTCCCTAGTAACTAGTGATGTTGAACATTTCTTCATGTGCTTTTTAGCCATTCATATTTCCTCTTTGGAGAAAAGTCTATTCAAGTCTTTTGCTTGTTTTTAATTGGGTTGTTATCTTCTTATTGTTAAATGGTAGGATTTCTTTGTATAGTCTAGATATCAGACCCTTATTTGTATTTCCTCTTTGCAAAAATGTCTATTCAAATATTTTTCCCATTTTTAAATTGCATTATTGTCTTTTTATTGTTGAGTTGTAGGGTTTCTTTGTGTATTTTTGATATTAGACCCTTCTTAGATATGTGGTTTCCAAATATTTTCTCCAATTGTGTAGGTCATCTTTTCACTTTCCGGCTAAGTTCTTTGATGAACAAGAGTTTTTAATTTTAATCTGTTTTTTTCTTTTGTTCCTTATGCTTTGGGTTTAAAGTCTAAGAAACAATTGCTTACACAAGATCTTGAAGATGCTTCCCTACTTTTTTTTTTTTTTTTTTAGGAATTTTATGGTCCTGGCTCTTGTATTTAGGTCTTTGATCCATTTTAAGTTAATTTTTGTATAAGGTGTGAGATAGGGGTCTCTTTCATTCTTTTGCATACAGATATCCAGGTCTCCCAGCACCATTAGCTGAAGAAAGTTTTCTGTGCCAGTTGAGTGGACTTGTCAGCTTTGTAAAATATCAATTGGCTAAAGATGTGAGGGTTTATTTCTGAACTCTCAATTTAATTTCTTTGGTCAATATATATATATATTTGTTAGTACCATGCTGTTTTGAAGGTGCACTGTACCTTTGTAACATGATTTACAGTCAGGAAGTGTGAGTTCTCCAACTTTTCTTTTTCAAAAAAAATTTTTTTTTCCATTTTGGGCCCCTTATCCTTCCAAATAAATTTGATAATTTGATTTTCCATTTCTGCAAAATAGGCTGTTGGAATTTTGATTGAGATCACATTGAATCAATTTGGGTAGAATTGACATCTTAATGATAGCTAGTCTTTCAGTCCATGTTATGGAATGTCCTTCCATTTATTTAGGTCTTTTAAAATTTCTTTTAGCAATATTTTGTAGTTTCCTGTATGCAAGTCCTTTATATACTTGGTTAAATTTATACCTAGGTATTTGATTCTTTTAGTTGCTATTACAAGCGGAATTTTTTTCCTGATCTTCTCAGATTGTTCATTACTAGTATATAGAAATAGTATTGACTTTTAAGCGCTGATCTTGTATCCTACTCCTTTGTTAAGCTTGTTTCTTAGCTCTAGTAGCTATGCTGTAGATTTTTCAAGACTTTATAAATAGAGGATCATGTGCAAATAATGAAAGTTTTACTTCTTCCTTTCCAATTTGGATGAATTTTTTTCTTTTTTTATCTATTCTAGCTAGAACTTCTAGCACAATGGTAAATAGCAGTGGTGGCAGTGGGTGTCCTTGTCTTATTTCCCAATCTTAGAGGGAAAGTTTTCAGTCTTTCAACATTGTGTACTATGTTACTTGTAGTTTTTAATATATGCCCTTTAACATATTAAGGAAATTTCCTTCCATTCCTATCTTTTGAAGTGTTTTTAAAAAGAAAGAATGCTGGATTTTGTCAAATGCCTTTTCTGGCTCAATCAATATGATCATGTGGTTTTTCCCCTTTGATTTGTTGATGTGGTATATTACATTAATTTATTTTTTTGTGTGTATTGAATCATCCTTGCATATCTGGGGATACAACTCACTTAAATGTGCTATTGGATCCTATTTGCAAGTATTTTGTTGAGAATTTTTCATCTATATTCCTTAATGAAATTGATCTGTAATTTTATTTTCTTGGAGTTTCTTCATGTGGCTTTGGTATTAAGGTAATGTTGGCTTCATAAAATGAGTTAGGTAGTGTTCCCTCATCTTCAATTTTTTGGAACAGTCTAAGCAGAATTGGCATTAATTTTTCTTGGAATAATTGGTAGAATTCAGCTGTGAAGCTATCCAGTCCTGGGTCTTTCTTTGTTGGGAGGTTTTTGATGCCTGACTCTATCTCTGTACTTGTAATTGGTTTGTTAGGTCTTCTATTTCTTCTCAAGTCAGTGTAGTTCATTCATGTGTTTGTAGGCATTTTCTCATTTCATCTAGGTTATTTAATTTGTTGGCATACAGTTGTTTATAATATCCTCTTTTGAGCCTTTTTATTTCTTTGGGTCGGTCTAATATCCCCCTATAATTTCTGATTTTATTAATCTGCATCTTTTCTCTTTGTCAATCTAGATAAAGGTTTGTTACTTCTGAAAGAACCAACTTTTGGCTTTATTAATACTTTTTATTGTTTTTTCATTCTCAATTTCATTTATTTTTGCTCTTATCTTTTCTTTTGCTTGCTTTGGGTTTAGTTTTCTGTTCTTTTCCTAGTTCTTCCAGATATGCATTTAGGTCTTTGATTTTAGCTCTTTTTTCTTTTCTAATGTAAGCATTTGGAACTATAAATTTCCTCTTCAGGACTACCTTTTCTGGATCCCATAAGTTTTGCTATGATGTGTTCTTGTTTTCATTTGTTTTAAAATATTTACTGAATTATCTTGCAATTTCTTCTTTGACACACTGATTGTTTAGGAGTGTGTTTAACTTCAATATATTTGTGAATTTTCCAATTCTCCACATGTTATTGATTTCCAGCCTCATTCCATTATCATCAGAGAAAGAGTTCTGTCTAATTTCAATCATTACAAATTTATTCAGACTTGTTTTGTGACCCAGCATATGATCTATCTTGGAAAATGATCCATGAGCACTTAAAGAATTTATATCCTGCTGTTTTTGGTTGCAATTGTATTATTCAGGTTTTCTGTTTCCTTATTGATCCACTATCTAGATATTCTATCTACTGATAAGATGGGTGTACTGACATTTCCAACTATTATTATAGGGACACCTATTTCTCTCTTCAGTTTTGCCAGTTTTTGTGTTGTGTATTTGGGGCACCATGATTAGGTGCATGAATATTATTTATGATTGTTTCTTCTTCTTGGTGGGTTACCCCTTTTAATAATATATGGTGTTCTTCTTTGTCTTTTATAACAGTTTTGCATTTAAAGTCTATTTTGACAAATATTAGTATAGCTAAGCTAGCTCTTTTTTGGTTACTGTTTGTGTGAAATATCTTTTTCAAGTCTTTCACTTTCAACCAATTTGTGTCTTTGGGATTAAGGTGTATCTCTTATAGACAGGATGTAGTTGAATCACACCTTTTTCATCTATTCTGCCAATCTGTGTCTTTTGATTGGGGAATTCACTTCATTGACATTCAATGTTGTTATTGTAAATTCAATACTTAATTCAGCCATTTTATTTTATTTTATTTTATATGCCATATCTTATTTTTGTCTCTTTTTTTTTTATCCCTTTAGTTACTCTTACTCAAAATCTTCATTTCTATCCTCAACTCTAAACCTCTTTCTCCTATCTTTTCCTATCAGCCTGAAGAACTCCCTTTAGCATTTCTTGTAGGGCATATCTCTTGTTGATGAACTCTCTCTGTTTATCTGTGAATATTTTAAACTCTCCCTCAATTTTGAAGGACAGTTTTGCCACATAAAGAATTCTTGGCTAACAATTTTTCTGTTTTAGTACTTGAATATATTATACTATTGTTTTCTAGTCTCCACAGTTTCTGATGAGAAATTGACTTATTGCTGAGCCCTTGAATGTGATGAAATCACTTTTATCTTACTGCTTTCAGGATTCTCCTTATCCTTGCATTAGACATTCTTATTAGTATGTGTCTCAGAGTAGATCTGTTAGGATTCATTCAATTTGGAATACATTGCTCTTTTTGGACATGTGTATTTATGTCTTTCATAAGAGTTGGGAAATTTTCAACCATTATTCCTCAAGTATTTGTTCTGTCCCCTTTCCTTTCTCTTTTCCTTCTGAGACACCCATCTTGTGTATGTTTTTGTGTTTTATGCTATCATTCAAATCTCTGAGACCCTGCTCAATTTTTCCATTAGTTTTCTCTATATATTCTTCTGTATGTAAGATTTTCAATGTCCTGTCTTCTAGTTCACTTTCTTCTGCCTGTTCAAATCTGCTTTTTTATGCCTCTAGTGTATTTTTATCTCTTCTATTGGATATTTCATTACATAATATCTGTTATATTTCTTTTTATACTTTTAAATTCTTCTTTATGCTCACTCAGTATTTTCTTAATATCCTTTATCTCTTTACCTATATTTTCCTTCATCTACTTGTATTGATTTAGGAGATTTCTTTGAACATCCTTGATTAGTTGTTCAAAATTCTGTGCCTCCTCTAAAGTTCTGTTACTTTAACTGGGCCATATCTTCTTGTTTCTTTCAATTCTGTGCTGATGTTTAGGCATCTGATTATTTTTATGAGTTTACTCTGAAGTTTCTCTTGCCTAGGATTTTATCATTGATTAACTTTATTTTAAGGCTTTTCTTGGATACTTGGTTCAATTTATTCTAGACCTGTAGAATTGCTTGTGTTTAACTAAACAGATTTTTCCAATCTATCTTTATTTGATTATTGCCCTGGGTATGTGGTACACTTTTTAAGCTAGCACTATTTGTACAATTGTTTTAACCCTTCAGGAGAAAGTTTTCTTTTTTCTGTTCTTTCTCTGGGAATCTTGATCTTTTCTGTTTGTTTTTTTTTTTGCATCTATATATTTTTTTTTTTTCACTAATTTCATTGCCTGTGGCTCCTTTTGCCTGGAGTGCAAATTCTGATAGGAAGGTCAGCCTAGAGAGGAATTTCCCAGTTCAGTATTTCCCAGGCAAAACAGGGTAAGGGATCCATAAAGGGACATGAAGCAGCTCCAAAGAGCCCTGGGGAGAGGATCAAGGAAAACGCCAGAAGCCTTTTGGATGACTTCTGCTTTCCTTGCCTGCTCAAAAGGTGGTGCTCTTCAGGAAATTGTTCCCTGCAGCCTTAGGGAGGCACTGCATCTTCAAACCTCTATTCTCGCTCTCTGTGTTGGGGGGATGGGGTGGGGTTAAAGCAATGGCTGCAAGCAGTCCCTATCTGGGATCGGCTGAAACAGCCATTCAGTGCAGGGACCAGTGATTCGAATTCACTCATCAAAAGCTATGATCAGTGCTTGGCCATGCCACCACTAACCCCCTTCTTGGGGAAGAGGACATCCATGTCCTTCTGTGTCTGCAGTGGCCAACCACCTACAGAGTGGGAGATGGGTACCAGCAGCCACTGCAGAGCAAGTTTACACATATTTCTTTACTTCAGTTTGTCTGCCTTTCCTCCCACTCTTTTCTGGATGCTGTTCAGTGCATCCCTGGCTTCTGGAGCCCCAGAACAATTGTTTCAGACAGTTCTTGCCTATTGACTAGCTGTTTTCAAAGGGTAGTGAGTCCTGGAAATCCCTACTCTGCCATCTTCCCAAGGTCTCTTTCTAGTATTCTTTTAATTACTAGGAAGCATGAAGCATGAGGCATGGAATTTAGTTCCATTTAGACATTAAGCAGCTCTAACATTGCAAAAGTTGCTCAACCTCTCTGAGCATGTTTCCTCACTGGTAAAATGAAGATAACAATGTCTTCTCTCCTGACCTCAAAACATTGTCAGAGCTGCTCATGAAACAGCTGAAAAAATAAATACGGGCTGCATGGTAGGCATTACTAGCATTTACTAATATCTAGCTCTTCTCCATTTTGGGAAACATAGAGGATTCTACTTCTCAATGCCTTCTCCTATGCACCCCACCCCCCCCATACAACTCCGAGGGAGTAACCACAGAATATGATATATTCTGGTCAATGCGAACTGATTGAAAATAATGTATGTTACATCTGAGCTGTGCTGGTGAAAAGTCCATGTGAGGTTCTCCAGTCACTCTGTTCACCTGTATGTCCCTAGTGAGGTCACATGCTCTAGTTAGTATAACTAATAGGATGGGAGAATCTGTGTCAGCCTGGAACAGAGTTACTGCATGGAGGAAAATTGCTCTGGAAGTTGCTCAAACCTGCAGCTAGCTCTGTATGAAGCAGTAATAAATCTGTTTTTGATACATATTATGAGGTTGGGCTTTTGTCACTTTCAGCAAAACCTAGTTTATTTGATTAATCAGGGTATAAACATATTAGAGAATCATAGAATATTGGAAGACACCTTCTGGATCAACTACCCTAATCCCTCAGCTTAATGATGGGGAAATTAAGACTCACAGCAGTTAAGTTACTTATTCAAAATTGTGTAGAGTGATAGGAGCAGAGAGGAGTATACAACCCAGGCTCCTGACATTTGGTGGCTGATCCCCCTTGTGGACATGGCTATGGAGGTCTCTGCCAAGTCTTGGAGGAGACGAAAGACCTGGAGTGTCTTCCCTGTTGGGCTTCCTTACTCATTTCATGAGTCTTGCTGAGAACTCAAATTCTCAGCTTCCTTTTTCTGGTCAAACCCTTGCACTCATGCCCTCTGTGGAGAGATGGAACTGACCAGGCAGGGTTAAACACATTTCCTCAGAAAAGTGCAATGTGACATCACTGGAAACTTTAATAAAATGGAAGAAGCTATAAATAGGAGGAGGGACATAAGCAAACAGGGTTGAATGTAATTGCTTTGCATGAAGCTTACTGGGTTTTGGCTTTCAGTTTTATTTTTTACATATTTAGGCTCATCTCCAGCCCCAGAATGGGTCATGTGCAGGACCCCCTCGCCTGCCCCCATGCAGAAGGCTCCCAGAGCTGATGTCCCTAAGTGCCGGGTAATGACCCTGAAGGCAAACACTAGACTTTGCACTTTACATTGGGATTTCAGATGATGCAGAAACCTATGGGCACATCACAATTTTATCCCTGATATTGAAGAAGGATTTTCTCCCTCATTTATATCCTCCTTTTCCCTTCAGAACTTCTGCCAAGGAGCTGGACATATACTTTGATAGAGAGATTTTGGTTTCTTCTAAAAAATTTCAACTTTTTTTGTACTTCCACCACACAGTCACCAGGCTTTGATTATAGCAGAAGTTGTGCTGCCTTTCCCATTAGATAATAAACTTCTTGTGAGCCAGAAATATATAGTATTATTTTTGAAGCCAAAGTGCTTGGTTTGGGCTGTCATTCCAAAGGATTTTCTCTTATGATGTTCTTTTTTTCTCCCTTTACATTTTTCCTTTGGGTTATCTCATCCACCCTCAAATCTTCAACGGTTAAGAAAAAATTAAAGAACAAATACACATCTAGCACTTGCTATGTGCCAGAAATTCTTCTAGAATATTTACATGTAATAATGTATTTACTTCTCATGACAGGTTAAGAGAGGGATTTTTAAGCCCATATTAAAGATGAAGACGCAGAGGCATATAGAAATTAAGTGATCAGATTCACACGGTCAGTTAGCAGCAGAACTGGGAATAGAACACAGTAATCTGGCTCCAGAGTTGACCTACTTAACAGCTCTGCTGTCACTCCATCCAAGTCCCAAATTGATCAGATCTAGGCTAGATTTTTCTTATGATAACAATGTCTGTGCTTATATCTGCCTGATATCCCATAAGCCTCTCAAATTTCCAACATCTAATCTCACTCATTATTTTTCCTTCCAAATCTATCCCCTAACTTATGCTTCCCATTATCCATTAGTCACAGAAGTCAAAAGTTTAGGTATAGCCCGAGCTTTTCTCCCTCTCTTTAGGTCACTAGGCTATCTCTGAAATCTCTTTCCATTAACAAGGACACTGTTTATTCTCACAATATTTCTTTAATCAGGAAAGTATTTAGGATCAGAGAAATGTTGGAGCAAGAAGAAACAACATGATCAGAGCTTTTCATATATAGCTATATACAAAAAATAATTTAATGCTTAGAATGGAAGGTGCCAGACGGGTCTTAAAATGATAACAACAGTCTGTCACTATGGTGCTTACAATTTTTTTCCCATTATGCAAGATGAATCGAAGAAGACAAGGGCGGGGCCGGGGGGGGGGCTGATAAAGAAGACAGGATTCCAGGTGAGAGAAGAGAAGTGCCTGGTATTGGGCATTAGAAATGGAGATGGGATAGAAGCTAGAAATACTGAAGAGTTGAAATTGGCAAGCTTTTGTGACTGGTTCAATGTCAGAGAATGAAGAGGATGGAATGGAAGCTGATTCTGAGTCTGTGTAATTGAAAAAGGGTAGTGCCAATAATAAAAATGGGCAACAAATGAATAATGTGTTGTGCACTTTGAGTTGAAGGTGCTGACATGAGATCCAGAAGGCATTTGGAAAGTCAGTATGGGAATTTGTCTTAGCTTGCTAGAGCTCCTATCAGAAATAACACAAAATTGGTTTTGGCTTAAACAGTGGGAATTTATTGCCTCATGGTTTCAGAGGCTAGAAGGCTTGCTTCCTCCCAGGGTTAGTAAGAAGTTGGTGCTTGCTTGCCACAATCTCTGGGGTTGGTTGTTTTAATCTCTTCCCTCTGTCACATGGCGATGTCTTCTCCTTTTTCTTTTGGGTTCCCATTTCTTGTGGCTTTTTCCTTGTAAAGGACTCCAGTAATCTGGATTAAGACCCACTCTCATTCAGTTGCGGGTGGTTTTATTTGCAATGGATTCACACCCACAGGAATGCAGATTAAGATTAAAGACCCGTCACTACTGAGGTAGATAACTCAATCTGCTACAGAACTTCTGAGAGAGGTGGGAGCTAGATGCAGAAATTTGGGAGCTATGTACATGACTGTGTATGGATAAAATAGCCAAGGGTGGAGGGAATAGAGAAGAAGGCAAAGATCAGTCCATCGGGGGACCAACAACTGGTTGAAGGTTAAGGAGGAGAGGAGGCAAGAGCAGGAATAGTCCAAGAAGTAAAATGAGCATGGCAGAGTGACCCAGGAGTGAAACAAGCAGAGATTTTCCAGAAGGAGGGGATAGCCAGCCATTGAGAAATGGAAGAGAACATTGCCTCCTTTGATGACTTGTAAGTGATCAGTGATCTGTTGTATGCTCAATCTGTAGAGTAATGGGGATGGAGATATCAGGTTATAAAAGATCGATGCATGGTGGGTGAACATTGTAGACTAATCCTTTCAGGGTGATTGACTGTAAAAAGCAAAATATAATATGGTTAGTTTAAGAAGTTTGTACCATTCAGAGTCTCTGTCCTTATTTATTTATTTATTTATTTTTATTTATTTTACTTGCCTTTAACTTCTACTTAATTTAGGTTGCAAATCTACGCTTACTCCTTTTGGTAGTAAGAGCTGATTGACTTTCTTTCTATCTGAGGCGCTGCAGGGGCTGTGTTTATTATGGATCTCCATTAGAGACATCCAGGGGAGATGGTCAAGAAGCCTGGAGAAGATGGGCTATTGGGCTGCTTCAGAAAGCAGGGAAGTAAAAGTAACATAGCACCCCCTACCCCACTGCAGACAGCAGAACACAAAGATTTTGTGACCAATTCTCTGTCTTTCTATTATTTTCTCTTCAGGTTCTATGAGATACACCAAAGAAAACAGCATGTTTTTGTACTTGGGAGTTGCCATGATGTTTGTATCTTTCTAAAGAGATTTTTATTCAAGAGCTCAATTTCACTAAGTGCTTGAAAATTGATTGAGTATGTGATTTTGTGTAAAACTGCTTTTTTTCTTACAGAAAATGTCAATGCAAAGTTAATATGTTTTATCTGATTATATTTAATTTTTGGGTCTGGAGGAAATAAGGTGTATTTTACATGTATTAGTTATGATTCAAATTATCTTTTAAAATCAGGTTTTTGAATAAATGAGTAGAAAAAAGCTTTTCTGGTAGAGTTGTTAGTGCCACAGAAATCAGGGTCATGCCGTGTGCCTCCACTATAATAGAGAGAGATATTAGAACAACTGGCTGGTTTAAAAAGCTCCTTACATTCCCTAATAGAGGTTCTTGAAGAGGCATATAAAAGTCCTACAAAAACTCACATAAACAAAGTAGTCCAGCCCAAACATGGGAAGGATGAAGTCCTGTTTATGACTTCCTTCCATGGGGAGGAGGGAGGCTTCAGGCTGCCCCTGGGGCTACAGAGCAGATGTCCTCAAGCTATTTTTCACCCTGTCTCTGTAACTTAATGAGTGGCATTATTTTGTAGCTATAATGGTTAAATATTAGGACTTTGACAGCTTTAGAACCCACTGAAAAGCAGAAGGCTAAAGGAAATGTTATGATATTGCAATTTAAAAAGATAAAATGTAATTTTGGTTTTCAGATAAGTCAAATGATACTGTTAAAACCACAATAAAAATGAGGTAAAGTCTATAACTAACATGTGAATTTCAGACATTTGTATTTTGCTACTGGAATCCATAGTTTTAATAAAGAGGAGGGTTTGATTTTACTTCAGGGATTAGCTTCTAAAATCAGAGTGTAAAGCAAAGTTATTCTCCAAAGCCCCATAAACTGCTCTTTAAATTATAGTTCAAAAGTCAAGAATAAACTGGTTTCTCATAGAGACCTAGTCATGGCCTATTCCTTCCAGGCAGCAGAGCTGGAGGATACCTTTGAGTAGGGGAAGGACGTCTGGGGGGTAATAAGGGGGTTCACTTTCTTTCTGTCTGTCTCTCTCTCACACACACATGCACACACTTGAATTCCTGTAAATGTAGTGTGTCTATTCTGCACTTTAGTATAGAATAGATGAGTTATTTCCATTTCAGTTGTTCTGCCTTTATGCTACCTAAGCAAAAGGCACTGAAAATCAGCTGCAGCCTTGATGACAAAATTGCTCTTTTGAGGCATATCGTGAGAACTCAATCTGGAAAACAATAACAACCACAACAAAAACCTCAACCAGGGATATCTAAAAGTTTAAGATGAACAGTTTCAGTGTTGACTCATTTTGTCTTTTAAATCACACACCTTAACATTTACGAATGCTTATCACATGCATGCCAGTCCCTTTCAATGTGTAATCTTATTCAATCCTTACAATGGCTCTGTGATGTTCAGTTTATACGTGAGAAGATTAAAGCTCCAGAAAGTGTCCAAGATAAAATTATTAATAAGGAGCATAGTTAGGATTTGAAACCATATCTACCTCATGCAAACACATATTTTTCTACCTTACATCATAGGTTCTTACCCTATTTAGCACAAAATGACACAATTTTTTTCTCTGTTTAAGAGCCATTATATGAAATTTTATTTAAAGCATCCATTTCTTCATGAATTTGAAAACTCATAGTCGGTTGAGACAGTTGTGAAACTTTTAAAATCCGATTACTACCCAAATTATGTTGCCTGAATTCTCAGCATCATCAACAGAGAAAACGCTGTACTGTAGTATTACAATGGACATGGAACTAAAGCCTTGAACTGAGATTGTGGTTTCTGGGGAAAGTCTTTCTGTGGTGGAAATAGAAACTGGAGTCAAGAGGAACAACTGGGACCCCTAAGGGGTCAGTGACCAGATGAGAAGAGGAAGCTCTGAGATGCTTGCCTGGGATTAGGAGTGGTTTGAACAGAGCCTTGGAGGCTTTTTAGAGGAGGAAGTTTGGTGGTTGCTGATTTGCAAAGAATAGCCATCTCAGAATTTATTGCAATTTATTGCAAATGCAGAAAAGTAGCTGGAAAAAAGGCAACATATGAATTGATTCAATAAACACTTTTCAGTTTTTGTTGTGTACAAGATTTTTTTTTTTCTAGTGCTTTGAATAATTCAGAGAAAAAACAAGACATTTTTCTTTTGGAGCTGGAAATATTATATATCTAATGACTGATTAGGTGGTATCTTCAAAATGCTTGGAAACTTTTTAATTAAAAAGGAAGGGAACTTCATTTATTTCATTTGCTATGGGTCTTATTATTGAACAAATGCAATTGAATTTAACCTTTCATGGAAATAGTCAACCAATTCCTTTGCTTTTCTTTTACTTTTTAATGGAAATTTCCAGTTCAGTCTTCCTGATTAGATTTCATTGTGTCAGGTTCATACTCTGCCTTATCTACAGAATCTTCTCCACCTCCATGGTGACAGACAACACACAGAGGGAACAATATTTTGGACCAAATTTGGGAACACTTACTGCATATAAATTCACTCTAAGGACAGTTCTTCCAGATCTTAAAGTGCATGTTTTCTTTGAAAGAAAATGTAACCCTTATGCTTTTAGTCACTTAAACTTTTAATCAAAATGTCATATAGAAGAACAATTTGACATCTAAAGAATATTTTCAGTTTTTAAGTAAATCTAAGTTAGGAAATGGAAAGATGTTAAAAATGACTCTGGGTAAGAAAATTTTAAATGACTATTGTTAGGGAGAGTGTGACAACTCTCGCTTTATTTAATTTGTTTGTTTTGTCTTCTCTTTAGTCATAGTTGAAGGACACACAAGGATCAACACCAAAATGTAAAACCATGTTTCATATAATTTTAGTAATAAGTATAAAATAGATGCTTTCCAAAAATGTTAAGTGAGTCAATTAATACAAATATAATTTTTAAAATGGTGCCTGATATAAAAAGTACTCAAATGTTAGCCATTATTAGTATCATTATGTTTATACTGGTATCAATACAAAAGCAAATATTTATTACTATGTTTTAATTTCCCTGTATTATATTATGATATTTCTATTATCTGTATTTCTATTCCAGAAATGTACTGATAATTTTTCGTGTTTTTTTTGTCTAAAGATCATGAATTCTAAAGATGCTTTCAGTGTCTAGGACTGATTTCAAGTAAATCTAGAATTTCCATTGGTTTTCACTATTGCCATTTCAACATGGGTGTGGAGAGAGAATGTAATTGAAATGTGAGTTTATTCATAGTCTCAGTCCAAGTCTACTTAACAATCATTTAATGAGCTCCCGCTATATGTGAGAAGTTGGGTGTACAAAGTTTATGGTCCTTGTACTTAGTTTACAGTTTTAGCAGAGGAGCCAGATATATCAACAAATAGTTGCATGTGATGGATTAAGTATTAGAACAGGGTGTTACCAGTTTGTGGTGAGAGTCAGAGTAGGAAGCAGCCTGTAGAGGTGGAGAAAGTGTCCCCAGAGAGCATGGCATTTAATCTGCTTCCTAAAGGATGAATCAGAGTGCCTGAATTTCTTTTCTGTAAACAAAGGCAATTGGACAGGACTTCTTTTTTTCTCTAAATTTCTGTGATTTTAATGCCCTGGATCCTGCTTGGTCACTAATGATGGACAGTGGGCCCTTTGTACTTTAGTTTTTTGCAGCATTCCTTGTCTACCCAATTCTAAAACTTCTCAACCCACAGTGAAAGCATTTGTTGACTGTTCAGTTGTTCTGTATTCTGCCAAATAGCTGAGTTTTTAGATTTCAGGACAAAGAATTCACACAACTGGCTGAATGTTTCACTTTTCATCAGGATATTTTGGCATCAGGTAGACAATAACCATGGACAGATTTCAGGAATTTGAGTGATTTGGATTCAGTACAGACAAAATAATAGCTTAGATTCTGATTTGGAGTGAAGTTCAATTATGCAGAGCCAGAAAATAGCCTTTCTTCTCCCAAATGGTCTAAGATACTCATTCATCCTGGCTTTGGTCCTGGGGTATTTTTGTAATAAATTCGGCTGAAAGTTTGTAGGACAGATGGGGTTGCCATCCTTCATGGGTCTGTAGAGGGGAACAGAGCTGAGTTAGTTACAGGAAGAAATATAAAATTCAATGAGGAGGAAGGACCAAAATGTTATCTGAGTGCTTATATAATTGGACCCAGTTCTGTCTCAACCATCTTTGGTAATTGTTTATAGTAAATGCTTTTAAACCAACCTTACTGAGGTACGTATGATAAAATACACCTATTTTAAGTGAGCAGTCCTTTGAGTTTGGCAAATCTCTATGCCTGTATAACCACCACTTCAATCAAAAGATAGAATATCATCATCATCCCAACACTGTACTTTTTCCCAGTCCTTTCCCATGCCCCACTTCCAGCCTTGGACAACTGCTGATCTGCCTTCAATCCTGTAGACTAGATTTGTCTTTTATAGAGTTTCATCTAAATGGAATCATAAGAGTATGTACTTTTTTGTTTCTCACTTCTGCTCAACATAATGTTTTTGAAATTCATCCATGTTGTTGAGTGTATTGGGTAGGTTTTTCCTTTCAATTGCTGACTAGTATCTCATTGCTTGGAATATACTACAATTTGTTTATCCATTTTCCTATTCATGGAAATTTGAGTTGTTTCTAGTTTGGGACTTTATGACTAAAGCTGCTATACATATATTCATGGACAAGTCGTTGTGTGGAAATAAATTTATTTGGTAAGTACTTAGGGCTAAAATTAGTCATTGGGAACAGGTATGTTTTAACTTTATCAGAGAATGTCAAACAGTTTTCCAAGATGGCTGTTGCATTTTGCCTTCCCTCTGGCAATGTTTAGGAGTCCTAGTTGTTCCACTCGCTTGTTAATCTAGTCTTTTTCATTTTAGCTATTTAAGTAGGTAAATAGTGGTTTGTTTTCATTTGAATTTCCCTGATGATTAATAGCAATGAGCACTTTTTCATGTGATTATTGACCACTTGTATATTCACATTTGTTGAGTGTTTATTTCAGTGAATGTGTCTTGGGGCTACTATAGTGGTGGGTGGATTGGGCTTGTACCTAAGGTTATTTTGAAGGCAAATTTCCTTGGATAAAAGCTAAGGTTTCAAATGCTTGGTTTAAAGCAAAATTGTGAAGGGGGTGAATTCGACTTTTGGTGTTCCCATCTCTCTTTTCCTCCAGGGTCAACACAGTAAGTAACAAAGTTCTGTGCTGGGTAATCTGAGAAGCCCAGATTTTAGAAGATAAAGTCATTGAATTCAAGAAAGAATACAAACAGAAATGTGCCCAGACTCTGGGTCATATCTAGATTCTACCATTTGTTAGCTCTGTAATCCAAGACAAATGTATTTTCATCTTTGAGCCTATTGCTTCATGTAAAATGTAATAATATTTAACTAGTAGATTATTCCAAGGATAAAATGAAAGAATAAATGTAAAGTATCTAAGAGTGTGCCCAGCACACACTAGCTAAGCATCAAATGTTAGTCTCCTTCTGTCTCCTAACCCCTAAACTTGCTTTTTTTTGGGTTCCCTTTATTTTAGAATCTCTTCTATGGGATCCTATTCTTCCCACCCTTCAGAGACTTAGAATATTCTGCTTCTGTTCTTCCAACATTTATCTGTTCTGTATTCTCTTCTCCTAGAGTCCTGCTGAGCGTGTAAGCAGCTAATCTGACAAAATATAACTACCGTTAAGGAGATAATGGTTTTTAATATTTCCAAGTTTTAATTAGGACCTAGTCCAAAGGAATAGGATCAGGGGAGAATATGTAATGGGGGAATTGAGGCCTGTGGCAGGCTGATTAGGGTAGGTAATGTCTGGGGTATGGTTGACCTTTCACAGAGCCAAATAAATCACATTGCATATGTGGTTTTCTCCAGAGAGTTTGTCTATACTTGGACATTTTCAATTAGTCAATTCTTTTTAAGCCCTCCTTCCCCTTCTATGAGGTCTTTCCCACTATCTTCTATCTGGCTAGAGCCATCTGAATGACTTTGCAAGCCAAGTAATGGCTCTTTAATAAATGTCTTGTTTAACTCCAAATTTACAGTTTACTATGCTCTAAAACTTGTGGATTTCTTGTGATTTAGTGGCACATTTCATATAGATTTTAAGACTTTCAGTGAAACTATAATTATTTGTAGTTGTTTTAGCAAAACCCTGGCTGGGTAGGCAGATCTGATCACAGTTTTTTAAATGAAAGCATCTATTATGGTCATTAAAATGGAATTTCTTGATGAATGTTGATATGTCTCATTGGTTGTGATGTTGACCTGGGCATCATCACAGCTGCAGATATTCTGAGAGAGCTGGTTCATTCATTTCTTGGATGCCACTTTTCATAAATTAAGTTCATAGGCTCAGATTCTGGTTACTGCTGGTTTGTTTAGTTTTGCTAACAATTCTATTTCTTTCTGTGACCTTTGGAACCGGATTGTTCTGCAGAACACTAGCATTTTTGTAAATAAAACCGTGCTATTCACAATAAACCTCTGGTCCTAAAATGAGCTAGCTCCTTTTCTGCCAAATCATATTTATGAACACGTAAACAATAACAAAAAAATTGAATGTTTATAGCTTCCATGAAATAACTGTCCAGGAGTGAGTTTTTATTTTGAAACTTGATCCATGTTGCAAACAAAAAAGATTTCCCCAGATGACTAAAAATGGTTGTCTTCAAACAGGGTAACCAGACTGACGTACATCCCAGTTATCCCCAGTGAATATTCTTTGCAAGCACAGTTCTAATCTGATAATGAGAAGTTATAAGAGAAAATATGTAGAGAATTTTCCACTAGCTGTTCCTACTGTCACATTGGATAACTCTTCATGGACCTCCCTAAAGAATCTCTGAACTATGAAATGCCCTTCTTTCACCACCCACTGAAGAAAACTTGTCAGTATCAAATATTTATTGGAAAGACAGAAGGAAAATTAAGAGAGTATAGCAATGGGCCAGTCATGAGGTTATGATGATTTGGCACTGGATGGTGGAAGCAGTATTTGGGAAGGAAGAAAAAGAACCATCTGAGTGACATGATATGTGAAGGTGCCTGGTAGAATGGAAAGAGCATAGAAGTTTTAGTTGAAATTTTAGAATTCAGTTTTTAGTACTCAGAAACAGAATAGAGGATTTGAAACTGTGCATATGTGTTCAGCTTAGATTCCCCTGAGCCTTCTGGCTAATGAGGGTGTCCCAGGGAACCCCTTTAATTCATATTACTCTTCATTGGGTCTCTTGTGGTGGTAGTTGTACTGTCCTGTTGATTTGTGCTAATGTCTTCACAGGTTTAAGCTACGCTTCTGCACTTCAAAAGGCATACAGCCCACAGAATTGTTAGAGGCTCTCTATATTTCTTCTAAGACACATCATAGACAAATATTTGAACTGAAGTTTATAGAATCATAGTACCCTAGAGTGGACTGGTGACGGCAACTCTGATATTTCTAGAAAACATGAAGGTAGAAATAGATGCCTATCTCCCCAAGAGAAGTAGATGTTGCCATATTCTTTGCTTTGAACCTTATGGCTCTGTAGTTAAGGAGCTCCTGGCGTAGGCACACAGCATTTAGAACACCGGCCAGTCTTGATCCACTGAGCTGTAATTTGTGGGTAGGATGGAGAAAGATTGTGTCCCCTATTCTGTTTGGTGTATAAAATATCACCCAGAGGACTTGTTAACTCTTATATTGTTAGGTCCTACTCCCAGACTGTTAAATTCAGCAATTCTGTAGTGGGATACCAAGAAATAACATTTGGGCAAGTTCCCAGGTAATGATGTTGCTGCTGAGAGGAGGACTACATTTTGAGAACCACTGATGAGTCACTTCCATTATATTACAGAGGAAACTCAGAGAGGTTTTTTTTTAAACTTTGTGTGCGTGTGTGTGTGAAAAATAAGATATATACAAAAAAAAAAACCCAATTAATTTCAAAGCACAAGTGCAACAATTAGGTGTAGAATAGATTTCAGAGTTTGGTATGAATTACAAGTCTACAATTTTAGGTTTTTATTTCTAGCAGCTCAAAGACACTGGAGACTCAGGGAAATATAATGATTCAGCAATTATACTAATTTGTTAAACCCTAACTTCTCTGTGTAACTCCACTATCTCCTTTGATCTTTCTCCCAATCTTTAGGGTTATTTGGGCTATGCCCATTCTAACTTTTTCATGTTGGAAGCGGCTGTCAATAAAGGAGATAGGGGAATGGAACTAGTTGATGTTCTAGAGAGGCTGACTCCTCCGGGTATCAGGACTTATCTGGCCTAGGAACCATCTGGAGGTTGTAGGTTTCTGGAAAGTGATCAGGGTGCACGTTTGCAGGACCTCGATAAAGCCGTAGGTGGTCTTCACGGTTGGGCAGGAATGGTTTTGGTTGGGTTTTGGCAAACCACGGTAAAAAGCAATATCTAGCTGAAGCTTATATAAGAGTAACCTCCAGAGTAGCCTCTGGGCTCTATTCGAACTCTCTCAGTCACTGATACCTTGTTTGTTACACATCTTTGCCCCTTTTTTCATCAGGATGGCATTATCAATCCCATGTTGCCAAGGTCAGGTTCATTCCTGGGAGTCATATCCCACATTGCCAGGGAGACTTTCACCCCAGATGCCATGTCCCATGTAGGCGAGAGGGTAATGATTGCACTTGCAGAGTTGGGCTTAGAGAGAGAGGCCAGATCAGAGAGTTTTAAAAATTATTTTAATGATATACTCCAAGTTACATGGCTAGTGCTGATTAAGCGAAGTTGAGATCCTAACTTCAATCCCATATGCATTTCGTAAATGAGTTAGTACTACAGAAACTAATAGAATCTTTGAAACAGGAATTTCTGACCTATTATATCATCCTTGGGTCTCAATGGCAACAAATGGTAAGAATACATTTTAAGCCAGCAAATGGGTTCAGTAGAAGAGTAGATTGAATCTAGTGTGAGGGAGGGGATAAAGTAGAGCTTTGAAAGGGTATTAAGGCCTGTAATTCTTGGTGAGTTATATTTTTAAAGAATAATTTGCTTATTTTCTTTATTGTGCATCTCCTCCAACTACCATATAAACCCTTAGAGGGCAAAAATCTGTATTTCTTTTCACTGCATCATCCCCAACTGTTATACTATTTCTGATACACAGCAACAACTCAATGAATATTTGTTGGCTGATAAAGGAAGGAATGAATGAGAGGGTACATTTATGGATGGTTCTACACCAGTTTATGAAAGTTTTCCATTGTTTTCTTCTGCTGAAGAGAAGGCAAGCTTTACCTTCTTCTTATTATGGCTTAGAGTGAGCCCTACAGCTGTTTCAGGCTGGACTGGTCTTTGGCAAAAAGCTGCCAAGCTGCTCAGGGCTCCCAAACCGAAACTTGGTGGCATGTCTGCGCGAAGGGTGACTGACCTGTAGGCTCTCTCTCCTGGCATAGATGCCAAAGTCTTGTTTAATAATAATGAGCACCATATTGAGCCATTATTACAATGGCTTTATATGTCTTGACTTGGTCCTTAGAACTTCCCCAGGAGTGAAGTGCCATTATTGGCCCCACTTAATAGATGAGGAAATGGAAGCCCCCAAGGCACACAGCTGGTAAGTGCTGGAGCTGGAATTTAAATCCACACATGCCATGCTCTCCACTACCACTCAACTGACCCCAGTATGGCCCTGTGAGCAGACCCTTCAGCTGGGAGAAGTAACTTTGATGTATACTGAAATAGCACCTGGATTTCACCTTCCTCAAGCCAAATTCAAAGTCTAAAATCTGCCTTCATTTATGGGAAAGGAAGTACTTGGAGGGCTATAGCAGGGGTTACTATGAAATGCCAGAAGGCAAATCCAAGGTGGAAATAAGTATATGTATTATCTTCTAAAAATTATTCTTATTCTTTCTTTATTATTACAGAGTTTATGCATTTACAGAACAATTGTGCATAATATAATGGACTCCCACATACTACCCCATTGCTAACATCTTGCACTGCATTTGCCCCAATTGATGATAGCACATTTTTATAATTGTGTTATTAACTAAGGTGCATGGTTTAACTCAAGGTTCACTGTCTATGTAGTGCAGTTTAATGGATTTTCTCTTAAAACTTGTATTCTATTACAATATATAAAATATAACATTTCTCCCCTCAGTAACATTCAGATATGTATTTCATTGATACCATCACCACCATCTATTACCAAAAGATTTCCATCATTCCACATAAGAACCCTGTACATTTTAAGCACGAACTTCCCTTTCCCTATCCCAGCCCCATGCCCTGTTAACCTGCATTGCCTTTAAATAGGGAAATTTAATCTGTTCACTCTATGTGATTACTGACAAATATTTGCTTTGCTTTGATTTTCTGCTTCATCACCTGTGTACACAGGTTCCTGCCCTTTTCTTTGTATGTGCAGGAAAATGGGATGGGAGACGATAAGTGCATCTCTTCTAAATCAGTTCTTCAATTAATTATCCTAATGATGTCTGGGCTCTCTCCTATTCTTTAGAGCTATTGATTGAATTTAAAGCCCTCATAGAACCACTCCAGGGTATGTCTGGAACAGCCTTGTCTTATACGTATTTTCTGGCTTTGATTTTCTTTCATCTTTTTCCTTCTTAGACTAATACCACCTATTTTCTATTTTTAATAAAGTCCTAAAAATTTTTGATTTGTGAATAATATTCTTTAATGCTTTCTATACTGCTACTATGGATTTTTTAATGAAAAATATTTTCTGCACTTCATGGGATTCTAATCAGGAAGAAAGGAAGATACATGTATTCATTCTGCTATTGTGATCCAATCCCCAAGGCTTTATTTCTGAACACTTGTTTTTGAAAGGGAGTGGGGTTCAGATTTTGAGTGTGTGTGTGTCTGTGTGTATATGTGTATCTAATTCTTTTTCTCCTGCAAAAACAGTGACTTCTACTTATCCTTTTTCTTTTTTTCCCCACTGAGGGGCTGAATGTCTTTTCCTCTTTCTTCTTTCCTTTATTTTTCACTGACTTCTATTTCAAAGGTCAAATCAAATCAGTCAGGAAGAGATTATGATGGATACTGTGTTCTGTTACTTGATCTGCAAGGAGGGGAGTTGACAACCTGTCTGTAGCATGATTAGTTTTCATTACAACATTTATAAAACAAAATGTGGCTGATTATCATTAAAGGTGTTATTTTTCTGAGACATAATTAAAACAAATAGTCAATTATCCACTGTGTCGTAAACAGATGCAGATTTTCAGGTGAGCTTAAAAATCCCCAAGGCTTAGAGCCCTTCTCTGACATTTTCAAACTGGGCATTCTGAGATGGCACATGTTAAGAAGAATGTTCTTATAATGCTGAGCAGTTCAAAAGATCATTGTTATTTGAGGTCATTTATTCCTGGAGTTGAAAGGTGCAGCTGTCTAAAACTGGTTCTCAAACTTGTCTACATATGGAATCATCTAGAGATGTTAAATAAAAAATACTGATGCCTGAGCTTACTCTTGCAAATTTTGATTTAATTGGTTTGGAGTGAAACCTGCACTTACAGAGCTTAAAATGTTTCTTGGCGAACTCCTGATGTTCTCACAAGCAGTGGGGACAATCAAATCAACAGGCCGAGCCCTCAATCATGGGGTTTGTTCATATGAAACTTATCCCCACAAAGGATAGGGTAAGTCTACTTAAAATTAGGCCTAAGAGTCACCCCCAGAGAACCTCTTTTGCTGCTCAGATATGACCTATCTCTCTCTCAACCAACGTGACAAGCAAACTCATTACCCTTCCCCTCTCTATATGGGACATGATTCCCAGGGGTGTGGACATTCCTGGCAACATGGGACAGAAATCCTAGAATTAGCTGGGACTCAACATCAAGGGATTGAGAAAACTTTCTTGACCAAAAGGGGGAAAAGCAAAATGAGACAAAATGAAGTGTCAGTGGCTAAGAGATTCCAAACAGAGTCGGGAGGTTATTCTGGAGGTTATTCTTAGGCGTTAAATAGATGTCACCTTTTTGGTTAACGTGTAATGGAGAGGCTGGAGGGAACTGTCTGAAAATGTAGAACTATGTTCCAGTAGTCATGTTTATTGAAGGTGATTGTATAATGATACAGCTTTTGCAATGTGACTGTGTGATTGTGAAAACGTTGTGTCTGATGCTCCTTCTATCTACCGTATGGACAGATGAGTAAAATTAAAAATAGATAAATAATAGGGGGAACAAATGTTAGGATAAATTTAGTAGACTGAAGTGCTACTGATCAATGAAAGGGAGTGGTAAAGGGTATAGAAAAAATAGGGGAAATAAAGGCTAAAATATATTGGGTAGATGGAAATACTAGCAGTCGATGAGAGGGAGGTGTAAGTGGTATGGTATGCATGAGTTTTTTTCTTTTTTCTTTTTGTTTTCTTTTTCTGAATTGATGCAAATGTTCTAAGAAATGATCATGGTGGTGAATATACAACTATGTGATGAAATAATTGTGAGTTATAGATTATATACAAAGAATGGGATGATCATATGGTAAGAATGTTTGTGTTTGTATGTTGTTATGTTTAAAAAACAAACAAACAAATAAATAAATGTTTCCTGGCTGCATCTAATGTGCAGCAAAGTTTGAAAACTACTGCTCTAGAAGTATTGAATAAAAGTCCTTGGCCTCACATTCATACCAGTTGGTTGAAACTCTTGTTCATTTCTCCTTATTTGAAATTCCTGGTCTTCTTAAACTAGTCCTTTCCCAGTCTCAGTTTCATACATTCCTACCTCTAATTTTATGCCAATGCTCCCACCTGTAATCACCACCACCCCAATCTGGGATAGGTTGAATTATGTACCCCCCAAATTTGAGTTTTATGCCATTGCTGTCACCTGTAATCACCACCACCCTGATCTGGGATAGATTGAATTATGTACCCACAAAAAAGAAATGCACTTAATCTTATATCTGCATTCTTGTGGGTGAACCCATTTGTAAATAGGATCTTCTGAAGATGTGTTTAGGTAACGTGTGGCCAACTGGCTCAGGGTGGTCTTAATCCATAGCACTGGAGGCCTTATAAAGAGAAGAAAGTGGAAGCCAGAATTCAGAGAAGACTGCATAGGAAGAAGCTGGAAGTCAGCAGAACCTGGAAGAGCAAATCTGCCAAATCAGGCCTTAAGTTTCCTTTAATGTGACCTACTTTTGAGTAGAGTGGTCATGGGCATGGATTTGGAGCTGGCTACTGTTTGCCTTTGAATCTTGACTTTGGGAGGGGAAATGGGCTTCACCTCTTGAAAGGTGGAGCAGCATGCCCTTAGAGAGGGAATGAATCGATGAAGCCATTTTTGGAGACTATCTAATACAATAATTTTCTTTAGTTATTTCATGAATGTATGTTTTGCTTATCAGTTAGGTTGCACTCCCGTTGAAACCTGGGACAATATATCTTCTCTTCTTTTATGTTCCTCCATAGTGCTACATAAACATCACATACTCAATAAATTAATATTGATAAACTGACATTACCATAAAGTTCAAGGCTGAGCAATTGTGGAAAGCCGACTTGATCTTCTGACCTGGAATAGAATCCCCATGAAAGACTGAAAAAAGGATGGAAATTTTATTAGGGAACTATGATTTACTATAAAGTAAGTCTCTGACTTGTAAGGAACAGCATGTGCCATTTTACTTTCCCTTTTTTCTTCCCTCCCTTCTCTTTTCCTTTTTATTCTCTGCTAGGTAACCTTAAATTACCTCCTGTTTAGAGGCTTTATGAGAGGCGGCACTTATGAGGCTTGTGCCATCTCTGTGTGTAACCATGGCGACAGGAGGAGTTTGGTGCTTCTGCCCCATCCCATAGGCACTTCTTCTAAAAACCCAAGGCCTCCTTTGTTTTTCATCAATTCTGGATGCTAGTACTTGATTGCCCCACAGCCTCTTCCTTAAATTGTATTTCAAAGATTAATGGTTTGTGGAAGAATGTTCAAGGTTTAGATTTCCATCAAGAGACTCATAAAATAAGCATGTAAAATAGTGCTGTGGAAACAGAGTACGGCTCTTGAGAATTTAAAAATATGAATCTGAAGCTGCTTACATCTGGATCTTTATCTATTTCCCATTGGGAACTGAAATGATCCAACTTTTGGATTAGAGTCTGCATGGAACCTTGGACCTCAGGTCTACCAATGCCCTTTAGTCATTTTTTTTTTCCTAATCAGCCTTTTACCTTGTTCCTGGTAGTCACCTGTGGGTCATGAATGTTGAACAGTGAACAAATGCAATGAATGATGACATCCCTGGTCTCTTATGGAGAGCTGTCAGAATGTTGGGCTACAAAGGCTTTTGCTTCATGCCAGATGTTTTGTCTGGACTTTCCAAAGAGATTTTTTTTTTGCTTTGTTTCTATCTCAGAATAGTTTTCTAAATTTCAAATTAGTCCAGAAAAGAGTGAAAACATTGATATATGTAATTAAGAGAGAAACAGGATAATGTCACCAAAAGAAAATGCTGTTAGGGTAAGTCAGTGGTTAGTGTTGGGGAGGGAGCTGCCCCTGGGGGAGGTGTTGGGAGATTTGGGGAGGTGTTTTGATTGTAATATTTAGTGAGTAGAGACTGGGAATGCCTGAGTCTTAAAATACATGGGATAATTCTAAATATCAGAAAGGTAACCCATGTTTGTCCTGACATTTGAATACCGCACTGGTATTATATGTGTATAATTATCTAAGACTTTTGTTCAAAAGTTTACCCAGAGTTGTTAGGAGATATGGCAAATTTCATTGGCAAAGCCCTTTGTGATTTCTGGGCTGACAATATTGCACAATGGATCAGCTTGCTTTACAGCCAACACATTTATGGATGTTTGACAAAAGCAACATCTTTTGCTTTACCGGATCCTCTGGTTAATTATGCTGAGCCATTTACCTACTGAATTAGATGCTATTTCATTACAAATTAATAGTTTCTTTTATTTCTGCTTTATATTTCTATTAAAAGGTATTATATTTATTAAAAAATTTTATGTGTGACTGTGTTAGATCATGTATGAATGGGAGGGGGTGGGTTTGACAAAGGATCCCTGTTTTAAAGCCTACTGTGAGCCAGTGTCTATTTACAGAAGGTGTCAGGGCCAAAATGAACAAGTGGATACTAGTGTTATTTTGACTTATATAATTTATAACTAAATTAATTTAAGTAACTTTTGTTGAGCATCTACGTAGTGCTGGGAAAACAGAGATGAATAAACTTCACTGTCTGCAAAGATCACTGTGTAGAGAGGGAATGCATCAGTGAGTTAAGGATTGCAATTTAGGGTGACAAATGTAATGATGTTGGGCACCCCAGAGCAGTATGTGGGACAGGCAATTAACATCGCTGAGAAAAAATGGGCTGTGGAAAGGAGATGATACTAATCAGAAACCTAAAAAACTGAGTGAAAGTCCTTCAGTCTTGGCAATTTCACAAGGTATTTTGGGTTTGGCGTAGTCTACTAGGAGCCTACAATTTCAAGAGAATTTGGCTTTGTTGATTTTCATCCTTAAGTCAGAGCTGTGGCTTCCTCTGAGCATTACGAGTGAGCTGGGAGAAGTGGTGTGAGCCTATGATTGAGGCACCAAAAGACCACCTCAATCAACACATAATTAAGAGTCCAGACACTGAAGGCGATTATAGTTTTAGCTAAATTCCATCGCTTCGTACTCAGATGACATTGGGCGAGTCATTCAGCTTCTCTAAATTTTGGTTTCTTCGTATGTATAATTGGGACAAGTGTGCCCACTCAGTTCCCTAGAGTGTGGCATTATTTTAGCTTATGAGTCTCTCTACTTCAGCTTCTCCTCACCCCACAGGGCCTTAGGGAATATCAAGGAGGAAGGGGGAACTGAGCTAATTGTTTGGTCTAAGGATCTGGAGTTCTCTGACCCAGTCCTGGTTCTACTGCTATCTTACTGTGTGCCTTTAACGAAGTCCTTGAACATTCTGGGCCTCGATTTCCTCATCTGTAAAAATGAGGCCGTCAGACTAGGCTATCTCCTAGGCCCTTCCTAGCTTGACATACTATGCGTGTTCTCACAGCTTCTTTCTCTGCTCAGTAGTGATTGATTTCTACCACCACCTTCCCTTCCTTATGATATTTCCTTCTAAAATAAACCATCACTTTGCGTCTTTGTTTAGCTGGAAAAAGATGCATGGATTTATTTTCCTTTACATTGTCGTGGGACGCACCAAAAGAGAGACCACACAAGTCAAAGCAATTTGCAAGTCAATTAGGAGTCTTTATTAGCTGCCAGCGACTGCCTCAGAAACTCAAGAAGGAAGAATCAGAGAGCAGCTCCTAGGAGTTCTCAAGGGGGGCTAATAAAGGTAAAAACCACAAGCGTATCCACAGAAGCAGGAAAAAGGACATTATCTTTTTGAGCCACATCTTGGTTTGCAGCTGTAAGCAAGCAATCTTCTCTACAGAAGCAGAGAAATGCCATTTGCTCTTGCACAATGCATCCCATTCTTTTAGTTTCTTAACAATGATCATTGTTCAATTTTTAACTCTTGGGAACTTCCCGCCCTGGATCTTGTGACTCCGGATACCTTCTTTTTGCTAGGGCCTGATTGATTTATTGCCTGATTTATTGCTCTTGACCCCCCACAATATCACTATAATTAAGTCCTCTTGGATATTAATCTATAAATAAACCAGATTTCCATGTAGAAGAAGAACAAGAAGAAGCTCAAGTTAAAGATAAATTAGCAGGCAGTAAAATGGCATCTCGGTGACAGAATTCTCCCCTGCCATGTTGGAGACCTGGGTTTGATTCCCAGCGCCTGACCATGCAAATAAAGAAGGAAAGAAAGAAGCCATCACAATGGCCTTCTTAGGGTTCTTAAAAGCCTCAGCCTGATCTTGCCTCAGGGCCTTTGCACATCCTTTTCCCTGAGCCTAAATTCACTTCCCCAAGATCTCATCATACATCATGCCTGGTTCTTTCTCATAATTGAGGGCTCAGCTAGAGTGCTTTTTCCTTGAAAAGGTGAACCCTGGTCCCTGTTCACAGTCACTCTGTAACACAGCACCTTAGTTGTCCAATTTTCTGAAATTATTGCATGTTTTAGGTTATTCAACATTTGTCTCGCCCTACTAGAACATTAACCCCATGAGAGCCAGGATCTGGTTTGCTCATTCATCTCCAAATCATCCGCACCTAGAATGGTGCCTGACCTCAGTCCGATCTCAGTTTAGGCCCTGACTCTGTTCCCCCAACCACTACCCTCTGTTGTCATTAGGAATGAGAAATGTAGGCAGCTGCTGTAAGAGAACGATAAATCTTCTTCTCTTAAATCATGACCCTGAGTATCCTTGCTCCCATCTCCAGCTTGGCAGGTAGCTAACTTGATCTGAGTTGTGATTTAACTTCACTGCACCTCATATTATGCATTTGGAAAATTAGCAAGTTGGATTATCATCTTGCAGGTGTGAGGGCCTTTCTCCATGCCAGGCATTGAGCCAGCACTTCTTGGCATTCTCACATTCAAGCCTCACACAGTCAGAGAGAAACTCCTTGAGACCCAAACCACATGGCTAATAAGCAATGGAGAGAGACGTTATTTGAAAGTAGTTCTACCTAAGACTTCTAACCACTACCCTATGCTGCTTCTAGGATTTCCTCCCAGCTGTTACCTTTGGAAGATCAAGTTTGGAAGAGCTGGAGGCCCCACCTCCCTCTCCGCCATGTGGATATTAGAAGGGAAGGGCAGATGGTTGAGGACTAAGTGACTGCTTGGCATTCATTTCTGGATGTGCCTTGACTGGGTAATTAAATGAATGCTGCCATCTCAAGTTATCCGCAGCATGTCTGATGAGGTTATCGTACAGGAGTTACTGAGCATTGCAATTAGCCAGAAATCACTCTCAACCTCATCTAAAATTATTGGGGGATACATTTCACTTCAGTTTTCTCCTGGCAAAGTGGCACTTACCCAGGGGCTTTAAAAGGTCAGCAAAGTTGATGAAGGCAGAGCTGATATTTGCAGGAGTGTCTCCTTGGAGCCCGCTTCTGGGTTGGCAAAAGGAAGATGTATGGCAGCTGGGGCTGAGGACTGAGCCATCCCGGGTGTGCCGGCTGGTGTAGCTGTGGACACCAGGCTTTGCTGAGTGTGTCTGGGCTGTCTTTTGCCACCTGTTCGGTAACATTGTCTGAGCGGCTGCTGTGAACCAGACACCCTGTGAGACGGGCCTGCTTTAGGCGATGGAGCTAGTTAACCTTAGTACAAGGCCATGCACACTCTCAGAGCAGCAAGGATGGAACACTCCAGAAAACAAGATAATCATTTTAGCTCTATCACACCCTTATATCTTTTGCCCCCATGCCTCCTGCTCTGCCTCCTTTTATACCCTTTCTTCATATTTACTGCGTGGCAGGCACTTGACTAACATTTTCTCATTTATTTCCCATAAGATTTATATGAGGTACTTATTATTATTATTATTACCATTTTTATATCTTTAGATATTTACATCTATGTCATCTATCTACCTATCTATTAATCATCTATCTCTACTATCTTCTATATCTGTCTATCTATATCATCTATTACCTATATCTATACCTATCATCTATCTATCATCATCATCAATTTATTGAACAACCCCAAATGGATGACATTGTTCTACTTTTCTTCAGTCAGTGCCTCCATCTATGCTGTGTTGAATGCGCTTTGTCTGATGGATGGAAAGTCCATTACTGACATCTTGAGCAGACTTTGTAACTTCCTATCCACTTCCAATTTTTAAAAACTCAGTCTAGCATCAAACTCTTTTCCATCCCTCATACCCAACCTGCTAGCCCCTATGGATCCATTATTCTGTTTGAATTCTTTCCCAAGTGCAGAGGTGAGGATTTTCACGCAGGCTGGCCACAAGTGAGGCTCCATCCCATGAGGGATGCTGGCATTGGCTGTTGGTTGTGAGACATAGTACCTGGTAGCTTCTTGAACTGTAAATGGCAATGCTATAAACGATCTCGTAAATGAACTCTCCTTTTTGTTTTGCTCTTGGAGATACTTAGAACTGCTTAAATTCTTTTCACTGTGAGATGAATGTTTTGCATCAGGTTTGCTTAGGTTGCTTGGCACCGTCATGTCTCTTGATAACTTGACCATTCAAATAAGCCATTTAGGCAGAGGCTAAGAAGAAAGATGAGATCTCAGAAATTCACATTTTGTGATAATTGTCACTATATTGCCTAATATATTATTTAAAATTTTTTTGATTTCTCTGCCTTGTGAGTATCATGGCCTTCTCACTTTAATCAAAAGATGTGTCCATTATGATGAGAAAATAAATGTCAGAAAAATGTAAAACAATTTAAGTACAAGATATTTAAGAGAATTATAGACATTTTTGCCTTCAGAAAAACAGGCTTTTCAGAACTTTTTAGATCATTACATTTTTAAGAATGTTAAAGAATAAACAGCATCAGAATTTTGAAAAATTAAACATATGCAAGCAAAACAGGAAACAAATTTTCATTTAATTTTTAATCAACATTCTAAAATTTTACAATATATCGATTTAATTGTATATTCAAAAGTATTATGAAAATTGATATTCTGAAGTCATAAAAGCCTATACCATCCTTTAAAATCTATTTATTTAGATTATGTTTAAGCATTATTTGTTTTTGGAAGTATTATTTTTATTTCTAGAAAATATTTATGACATTCTATCAAGAATCAGATTTGAACTAATTGTTGACATCAAAAGCTAATATAAAGCATGAATAAATTATTAAGAAGAAACAATTAAGAAAACTAACAAAATCAATTATATTCTGTTCAGGAACATTTAATATCAGATAACAATAACAAGTATAAAAATCATATATACCACCTTTATTTATAGAGGAGATAGTGGAAAAGAAGATAAGGTTTCCCTACACCCACCCTCCTCCCATACCAACGGGTGATCAATAAGTAACTGAAATGATAATCAGGTTAACTGGCATTGTTACCGGTACCTCTCCCTGGCCATAGAATCACTCTAGGCTGGTCAGGATGTGCTGCTCAGCTCAACCCCTGTAAGCATAATAGTTACTGATTTTAGAAATTCATGGAAAGAACCATACAAATGGTTCTCAGATATAAATTCAATTGCTGAAAATATTTGAATGGTTGTAAACATGGTTTTAAATTTGTTAACATTCTGCAACTTTTAACCACCAGGTCTGTCAACACTGGAGTGAACTGTGATTTACCAGCTAGGAGATTCTGTACCATTGAAGGTCAGTGCTATTTCCCCATGGAGGACCCCATCAACCCTTTCCTGACTTGTTAGAGCTTTCAAGCCCCTCATGTTTTTTCTACTGAGCATGTGAACAGAGTCATTTTGGGAGCTAGAAGGCAATTGTGATACCTCTTAATAAGGTAGCATGACTGCCTTTACAGTTGAGTGTATGGGGAAAGAGGGTGGAAAAATATATTCTCTTAGCAGATGACACCTGTATTCTTCCTAGGGAGAGAACCATCCTTGCTTATAAAAACATTCTGCTAAGACATTTGGGAGACCAGTTGAGAAAGAGCCTCTGGCCTGTAAAACATAAGCAATAAAAAAGGCAATAAAAAAGACAATGAGCTCAGAACAGAAAAATGAGAATTATTCTGTTCCTGGAGGAGTGGGTGAGGCTAGGCACTGCAGGGGTGATTTAGCCAGTGGAAACATTCAGTGAAGAGGTGGCCTAATGTTTAAGTAGGTAGAAAGTGGGCTGTCTAATTCTTAATGGGTTGTTTGTATTGCTGTTTATAACCCCTATATTCTTTTCAAATCTGTAGTAAAGCCAGTTCCTTTTATTCATTAGAAATTGGAAATGGAGAAAATGGTTGGGTTTCACGTCTGGATCCATGACAGGAGGCAGGTATGAGATGGCTAGATGGTCCATCAGCTGAGCAAGCCAAAGCTAGGGCCTGAGAGTTTCATGAGCCCAAAAGACCCTCAAGAGTTTGCAGAAAGGTTAGAAGATGGGTTTGAACTTGCACAGTATATGGAATTGGGGTTTGAATCCAATCTCATGTGGATCTCAAGACACATGGAGGTATCACCTGACATATTGGTTATGTAGAAAAAGGATTGCAGACCCTAAAGGAAGAATGAAGCTGTAGGGAGTCATTTATAAAAGAGATGTCTTTGGATACTAACTTTCAATACTAGATCATTAGTACAAAAAGAGACTTGCACAGATCACTTTTCCTAATATCTTCATATTTTGTCCATGGGGAAACAGGACCAGAGGAATGAAATCCCTAGATATAAATAAGAAGTGTACTTGGAACAATATGGGGACGTGAGGGCTGTAAAAGATTGCCGTGAGTGGAAAACCACCAGTATCTTTGAATGTATGGCTGTGAACAAAGAGTCATTAATTGACAGAAGATTTGTCCTGCTAAATTGGAATGAGGAAACTCACTTTCTGGCCTCATGTACCCTTCTGGCAAATCCAATTCATTTTGCTGAATTGTATGTTCTTGGGGCTCCCCCCATCTCATTACAGGTAAGAAGGCTGACAAGTTGCCTCCATTTATGCTGGGTGTTAGTGCTGACCAGGAACTGTCTGAGCAACCAGAGCCAAAGGAGTTTGGAGAAACATGAAATACAAATATAAATTCCAGATTCATGTTTAATTTTTGTCAACCTTAGGCTGAACTTTTCTTAAGATTGATTTTTTTGGAAGAAAAAAAGACAGTGAACTTAAAGACAGCATCACATTCTGATGACAAAATTACTCTTTAGGAATAGCAAAAAGTCACTTATTGTGAATATGCAGGAGTATATATGAACCAAGTTCCTCATATGGTTTATGAAAATTGATCTCATTTAAGCAGAACTTTTTGAATATCTATTTTTTTTCCTTGGCTATATTCAACTTGAAGACATTGTTTTGCTCCTACGTAAAATGTCTAGGCCAATATGTTTTTATGATTTGTGAAAAGGTTATCTCTGTCAGATGTGAAAATGGCAAAGACCCATTCCTTGGGAACAACATATCAATTTTAGATTACCTTTAGATATCAGAGGATTATTTTTCTAGTCTTTATTCTAAATTTATTCTAAATTCAAAGATAAAAAATGTTAATTTTTCTACCCAGATTTTCCTTTCATATTTGCCTAAATTTCTTCTGGAGATGCCTCAAGTGGATGATACTTTTCTTCTCATCACCTCAGTTTCTTTACTTCTTATTTCTACTTTGAACTCCACTGGATTTTCCCCATTTCCAATTATTTTTTGTTTTTCACAAGCCTCCCTCTACCTCTGGCCCCATCATGCTTAGAAAAGACTTCTTTTGTAACTTCTGAGAAGGACAAGGCTACCTGACATGAACTTCCTAAACTCTTTCTTCATTTCAAAAATAGCCATCAGTGTATTTGCTTCCTCTTCCTTCTCAAAGGAGCACTCTTCCGCCTCTGCTCTGATCTTGTCTCCTCCTCATTTGTTGTCATGATTACTTTTCATGGATCATCATCTGCCTTTGCTCCCTCTACATTGGATTACTGCTTCCACTTGTCAACTCTATCTTCAACTCTCTGAATAACTTCCAGTTCCCCTACCCCTATAGATAGTCAGCTCTGTTTAGATAGCTAACCAACTTAAGTTTGGAACAAACAAGTTTAAGTTTTGGGCCACAACCCCAAATTGCCATGCTGTTCTTTGTTCTTTCTTCTTAGTTATTGCTTCTTCCTCATATAGTTCCTATTATGACTGTTAGCATTGCATCATTCTTGTAACCCACATATGATAGATTGAATTATTTACCCCAGCAGAGGCTATTCTGAATCTGTGTTCTTGTGGGTGTGAGCCTAATGCAAATGGGACTTCTTGAAGATGTTATTTTTAGTTAAGTTGTGGTCCAATTGAATAAAGGTGAGTCCTATTCCATTTTATTGGAGGTCTTAGAAGGAGAAGAAACTGGAAGTCAGAAGCAGGAAAAAGCCACACGGAGGACCCAGGAGCTGGGAGTCAGTGAAAATCAGAAGAGTGGACACAGGAAGAGATTGCTACATGATCTGAGACAGAGAGATACAAGCCAGCAAACCCCAAGGATTGCCAGCTGCCAGTATCTGAAGGCTACAGACTCCAGGAGAAAGCAAGACAGTAAGTTCCTGTTGTTTAAGCCAATCCATTGTATGGTATTTGTGATAGCAGTTCTAGCAAGCTAAGACATCAAGTGAGAATTTCCTCTCCTTATTTTTTTTACTCTCACTCACAAACCCAATCAACTTCACAAACCCATAAACTTCTCTTGATTTTCCATTCACAATATTTCTCCATCCAACACCTTTTTCAACCCCACTACACTAGCTTCAGTGTACATTTTCACTTTCCTGCAGTATTGCCCACAGCCTCCAAACCAGCCTCTCTGCCTCCATGGTGTTGCCAGAAATAGGATATGCAATAACTTAATACAAGCCAGAGGATTCTCAGGAAGTGCATTCACTACTGGACACACCCATAAGTCAGAGAACTCTTGCTCACCAAGTGTGCATTTGAATCTGGGTTCTCCAGGTTAAAATAAGTCCAGGATCCAAAGCTGCACATCTTTGAGTTCACAAGCAGTCATCCATTTCTTTCAAGGCACAATTGCGATAAAAAGTTGTTTTGAAAGACTTGATATTGTAAAAGGGGTATCAAAGTAAGCCTTATGGGAAAAATACTTACACTTGGATTTTGTTAACCTTATTTAGTGGTTGAGTATAAATGCTGTTTTGAATGGCTTTTAAGGTTGAGGTGGTGACTGGGCTGGGAAAAACATTCTTCTCAGTATTTAGGGCTTCTGAAGAGTTTAAGCTGACTCTGCCTTGAGGACATACTCAATTGCCATGGTGACCAGTTTAAGAGGGTCCCCACGGCATCATCAGCTGTGAGATGGTTCCACAACTGAGCCCCAGTGTTGAACGCAGGCCACTCATTTAGGCCCCCCTTTCTTACTTCTAGGCGATTTTCTCTGTGGTTGCTTTTTTTCCCCTCCTTACTGTGTGTCCCAATCTAATAGACTGAATCTAAATCTCTGAATCTGTGACAGGGACCAAGTCTCTACTTACTAGAAGGTTCACTAAAACCCGAATTAACTCAGTTTCAAACTGGTTCATTGAGAGGGACACAACCACTTTAATTGCCAATGAGATTTAAGTTCAAGGTCACCACAGCATCCAACAACACTTTTGAACTGTTCCACTAGGATAGTTGAAAGGAACTGGCTTCAAAGTTTATCAAGGGCCTTCAGGTGAACTGCTTAAAACCAAGAGGGTCCCATCCAATGTGATCACTGTCTTCAGCTCCTAGAAGTAGAAGCTGGTAGTGCTTCTCAGTACAAGTAGGAAAGCCAGTTTATTAGAGACCTGGAACCTTTTTCCCTGCCACAGTGGACATCTGTGCTGTTGAGTCTGTGATTTTCCATCTGGCTTTGACTCTAGTCTGCTAATTTCTTTGACTCCACCCTTGACTGGAAGGACTGCCTCACGGGACAGGCATAACCAAATTATGCTAACAGGGTTGCTGAGTGCCAGTTTGCCTGAGCTACACCACGCTCTAAAAGTCTCGCTTGGCAACCGGTCAAAACCTGGTTCCCAATCGGTCCTTTGAGACTGTGAAGAGATCCAACCACCTTGGTCAATAGTATTAAACACATTTTCACATGACTCAGAGAAACGGTTTTGCCAAAAAAAGCCACATTTCATTTATTTAAAAATTCCATTGTCTTATCGTGTGAGGATTTGAAACTGGCAGTCATATACATGGCTTAGACATTTTTGATATGCCTTTGATACAGGCTCGAAGTGCTTGAGAATAAGCCAAGTCTTTGAAACTGGCTAACAAATTTTTTTTAATGTAAATCTTTATGATTATTGTTTCTTATTTCTGATAACTTCCCTCAAACCCTATTATAATATGAGAATGCAGAAAAGAAATATTGTGAAAGAATATCAGTTTGAACTTTTCACATTTTCTGTGGGCAAGATTGTCAGGGATATTGGCAGGGATTTTGCTTCCATAAGAAATAGAGGTTGGACTCTGATGTTTACAGTTATCAGGGGAACTATTTTTTTTTAGACCAAATTGGGAACATTCTTTTCTAGAGAGAAATTAAAGTAGCTAGCTATGGCCCAAAATATCTCAATAGAATAATTTTTTCAAATGAGTTTATACTTTTCCTAAGGTTTTACAAGAAAAAATTGTCTAGGTCATCATGATGTATCATATGTTAAATATATAAAATAAACTTTTTCATAGATGAATTGGAATGAAAATAACTGATTGAATGAAATAAGAATTAGAAATGTTTTTAAAATAATTACAAATGAGGATATGTTGTGATTTTTGATATACTTAATTTCTGATAACAATGCTGAATTATCTGTGTTATCTCCATTTTACAGATGAGAAAACTGAGCATCTCAGTGCTTATAAGGCTAGTGAGTTCCTGAATCTGGATATGAATCTATGTTTTAGATTACAGAGCCCAAACATGTTTCTTTATAGTATACCACTTCCAATGTGGCTTTTTACTCTGGGATTCTTATATGAAAAGGACTAAAAAGTTTCAAACAATGTTTTCCAGATCTACTTCCATAAAAAGATGACCAGATTTAAGAAATCTTAGAAGGAATTTGAAGTGAAAATTATTTCCCCGAAATCTTGTCTATATTGCTAATTTGCTTACTAAGTCCTATTTCGGAATACTTTAGAAGGTATTATAGCCTTATTGTTCTCATGTTCTAACATACCATTTATATCTTTGTGTTTATATCTTTACATTTTAAGAAATTTATGGAATAATCTATTTCCATTTTTTTTTTTTTTGCATGGGCAGGCACTGGGAATCAAACCTGGATCTCCAGAATGGCAGGCGAGAACTCATAGAAATCTGAGCCACTGTGCCCCACCCTCTATTTCCTTTTAAGTTTAATTAATCTATTTCTGAAATTGTTCATATAAGGAGGGAATGAGGGGACTCTCTTTCCTCTAGTGCAGAGAAAACTTTGAAGATAAATAGCAGACTGGAAATGAAAACATGAACAATCATACTGTTTCCAATAATGCTCTTTTCCATAATAGTAAACATTTGATAGAAAGAATCAATAGGCACTGTCATTTTACAGAAAATAAACGTCAGAATCTCAATTTTGAATGTAATTTCCTCTTTCTGTGGTTTAAAATGCACAAAATTTGGTTTATTATATCAGTAGCTACTTTTATTGGGAATTTGCTTGGCACCAGAGTCTCTGATTAGGCTTTATGCACTTTTCCTCCTTTAATCCACAGAACCTCACTGCAGGGGAAGTGTCATTACCCTCCACTCTACAGATGGGAGAGTGGCCTTGCTCAAGGTGTGTAGCAGAAGTTGGATTCCATCTTGACTTTGCATCTAAAAAGCCTCAAAGAAGGTGAAGACTTTGCAGTTTGCAAGTCGTGAATTCTTTGGGTGTTCTTTAGAGGGTCTTGGAAAGAATTGAGAGCTATGGCTGACCTGAGGAGCTTAATATCCACAAAGGCTTAAATGAGGTAAATAGATGAAGCCAGTACATCAAAGTCTGACCTCAGTCTACACTCAGGAATTCTAGTTGAATGGCATTGCTAGGCCCCTTTTGGTCCTTTCTGTTGTCTAGCCAATGACCTTGAGTGACAGGGCATGGAGAGCAATCAAAACGAGCCCATAAAGGCAGGAATTCATCTCTCTTTGTTGTATGCCTGATGCAGGAACCTTGAAAGAAAATAGCTGAAACATTTCAATTTAATATTGTTGATTTATAGTGCTCTCATTGTTATCTGGGCTGGACTACTGACCTTCAAACTTCGTGCGTCGTTTTTTTTTTCCTATAAATTTTATCGTACACTTCAAGGGGGCAGTTTTATTATTTTTCTCAAGAATGACCTGATGTTGGAGGCTGCTGGTTCTTTGCCCAGTTACTGCTACCCTAAAAAGCACTCACATAAATACAGGAGGCATGGCTTATATTTAGCTAGACCTTATCAGCAAGGGTTTACCAGCTGCAATATTGAAATATTTCCATTCTAGTTGGTGAATAGCTTCTCTTCTGCACCCACCGGGTTCTCTTGACCACTGCAGATGCTCCCTTGGGACACTATGGTCTGATATGGCAACTAAAGGATACTACCTAGTCGAGGCTGATTTCAGTTCTGTGAGTCTTGGAACCCGTTTAATTTGGGAGCTCCTCTTTAAAAAGAAGAGAGTAATATTAGGTAGAAACACAAACACAAATATAAAAAGAGAAAATAAGTCACCATGAATTAAAATTTAAGAAACTTGACAAAAGTCACAAGCATCACAAAAATTCAGAAAAATAACAGTGCTTTTTATGAATTAACTACCTTTCCTAATTCCGTAAATTTTCTTTCTACTTCCTTTTGTTTGGTTGCATTGTTTACATGACAGTAATTTTGTAACATGACTTATAGAATTAAAAGAAAGATAATTCAGCCTCTCTTCTAGGATGGCTAACCAAATTTTATTTTTTTATTTTTAATAGTTTTTACTAATTTTGTTAGCCATGTCGTAAACTGAATCTTCGTTAACAATTTTATATGTATGATAATTATGAGAACTTTTTACAGGCTAATTTCTGTCACTACACATTTCAAATCTTGTTTTTCTCCACTACTTATATAATTCAAGTGCTGGGTGGCTTGAGACACAGTTATATTTTCCTCTGACCTCTTGTACTGCATATTAATGCCATGCTGCTACATGAATTGTCAGAATGGCATTCAATGTATTCCTAGATTTGATGTTGACCGTGCGATCTGTAAGAGGGAAGATTGATAAATTGGACCTTATCATGACCACAAGCTTATGCTCTGAAAAGCCCATGTAAAGAGGATAAAAACAAGCTACACATTGGAGACTATTTGCTAACCACATATCAGAAAAAGGTTTAGTATCAAGAATATATAAAGAACTCTCAAATGCACAATAAGAAACAAACAATCCTATTAGAAAATGGGTGAAAGAAATGAACAGACGTGCTAGTTTGAAACTATTTTGTACCCCAGAAAAGCCGTGTTTTAATCCTGATCCAATCTTGTGGATAGCTATTTTTTTTTTAAATCTGGATTCAATGCTGTAGGGCAGACATTTTTTATTAGATTATCTCCATAGAGATGTGACACACCTAATTGTGGATGTGACCTTTTGATTAGTTTGTTTTGTTTACTAGAATCCTTTAAAAGGGAAAACATTTTGGAGAAATCTCAGATTCAGACACCTGAAGAACAGTTGCTTCAGAGCTGACACAGACATGGATATTTGGAGATGCTTGGAGTGCTGACACAGAGAGAAGATGTCTGGACCTGGGCAGAGCCCAGCACATGTTGCCGTGTGCCTTTGCATGAGACACTAAGCAAACCAGAACCCAGAATTAAGTGATGGCCCACAGAGGCAAGGGAGAAAGCCCCATAAAAAACAGGCTGAAAGCAAGAGTCCAGGAGCAAGAGATCACCAGCTGACAGAGATGTTCCAGATGGCATCATGAACCTTTCTGGAGTGAAGGTAACCTCTTGGTGCCTTAATTTGGACATTTTCATAGTCTTAAGCCTGTAAACTTGTAATGTGATAAATTGCCTTTATAACAGCCATTCTATTTCAGTATATTGCATTCTGGCAGTCTTTGCGGTCTTAGCAAATTAATACAAGACATTTCACTGAAAAGAATATACAGATGACAAATAAGCACCTGGAAAGATGTTCAGCACTATTAGCCATGAGGAAATGCAAATTAAAGCCACTATGAAGTATCCCTCACACTTATCAGAATGGCTAAAATAAAAACAAAGTGATAACACCAAATGCTGGTGAGGATGTGGGGGAACTGGGTCAGTCATACATTGCTGTTGGAAATGTAAAATGGTAGAGTCACTCTGGAAAACAGTTTGGCAGTTTCTTGAAAAACTAAACACATGACTATCATACAAGCCAGCAATTGCACTCCTGGATATTTATCCCAGAGAAAGGAAAACTTCTATTCACATAAAAACCTGCTCAAGAATGCTCATATCAGCTTTATTTGTAATAGCCAAAAACTGGAATCAGCCTATATCCTTCAAAAGGCAATGACTAAATACACCGTGGCCCATCCATACCATGAAATATACTCAACAATAAAAGGGAATGAACTATTGAGAATTGCAACAACCTGGATGAATCTCTAGAGAATTATGTTGATTAAAAAGGCAATCTAAAAAATTTACATACAATATGATTCCATTTATATAACATTTTTGAAATGACAGAATTTTACATATGGAGGGCAGATTAGTGGTTGCCAGGGATTAGGGTAGGGAAGGAGGGGGAGACAAAAACTGGATGTGGTTATAAAAGGGCAACATGGGAGTTCCTTGTGGCTTTGGAACTGCTCAGTATGTTGACTGTGGTGATGGATAAATGCACGTGCACAGGTGATGACACTGATAGAACAAAACAGTATACACTCATGCACACATACACAAATGTGTACAAGTGAAACTGGGGAAATTTGAGCATGATAAGTTGATTGCATCAATGTTAATATTCTGTTATTGATATTATTCAATAATTTTGTAAGACATTACCTTGGAGAGAAACTGGGCAAAGCAAAAAAGGATTGTTTTTTTTTTTTTTTTTTTACTTTCTTGCAACTGCCTATGAACTTAGAATTATCGTAATAGAAATTTCAGTTAAAAATAAAAAATATTCCTGGAAGTTATTCCTACTTCACAATAGTTAAAATAGCTTAACTATACATGGAAATGACTTGAAACTACATAAAATATACTATTTCTAAACCCAAACCAATGCATTCCTAAATCAATATCCCTTAATCAGATCCCAAGGCGTCCATAGCTATGGCTATGCCTATGCCACTTGACATGAAGGAAAGCGTGGCAGAAGTGAAATCAGAGTGGAAACAGAAAGTGTCTTGACCAATAGCAGTTAAATTAGCTCACTTTGGCAAATTTTACAAAATCCTACAACCACCTGAATTGTTATGTTCTCTCCCAGAGGCTGTGTGAGTGAGGGTCCTGAGGCTTGCTGAAGCCCCCTTAGCTTCACCATAATTCTTGTTCTGAGCCTGGCCCAGCAGGGACGGTAGTTACAAGGCCACAGGCCTCTCTGATTTTTGGTACCTGGGTTTGAGCTGGTTGACACTTATTTTGAAACAAGACTGCTAATCAAATTTTTCAAATTAGGTTTTTTCTGGTTTGTTTTGAACTCATGAAAATTAAAGTATGTGATAAAAGCACAACAGAGTGTACAAGGCAATACAGGGGGTTTGCAGTAGAAGCCTGTTCTAGTTTGCTAGCTGCCAGAATGCAATATACCAGAAACGGAATAGCTTTTAAAAAGGGGAATTTAATAAGTTGCTAGTTTACAGTTCTAAGGCTGAGAAAATGTCCCAATTAAAACAAGTCTATAGAAATGTCCAATCAAAGGCATCCAGGGAAAGATATCTTGGTTCAAGAAGGCAGATGAAGTTCAGGGTTTCTCTCTCAAGTGAAGGCACATGGTGAACACAGTCACAGTTTCTCTCTTGGCTGGAAGAGCACATGGCCAACATGGCGTCATCTGCTAGCTTTCTCTCCTGGCTTCCTGTTTCATGAAGCTCCCCGGGAGGTGTTTTCCTTCTTCATTTCCAAAGGTCGCTGGATTGTAGGCTCTCTGCTTCTCATGGCTATGTTGTTCTTCTCTGGCTTTCTCTGAATCTCTTTCATTCTCCAAAATGTTTCCTCTTTTATAGGACTCCAGGAACTTATCAAGACCCAAATGGGTGGAGACATGTTGTCACCTAATCCAGTTTAACAACCACTCTTGATTAAATCACATCTCCAGGGAGATGATCCGACTACAATTTCAAACATATAGTATTGAATAGGGATTATTCTGCCTTCATGAAATGGGATTTAGATTAAAACATGGCTTTTCTAGGGGACATACATCCTTTCAAACCAGCACATTCCACCTTCTGGACACTAAAAAAGACATGTTTTCTCCATATACAAAATGCATTCATTCCATAACAATATCAGAGAAACTTAAACCATTTCAGAAGCAATATACAAGAAATCTAGGTTGGAAACACAAAAGCCTATCAAAGTTAGTTACAGGCATGGTCTGTTCTAAGGCAAAATTATCCTCTGGCTTTGGACCTTTGAAAACTCCTAACAAATTATTTGCTGCCAACATACAAAGGAGGAACAGTCATAGGATACATGTACACATTTCCATAGGGAGGAAGGAACACACGGGTCACTGGACCCATATTTTCGAAAACCCACAGGGCAAAGTCCTTTAGATTTCAAAGTCTGAGAATTATTTATCTTCAGGGCTTTAGAAAGCAGTAGTCCCACCCTTTCTAAGGGCCTATGCAGAGGTCTTCCTCTCTCCAAACGCAACCTTGGGGGACTTGGGGAGACCCCCTTTTTCTCAGCTCCACCCTCTCCAAGCATTGGGGCTGCACCTGGGCTCTCTGCCATCTCTGGGGCACATGCTTAACCCCACCACGTGTGGCAGCCAGGCTCTCCCCAACTCCCGAGGAATGTGCTTCACCCTCTCTAAGGCCTAAGGCGGCAGGACTCTTCCACTGCAAGGAGGTAGAAGGCCCATCCTCTGCCTTCGGGGCAAACTCATCCTCTTCACGGGCTTAGGTGGGTCTGTTCTCCTGACCCGAGGCTTCTTGACTTCAAACCTCAGCCTCCATGGTTTTGCCTCTGAAGCTATTTTTCCTCCAGTGTGTCCCTTCTCTGAACCCCCCAGTCCAATCTGGCAGCAGCTCTGTTTATACAGGTCACACAGCACTTTCGTTGGCTTTCTATGCAGTAGCCTTGGATCGTGCCCATCAGACATAAGGTGTTTCCACAAATCCTTCTTGGATAACTCCATTTCTGATCCTGGCTTTCTCTGAAATGGCTGACTGTTTCCACGTCTGGCCAAATTCTCACATGGAGCACTATTCTCTCCTGGAAGCCCAGAATTTTCCAGGACATCAATTTCAGTTTCTTTGTATCCAAGGGTTCAGTTTTCAGCTTATTTCTCTCCTGTAGCATTTCACTATAGGCTGTGAGGAGAAACCAGGCTGCACTTTCCACATTTAATTTGGACATCTGAGGGACATACATCCTTTCAAACCAGCACAGAGCCTTAACTTTCATTTGGACTTGGAATAAGGTGGGTTCATTTGGGAGCTTTTTAAAAGAAGTTTATTTTCATGAGAACCTAGAATACTGAGAGGGCATTTTAACCACTAAGGTGGTTCTACTTCCTGAACTTCAAGAATAATGTCATAGACCCTCTTGTCAAAGCAATGGGCAAACTCTCCATACTTAGTTCTGTGGTTCTCCTCTTCCTCCCCATAGGATAAGGGATGGCTTCTCTGAGAGGTGGGATGGGGAAAGAGGATTGTCCGTGACATCATTCTAAAGCCCTTTGGGGGTTCTCTCCTCCAGAGCTGCCTTCCCTTGGGCTCATGTTTTCCCCTCTCTCTGCAGAAGACCTGTGAAGACAGCACTGTCTTAATAGGATGCTGTGGGAGCACTGGGTCAGCAGGCTCAGCTCGGGAGGTGGGTGGGAGACAGGGACAAGAAGGGTGTTTCTTTTGGCTGTGCACTCAAGCCAAGACCTCTCCTCCAGCTTCCCCAGTTATAAAGCTCATGTTAAGATTATGTTCTGACCCTTTTGTCAGAACATAATCAATTGGTTCAGAGACTGTAGGGTTGAGAAAATCACCTTTAAACACTGCAAATGTGAAAATTGCCTTTATTCATAATTGTTACATGCCAACCTCATAGTTTTGCAGTATGTAGTGAGCAAAATAGTCATGGTCTCTGCCCTCAAGAGCCTCACAGCCACATTCCAATGCATCCAGGCTCTCAAGCCTCCCGTTTTGACTCTGGACACTCAAAGATGACACTGCTCGTCTATGGGGAGGAAAATTCCTTCACTTCAGTACTGTACATTCCTCCAAGATTTTTTGAGGCAACTAGGCTCAAGCCTAGCAATCTTGGGGGAATTATTTGGCCACTCTCTTATAGCCTCCTCCCAAACATGTGACAGGCCAGAGAAATATCCCTTTTATAATCTCAAATCAGCTTACAGTGAAACAGAGGAGGCTGTGGACAGGCCAGTTAAACCATTGGCATAACATGCTGGTGGGCCCACCACCCAGTACCCTCATGGGCCCCTGACTACACCTCCAAATTGAGGAATGAAAGGAGAGTTGGGCAGACACTGGAGAATCCCTCTCAGGTGACATCAAAGAGCCCAATCTATTCCTGTCCTCTCCCCACCCCCAAACCAAATCCAGCATGGTGCAGTGTATTGCCTCCTTTCCCCTTCCTTTTTATCCTAGTGCATTTTGCTTTGGGGAAAGACATTTACAAACATAGCTTGGAGCTTTATTTTGAAAACGAAAAGGTGGCTTTAACCTTACAGTTATCAATTGATATTGACTAACTCCATTAATAAGTGCTTGGGTCACACAGTTGTGCAAGCCTGCATTTCAGAGGAGAGATTTGGTCTTGGTTGGGGTGGGTGTCCTGGAGTAGGAGAAGAACTCTATTGGTTGTGGCCCCCCCAAAATGCTGGACTGCACAGCGGGGGTGATGGGGTCATGCAAGTCCTTGCTCCAGGCTGGTTCCTGACAAGCCACAGGCATCACATTTGGGTGGCTGAGAAAGATTCATCCTCCTCTCTGCAGCAACAGACTGGGCTTCTCAGAAGAGAAAATGAGATTCAGGTTGAAGGTATGGTGGAAAGTGCAGTAGGAGAAAATCAGGGAGCCTGTTTCTAAATCTGACTTTGTCCCTAGCTGAAGGGCTTTTACTAAGGTAGTTTTCACCTGTGTCTCACTTTTCCTTCACAATATCTTGAGCCGTAGGATCAAGCCCATCTCTTTCTCTCCTTCCCAACTCTCACTTTTTGGAGTTTGTGAATGCTCTAATTTATAAAAGGGAAAGAAGAAGAATGGATTGAGCAGCTTCTATGAGGCAGGGATTGAGCTAGGCACTCAATGCTATTGTCCCATTTCATCTTCAGGAAATATCATTCCAGTTTGACAGATGAAATTACTAAGGCTCAGAGACATTAAGCTACTAGCTTGACATTGAGCAACTGATATATGTATAAATGAACATACTTTCTGTTTCAAGTGACAGGAAATCCAAGTGAAGTTGGTTAAAGCAAAAAGGGAATGCATTGGCTCTTAATAATGAAAGACTCCAAAGGCTTCTATAGCCTACAGGCATGGCTGGATGGAGGCACCTGAAGCTGTGATGAGGAACTAGCTGCTTCTCATCATCTCTCAGCTCCTTTTCCTGTGTGTTGTGTTTATCATCAGGTTTCATGTGCTAATAGCATGGCTGCAGCATATGCTGAGAGTGACCAGCTGTCCTGGTCAGTCTGGATTCCAGAGGGTTCCTAATGTGAGACTTTCATTTTTTAAAACCTGAAAATTCCCAGGCAAACCAGGTCAAATGCTCAGCTACAATCCCACAGGAAACAGCATGAGTAGCTCTTGCAGAATATTCTGACTTACCCAGCCTGGACTGTCTTAGACTCTGCCCATCTCTGAACCAGTCCCTGTGGCCAGGGTGATGCAGAACTGCTGATTGGTTTAGGTTTGTGTGGAACCTCACCTTGACCTCATGAACGAACCGTGGGGAGAATGGATTCATAATCAGGAGGGGGCTGAAGGAGCCTGAGGAAGTGTATAGGAATGGCATCTTCTGCCTGTAAGTGGCCAGATCAAGTTTCACATCTGGATCTCCTTGCTGTGAGTGCAAAGAAGATCGGGGTTTGGGGGACTTGGAGAAATTCTGTGGCCAAGTGGGTCAAGGAAGAACACTTAGCAGAGTTAGAGAGTGATGTTTCTGACACAAGAACCTTGGGAGTTCTTGGTTCCACAGTCCATGAATAGAGAACAAATTCAAGTTCCTGGCCCCCACTCCACAGCAAGATTTCTGGAGGTGGGTGGGCTGGGGTTGGGGGAGGGTGCTTGCCTGATTCTCACCATGTAAGCCTGTTGGTACTGAGAACTGAGGGAGGGATGCAATCCGTGCCTCCCTCCAGCATCTCGAAGCCCCTATTTGATGCTAAAGGCAGAACCAAGCCTATTGTCCTGGAAATAAAGGTTCCTAAAAGACAGAGGGAACTCCACCTGGGAGATAGCTACCCAGAGGAATTTAGAAGATGCCTTCTGTGCAGTACCAGCACCGAGTGCCTGGCTGTTAATGCTGCCTTTGATTAAAGCTTTCAGGAACACTCACTGGAGATACTAGGCTAAAAGGAAAGATTATTTTTGGCTCTCATACTTTCTGTTTTAGGAGAAAAGGGTGCTCCAGAAAGACTCATAAGGACTGGGAAACTGCTAACATAATGACATTGAAGACAGGAGGGAAATTTCACACCGAAATTTTTACTTCAAGTGGGAGAAAAAGTGTGAAAATTATTATAAGGGTGATGATAGAAACATGCTGTAATCAGGAAACAAAAATATGTTCGGTTTTAAAAAGGCCTAATGCAAGAGGTATATCATACGGTTTCAGAGCCAAGTTTATACTCTTGCACATGGAAAATTTTAGGAATGTACTAACAGGAACATCTTCACAGAAAAATGATTATTTAAAGCTCGCCTTGTATTTAAATCTCTAGAAACCAAGATCCAGGGGCCTGCAATGAACTTTGGCGGACATCTGTTTTTTGTCTGCCCAGCCACTGTCCTCCTTCTACTAACGGCACCTCGATTTTATCTTAAGGAATTAACCTTAACTTTCCCTTATTCCTAGTCCCAACCTCCCAACCAGTATAGGATCAAGGCTGGCCAATCAGAGTCATTGTGATGGTTCAGGGACAGTCATGTGACCCTATCTTGGTCCCCAAAATTTATACGGACACTCAACTAGTTCAAGTACTAGTCAAGGAACTAGTCTCTTTGGGGTTCTTACACTGGTAGAATGTAAGCCCAGAAATGTTGATGGGCATCTCTGCCTGAGATTAAAGGTAATATTTCAGAAACTACAGTTAAGTGATGTGAAGATACTGTTTGAGCATCTAGATCCAGTTGTGCATGAAGCAGATGGACTTTTCAGCTGTATGAGCCAATATGTTCCCTATCTGGTTAAAGCAATCAGATGTAGTTGCTGGTTACTTACAAATAAAAGTGTCCTAGCTAATTGATAGTGAGAGTTGAATTCACCATATCGTTTATTTGGAACTCAGTTGTCCATAGCTTTTCCTGTGTGGAACAAGGAGAGCCATGAATTGAATATAAGGGAACTCTGAATAACTCAAAGAAGTGATGCACACAATATACTAAAGTATTTGAGATTGGCTCAAAAACAAGTCTTTTATTTAGGAGAATATGTAAAATAAAAATTAAAAGGTGCTCAGCAATTTAGCTATTTGATTTCCAAACCAACAAGAGATAAGAAGGAGCAAATTGTAGGACAAGGGAGGTGCCACTACTGGCAGGAACTGAGAAGCTAAGGCGCTACTTGCTACAGCCTGTGAAGGGAGCAATCAGAAAAGCCCTAAAAAGTAGGTAAAAGTCTCCGAACCACCACAGTCTGGGTCATTTAGTGAGTCTACGAGGCCAGGTCATGTCTTTGTATTACACTAATAATCTTGATAATATCCCCAACTCATCAAGAAAAGACTGCATGTTGTTTTACTTTCTCTGTTTCAAAAGATAGAGCGGTACATGACACATTTTAGAAAGTTTCAAGTGTTTTAATTTTATAACCAAGTTTTGGTTGTAAAAGGGGTAAATTTCACTTACTGGAAGATCTTTCCACCAAAACTGATTTTATGAGGCTGATAGGTAGCCTAGAAATACTTTTATATTGACCTAGATGTAATGGTGTCTGAAGCCTTTTACAGTCTACCACTAAGTGAGGTCATCTGTGTTTATTGATTGTTCCCTGCTTCAGTTTAACCACAAGATGTTTTTTTTTTTTTTTTCCTGTGGCTGGTGGTAAGGGAGAGATGTAATACCTACTGGCTCATGGTAATGAATCCTGCAGAGGTCATTCTAACTGCATCACAAAGTGGAAGCAACACATATGCCAGTTCTTCGATTGTTTGTCTAGGTGAAATATTTTGAGTGATAAATAGATGTTCTCTGGGGTCCCTTTCAAATTGAAGAATCTATAACTGCATGCCTGCTTTGGGTGGCTATGTATTTATTAGCAGTCATTTAGTATTAAGTAGTTTTCCCTGGTTCATTTTTTAAGGATGTTTATGATACCATGGCATCCTTCCAAGAGAGTCATTTCAGCCATAGAGACAGGCTTATCTTAGAAGAATTTCTGGATCAGTCTCAGTTGTGGACAAGAGTGATGCCTACCTCAATTTCTGTTTCCCCTTCCACAGTGCAGAGTTTTCCCTGGGAAATAGCAGTCCAGCCAGGGGCCACATTTACCAGCCCCTGCTGCATCCAGGAGTGGCAATATGACTGAGTCTCACAAAAGGAATATGAACAGAAGGTGATGTGTGTTGATTTTGGGCCAGGATTTTTAAGAAGTGGGTATGCCTTCCCAATGATTGCTCCTCCAGCTGGCTGTGGAAGACTCTAGAAGCGTCACAGGGAGAAGAGCCATCCACCAGTCAGTTATGCTTTTATCAGACTGTTAGGTAGGTGGCTAAGGAGATGGTTTCAAATGGTTAACAGATATAGCATAAAATAACATTGACGTGTGTAGATTATTTCCTCTTCAGTTCTTTTTTAATTTTTTGTGCCGATTCTCCTGCTATATTAGATTATAATATCTCTCTAATATTGTTAATCTCTAATTTTAACAAATGGTTGGTCTCTGGGCTTACAGTCTTCTGGAAACAACACCATTGCTCTAATTTTTTAAAAACATTGATCTGTTTTTATTGCACTTAGCAGTTGCTTTTATTTATGCCAAATGAAGCTGGTTTCTAATTATGATAGGGGTATACATTTCCTTTAAAGTATATGAATTAAGGGGGAAGTGAGTTTTTAAAAAAGTATTGTTGACATTTCATATATATGGAATCATAAAATGTGTGGTCTTTTGTGATAGCCTTCTTTCACTTAGCATGATGTTTTGGAGGTTCATCCATATAGTAGCATGTATCAGGTCTTCTTTCTTTTTATTGCCAAATAATATGTCAAATAATACATGCCTATCAGCATTTTGCTTATCTACTCATCAGTTGATGGACATTTTGACTACTATGAATACTACTACATGAACATATACATGTATACTTTTATTTTTCTGGCATGACTAGGCTCTGGGAATTGAACCCGGGTCTCTGGTGTGGCAGGCAAGAATTTTGCCACTGAGCCATCATTGCACCACCCCATGTATACATTTTTGAGGGAGCATATATACTCATTTCTCTTGGCTATACATAGGAGCAGAATTGCTGGATCATATGGCAATCTATATTTAAACTTTTGAGAGACTGCCAAGTTGTTTTCCAAAGTGGCTACAGCACGTTACATTCCCACTAACAATGTATGAGAGTATGAATTTCTCTACTTCCTTGCTTTTTAACCATTTTACCTCCTTGCCTAAAAATTTGTTGTTATGTTTTTGATTATAGCCATACTAGTAATTATGGAGTGGTATCTCATCATGGCTTTCTTATCTTTAATTCCTTTATTAGAAGATCATTATGGTTTGGATTTTAATTTCCCTAATGACTTATGATGTTGAACATCTTTTAATGTACTTATTGACCATTTGAATATCTTTGGAGAAAGGGCTGTTCAAATCCTTTGCTCTTTTTCAATTGGGTTATCTTTTTATTTTGGTTTTTAGGAATTCTTTATGTATTTTGGCTACAAGTCTCTTATCAGATATATGATTTCAAATATTTTATCCCATTCTTGTTGGGTTGTCTTTTCGTTTTCTTCATGGCATTGTTTGCAGTACCCTATGACTTCTCATAGCTTCCATGACTTCAGAATTTAATTAATTAATTAATTTATTCATCAGCTCCCTGAGGTGATGGGCCAAGTCTTGGATTGTGTTCATTTTCTTGGTTTGTGAGCAGGAACATTTTCTGTGGTGTGAAGCACCAAGGGAACAAACATAAATTGAAAACACACTAAGGAATAGGTGTTTTTCACTGGCCAATAATCTAATCTCTGTTTAATGGGACCTCATGTGTTAAGGAATGGAGCCATGCCTCACAGTTCTCTTTGCATGAGAATGTGGCTTTGGAAAAACATTATAAAGAAATCCACTGTCTTTCAAATCCCAACTTTATATTTTAATGCCTATATTTCATTGACAGATTAGTATACTTTCAGAAAAACATTTTATTGAAAATGTTTGTATTCACTTTCCAACCAACACAAACATCACATTTTCCCTCTTAAAAATCAGCAAAAAAATCCAACCTACCTTATTTTCTTTGGAAAAGTCTGGATATTTTAGAACACTCTGTATTAAACTGCACTATATTCTATTTGACTGTTAAGTGCAAATGGTTGTCCTTTGATTAGTTTGTTCAGTCAGTGAGGGAACCAAGGTTGGTGACCACGCTTAATTAGCTTTGCTATTTTCTTTCACTTGTAATCTCTGCCCCAAATTACAGTTGACCTAATTTGTGTCATGGCTATAACAATACACACCTCAGAGTTTTTATCAAGATTAATGTATGTGTGCCTCATTCAGTGTCTGCCTTAGAGTGTGCTCAGTTAATGTCTATTAACTTTATATTTTCCTGATTTTTATTGCAGAGGATCAAGCCTTGAAAGTGTAGCCAGATTAACACCATGGAGAAAACAGATGATATAATTTTGTGTGTGGATCAGGCATTTGTATACCAAGAAAACATGTGTGCAAATGTAGTTCCCCTTAAGGTTAAGGAAGAGGGGCATGAGTAAGATGTTTGGTGTATAGAATACTTGGAAAAGCCAAATGCTGATTCATGGAGGCCACAGCTTGCCTGGTGCCCCATGGGTGGCCAGTGGAGACACATGCAGATCAGAGGGCTGGTTCTGGTCTCTGGTTCCCTGGGTCATCTCTCTGGGAACATCTGCTTTACGGAAAGAAGCAGATAAAATGGCCCAAGGAAAGATCAGAATCAGATAGATGAAAATAAAATCTCTTAAGTCTGGGGCTTTAGTTTATTTCCCAAGAAAGGCATGTGGTGTACTTAGCATTTTTTAGAGTAATGTAATTCCTTGACATTGGTGTGATGGTCTGGAATGTGCTCCTGAGTCAAGAGGGGGTGTGTGGCTTGAAGGAAAGGCAAAAAATTGTCAGATCCAGCTATATGAATGAGGAGAGTGTTCCCTTTATTTCAGAATTTATGATTTTGCTTCAGCTCTGGGTGATCTTCATTGATTTAAACGTCCTTTATCCTTCACAGAGATGTAGACACAGTGTGTGTCATAAAACTGAGCTTAAGCAGTTCATTAACAAGCATTTCTTAAATATCTGCTGGCTTCTGGGCACTTATGAAGCACTGTGAGGATTAGAGAGAGAATATGTATATGATTCAGATACACTGGTATCTGATACCAGATACAGGATATAGCAGGTCTTTCAAGAAGCTGGTGATGGAGTTGGGGACAGAAGCAAAGCATTGAAATAACTATAATACAAGGACGAAGAACACAAACTCCATGAGAGCAGGGACTGTTTTGTTCACTTGCATATCTCTAGCATTTAGAACAATGCCTAGTACATGCTTGGTGCTCAGAATTGTATGGATGGATGAAGAAAGTGGGTAAGAACAGAAAGCAGGGTACAGAATGCTGTTAATCCCCAAACATATCATAGAACTCTTGAAATCAGCCTTCAATTTCAATTCTTATTCTCATTGCTTTTTCTTCTAAAAGCAGAATGTAACAAAACAAAACAACTATTTAGAACTGACAGATCACTACGTTACCCCAAATAACAAATTGGAAAGGAAACAAATCATGTAATAAAAGCCTCAGCCATGGAATTAGAGCTCCATTCTCCTCACCATAAACATCCATCCTTCTCTTCAATGTTTTAGCATAGAAAAAGACTTTGGTAGCCCAACATTCCACTTGCCTCTTTGTGAACAGAGTGAGATTTTATCCAGGACTCCACCCAGCCAGCTCCTGTGCTCATGTCTCAGAGGAAAGTGGTCCCCCCACCCCCGCCCCTGCATGTTAAAAGGGGAGAAGAGTCAAGGGAGATTAGGGAAAATAAAAATTAGTTTTATTTTGTTGCATAACAAATTACCACAAACTTAGTGGCTTAAAATGTATTCATTTATCATCTTGTATTTTCTGTAGGTCAGGAGTTGGGTATGGCTTAACTGTGTTCTCTGCTCCCGGTCTCACAAGACTGAAATCAAGGTGTTGACTGGGCTGCATTCCTTTCTGGAGCTTGGGGTCCTGCTCTAAGCTTATGAGATTGTTGGCAGAATTCAATTACTTGCAGCTTTAGGAGTGACACACCCATTTTATTACTGGCTATCAGCCAAGGACCACTTTCAACTCTTAAAGGATGCCCTCATTTCTGGCCACGTGGCCCTCACTCAGGTCCTCTCCCAACAAGGCAGCATATTTCTTTAAGGTCAGCAAGAGAATCCCTCTTTCCTGTCAGTTAGATAATATACACGTGGGCATGGCTCTCCCACCCTTTTATCATATTTGTTTGTTTGTTTGTTTCTTTTTGTTTTCCCTTTGTCATATTTTATCGACAAGAAGTGAGTCATAGATTCTGCCCATACTCAAGGGGTGTGAATTACATAAGGGTGTGACTCATCAGAATTAGGGTTTGTCACCTCACAGTGTCATCTTAGGGCTTCTCTGCCATAGGCAGTGGGCCAGTTTGAGAGGATTTTGCAGCCTAGAAAAGCCATGTTCTAATCCTGACCCATCTCACGGAGGTAGCCATTTCTTTTAATCCCTATTCAGCGCTGTAGGTTGGAAACCTGATCAGATTATCTCTAAGAAGATGTGACATGCCCAATTGTGAGTTTTAACCTTTACTTTAAAGGGAGATGTGACCCCACCCATTCCAAGTAGGGCTTGATTAGTTTACTGGAATCCTTTAAAAGAGGAAACATTTTGAAAAACGTGGGAGAGCCATGAAGCAGAGCGATCCCACACAGCCAGAGAGACCTTTGGAGATGAAGAAGGAAAACTTCCCCAGGGGAGCTTCATGAAACAAGAAGCCTGGAGAGAAAGCAAGCAGATGTCACCACGTTTGTCATGTGTCCTTTCAGTTGAGAAAGAAACCCTGAACTTCATCGGCATTTCTTGATTGAAGGTGTCCTCTTGTTGGTGCCTTCATTTGGACATTTTCACAGCCTTAGAACTGTAAACCTGCAACTTAAAAAATTTCCCATTTTAAAAGTCATTCCATTTCTGGAATATCACATTCCAGCAGCTAGAAAACCAGGACAGGCAGGAAAAGGAATGAGGAATGATATTAGTAACCATCTTTCTTCATGAGGAGACTGGAGCTGATGATCTTATGAGCATATTTCCAAAAACAAACGACTGGGGTTGGAAAGTTAAAAAATTCTGGAGTGTAGGGAGTGGGAAGGAAGACTAGCAGAAGGGGATTTAGTTTTAGCTGAATGGTACCTCTTAGGTTTGGTCTCCAATCTAACCTTCTTAATGGTCTCCAATCCAACCTTCTCATTTTGCAGGTAGGCACACTGAGGTAGAAGGAATCATGACTGCAGTAGTATAAGTTCCTTGAGATCAGGCACGTCATCTTCCACATTTTACATTTCCAAGCACTGTGCTTTTCACAAAGAAGACATCAGTAACACTTCTCACCAGTTAATTTTGTTGATGAGGATAACTGCAAAAGTATTAGGAAGATGTTAAGGTGATAAACTATACTTAACGTGGGTATTTTTTAAGTGCTTATTTTTCTACTTTTTGGTTTGGGTGACAGATGCTTTCAGCCCTTTTATTGAAATATATTCACATATACAATCCATCTCAGGGTTATTTTAAATCATCAAATAAATGGTCTGTAACTCAGATACTAATTGGAATTCCTTTGTCTAAATCACATGACATCCTTCAGTTGGCCTCACCCAGAACATGACATTCTTTCTTGGCTAGTGTATTTCAGAGGGGACTTCATTTCTTTTGAGATGCTACATGCATAATTGGAATGTAATCAAGTTCTAATAATGTGATTTACGTAAAAAGTAAACCACATGGATCACATTCTGTTTTGAAAATTTGACTTAATCGAAGACTCAAAAGCATTGAGGGGAGATTACCAAAAATTATTCACATTTGAGACAGCCACAGGAATGCAAAACATGGTCTCTAATCAGACTCCTAAGACACTGTTAGATTCTCCAACTTAATACAAGTGAATTAATAGGGAGATTCAGACAACCCAAATGCCAAAGGGCATCAGGCCTTTCAAGAGAGACTGATAGAGAAAACACTGTAAATGCAGTTTTCTTTCCTTTGGCTCTGGACCATGAGGTCCAGAATTTTCTGAAAGCATAGGACTTCTCCAGATTTTGTGACAAGATGATGACAACACTTGCCATTCAAAAGACACTATGATATAGTGAAAAGAAATCAACATTAGGAGTCACAAGTGTCCTGGCTCTTCCAGTTACATGCTTTGTAATTTGGGGAAGTTATTTTGTCTCCCCAAGCCTTCATATTTTCATCTGTAAACAGGATAAAGATGATACTTTCCAGAGCTGTTATGAGGCTAGTGGCGCTCTGGAAGTCATAACACTGGCTGGCTATAGAAGGCTGTACGCACCCTTGTTCCCCTCTACTAGCAGTGGGGGGTGGGCTATCACATCTGACTGCCTGTGCTCAGACCCAGATCCAGCCTCTCAGCAGTCACATGAGTTAAATTTAATCACTATGGTTCAGTTTCTTGCATCTGCAACATGGTGATAAGAAACTAAAGGCAACCATTTCATGGGGTTGTTGGAAGGATCAAATGAAAACTGGAAAGTGTTCCACTCACATTAAACCCAATAAATATTCATTTTTACCATTATTGGTAGCATTCCAGAATACCCTGTTAAGAGTGCCTCAAATAGAGGTTCAAAGTTGTGGACTTTCCCCATCTCTAATACTCTAGGCAAAAAGCAACTCTTCTTCATTTTGAGCTGGAGATGGGGAAACACTCATTTTCCCTCACAGATATCCCATCAGAAACAGTGCAATCAGAATGTGGCATTGCCATGTATAGCTTTTCCCAGTTAAGGGTTTAAGATGGAGGGACAGAACAGTTGATTGTCTTCTCTGTTGGTAATTTTATATATCTATCAAGCCCTTAATGAGAATGTAAATGCCTTGAGAGCAAGTATTTTATCTTCATCGTATGTATATCTTGGTATATGACCTTAGTGATTGGTAGATTAAATGTTGAGGGGTTCAATTCGGATTCAGAAATTTTTCAAAATTTCCTGTGCTATACTGAGGATATGAAGGAATAAGGTAGTATTTCCATCCAGTTGGGCCCTTTCTTCTATTAATGTCACCTGTTCAATTATTGAACAGTATTAATTTATGTATTTAACAAATATTGAGACTCCTGTGTGCTAGGTGCTGTGCCAAATGCTGAGGAGAGTGATACACAAAACAAATAAGGTCTCTGCCTTCTTGGACTTAAATTTCAGTCTAATATCATTCGAACAGTGAGGAATCTACAAACAGAGCACCCTTTTTGTTTTGTTTTGCTTTTGCATAGGCAGGTACTGGGAATTGAACCCAGGTCTCCAGCATGGCAGGTGAGAGAGAATTCTGCCTGCTGAGCCACTATGGTCTGCCCGAAAACACTCCTTTAGGTCTACAATTGTGAGGGCCCTTGAATTTTGGTTATATTTGAGTTTATTATACAGTTACTCTTTTGTGCCTTGTTTATCATTGGACCTAAAAATGAACTCATTTCTGACAATCAAGTAAAATTGTGGATTTTCATGAAAAGGCCAAGTTATATTGTCTAAGTTTTTTCTTCCTATTGGATTTTAATGGGATACTGCAATGTAGATAGTCACTAGGTAAATGAGCCTTATTTAAAACATTGAGAATATGCCACTAGTTCTTTCTTAGAGCTTTCTGTAAAAATAAGGAAAACTATGCAAACTTTACTTTTACGGGCCTGTACACTGCCAGAGGGAAGAAGTTTGAAGGGAAGCATAATTTGTAGAAGGAAAAACACCATGGAGATGAAAAAAACACAAGCACGGAGACTTTTGAAAAGAAGGAATGGGTCACAGCATGTAGAACATCCTCAGCTGAAGACCGGAAAATACCAGGGGTTAGCATAACTGAAAATACATATTAAACATCTGCTAATTTTGAGAAATGACTTATAGGAGATTTAACGGCTGGGAAAAGCCCCCTTCTATTTCACATAGGAAGGGGACTTAAAATAGTTCATATATAGCACTGGGAAATCCCATTCCCCAAGGTCTCAGTTCAGTTGAACTCAACCAACAGTTGCGAAGAATCTGCTTTGTGCCAGACATTGTGCTCTGGATGGAGACACAGGAAGAAGGAGACACATTTTCTGGACTGGCGAGACTTCTAGTCCATTGTGGAAACAGATATCTAAGCAGGACATTTCTCTATATTGTGATAAGATTTGCATGGCAGGGAAGTCTGCATTGCCCTGGAAGTGCTCAGAGGGTTGGTGCAGAGTCTGGAGTACAGAACATGGGAAATCATAGAAGAGTTTCTAGAGCAAGTGATACCTGAGCTAAGTCTCCAAAGGGTGGGTAGTGGCCCTCTGTTCTAGTTTGCTAGCTGCCGGAATGCAACATACCAGAAACAGAATGGCTTTTAACAAGGGGAATTTAATGAGTTGCTAGTCTACAGTGCTAAGGCCGAGAAAATGTCCCAATCAAAACAAGTCTATAGAAATGTCCAATTGAAGGCATCCGGGGAAAGATACCTTGGTTCAAGAAGGCTGACGATGTTCAACGTTTTTCTCCCAGCTCGAAGGGCACATGGTGAACATGGCAGCTTCTGCTGGCTTTCACGTGCCTCTTCCAAAAGGACTCTCTCCAGAATGTTTCCTCTTTTAAAGGGTTCCAGAAAGCAACCCCACCTTCGGTGGGTGGAGACACACCTCCATGGAAATCATCTAATCAGAAGTTACCGCCCACAATCGGGTGGGTCACATCTTCATGGAAACAATCAAAATGCTTCCACTCAGCAATATCGAATGGGGATCAAAGGGCATGGCTTTTCTGGGGTCCACCACAGATTCAGACCAGCACACCCTCCATCAAAGAAATAGTATTTGCATTTTGAAACACTTAAAAAAATGAAAATGAATGAGGACTTCCATGAGATGACATGTGTAATGATGACACTTTCAAAGCTGAATGTTAGAGATGGTAAACTCACCCCGGGGCTGCTGATTTCTCCCTCACCAAAGAGTAGAGGCAAAACCACTGAACAGGTTTCATACAGTAATTCACCTGCAAAGATGTCTCCAGATTGGATACCCTGAATAGCACATCCTGCTCAGAAGACTTTCTGATAACTGGCAAATGAAGGCAGTGTCCTCACTCAACAGTCATGTCACCAGAGCTCTTTCCCATTGTTAAACAGCCAAAACCATCCTTGTGAGGGAAGCTGTACTTTGAGTCCCTTCATTTGGTGACCTGTTCACAATATTCTCACAGCTATGAAAACAGATGGTGAGTGCATGGGTCTTCTCTCATATCATTTTAATCACTCAAGCCTCGGCAAGAGGCATGTACTTGTTAGTATTCACAAAATGTGTTGCTGATAAGATGAATTAATTGCTTTTCATTCTCAGGAAATCCATCATGTCAAGTCCAAGCCAACAGTGCTATAAATTGGTGACCTCTTTTTTGTTAGGATAGTTTCCCTGTCAGAAAAATGTTTTTATGACCTGGGATCGTTTTGGGAATGGGAAATAAGGGTCTCTCGATTCTCTGAAAGTGTATCTGTTCTGAGAAATACTCAAATCACAATTTAAATTTCTGGATAAATCTCTTTCACAACATTTAAACAACTAAAGTATTCGGGGATTTTCTTTAAAATGTTCTTATAATAGACTCCCTATTCATCCCTTTTCCGTTCTATCCTTCCTCTACTGCCAAAAGAGAAAGAAAAAAGTACGTCCTACGTGTCCATAAAGTATATTGGCCTGTCTTCTCACTCAGCTTTCAGGTTCTTATTCATTTTGTATACAAACATGGTGGAGTTAAGGGAAGGCTTGGAGGGGCTTAAGACCCATTGGAATTTGCAGCAGACCCCCATGTCTCCAAGCCCTTCCAAATAAATATACAATATGAGTAAAAACTGTGAACTTTCTATGCTTATAGAGACTCAAAAAGAGGGCACCTTACTATCAGCCTGCCTTCTCTACATGTGCAAGCAAACTAGAAATCCTAGGACATGCTTGAGTGAAGCAGCAGAGGTCTGTGTTTTTGGGGTTCAGGACAGGTGTGGTGACATGAGAAACAGGTAACTGTTTTCAGTCACTCTGGCATAATGCTGTAATTACACACTTTGCCGGGGTTCCCAAAGTTAATGAAGTAGTGCCATCTAAATCTTATTGAGCACTCATGCATGTGTCTATGGATTCCTTTTCTCAGTTTCAGTCATTATGAGAAAGTTGGTGCAACACTTAGCCTAGACTTAGCCTAGAGTATAGGCTTCAACTCCTGGGCCCACAGACACTAAGACTGTGGGTTAGAAGTTTGCTGCTCTTCCTTTTTTTCCATTCTTTGACCCTTGCCTTTTGACTTCCCTTGATGTCCCATTCAAGTCCTCTTATGGCCCTTCAAATCATCCCCATCCTAACCCTCAAACACTTCCAGAATCCTGGTCCCAGCTCTGCTGTTAGCTCCTCTCCAGCCAGTCATGCAGGCTGTGGCTGGATTTGTGGCCCATATACAGAGTTGTGGGTTAGTGGTTGAAGGGGTGAGAAGAACTAAGGGACTGTGATGACTTGGAGTTGTGTGCCCCAGAAAAACATGTTCTCAATCTTAGCCCAATCTTGTGGGTATGAGCTCATTGCACACAGGAACTTTTTTTTTTTTTACTAATTAAAAAAAATTAACAAAACATTTAGAAATCATTCCATTCTACATGTACAATCAGTAATTCTTAATATCATCACATAGTTGCATATTCATCATTTCTTAGTACATTTGCATCGATTTAGAAAGAGAAATAAAAAGACAACAGAATAAGAATTAAAACGATAATAGAGAGAAAAAAAAACCTATAGCTCACATGCAGCTTCATTCAATGTTTTAACATAATTGCATTACAATTAGGTAATATTGTGCTGTCCATTTCTGAGTTTTTATATCCAGTCCTGTTGCACAGTCTGTATCCCTTCAGCTCCAATTACTGCTTCTCTTTTTTTTTTTTTTTAATTAACGGAAAAAATGAAATTAACCCAACATTTAGAAATCAAACCATTCTACATATGCAATCAGTAATTCTTAACATCATCACATATATGCATGGTCATCGTTTCTTAGTACATTTGCATCAGTTTAGAATAACTAGCAACACAACCAAAAAAGATATAGAATGTTAATATAGAGAAAAAAATAAAAGTAATAATAGTAAAAACAAAACAAAACAAAACAAAAACCTATAGCTCAGATGCAGCTTCATTCAGTGTTTTAACATGATTACTTACAATTAGGTATTATTGTGCAGTCCATTTTTGAGTTTTTGTATCTAGTCCTGTTGCACAGTCTGTATCCCATCAGCTCCAATTGCCCATCATCTTGCCCTGTTTCTACCTCCTGCTGGACTCTGTTACCAATGACATATTCCAAATTTCTTCTCGAATGTCTGTTCACATCAGTGGGACCATACAGTATTTGTCCTTTAGTTTTTGGCTAGACTCACTCAACATAATGTTCTCTAGGTCCATCCATGTTATTACATGCTTCATAAGTTTATCCTGTCTTAAAGCTGCATAATATTCCATCGTATGTATATACCACAGTTTGTTTAGCCACTCGTCTGTTGATGGACATTTAGGCTGTTTCCATCTCTTTGCAATTGTAAATAACGCTGCTATAAACATTGGTGTGCAAATGTCCGTTTGTGTCTTTGCCCTTAAGTCCTTTGAGTAGATTCCCAGCAATGGTATTGCTGGGTCGTATGGCAATTCTATATTCAGCTTTTTGAGGAACCGCCAAACTGCCTTCCACAGTGGTTGCACCATTTGACATTCCCACCAACAGTGGATAAGTGTGCCTCTTTCACCACATCCTCTCCAGCACTTGTCATTTTCTGTTTTGTTGATAATGGCCATTCTGGTGGGTGTGAAATGATATCTCATTGTGGTTTTGATTTGCATTTCTCTAATGGCCAGGGACATTGAGCATCTCTTCATGTGCCTTTTGGCCATTTGTATTTCCTCTTCTGATAGGTGTCTGTTCAAGTCTTTTTCCCATTTTGTAATTGGGTTGGCTGTCTTTTTGTTGTTGAGTTGAACAATCTCTTTATAAATTCTGGATACTAGACCTTTATCTGATATGTCATTTCCAAATATTGTCTCCCATTGTGTAGGCTGTCTTTCTACTTTCTTGATGAAGTTCTTTGATGCACAAAAGTGTTTAATTTTGAGGAGCTCCCATTTATTTATTTCTTTCTTCAGTGCTCTTGCTTTAGGTTTAAGGTCCATAAAACCACCTCCAATTGTAAGTTTCATAAGATATCTCCCTACATTTTCCTCTAACTGTTTTATGGTCTTAGACCTAATGTTTAGATCTTTGATCCATTTTGAGTTAACTTTTGTATAGGGTGTGAGACATGGGTCTTCTTTCATTCTTTTGCATATGGCTATCCAGTTCTCTAGGCACCATTTATTGAAGAGACTGTTCTGTCCCAGGTGAGTTGGCTTGACTGCCTTATCAAAGATCAAATGTCCATAGATGAGAGGGTCTATATCTGAGCACTCTATTCGATTCCATTGGTCGATATATCTATCTTTATGCCAATACCATGCTGTTTTGACCACTGTGGCTTCATAATATGCCTTAAAGTCAGGCAGCGCGAGACGTCCAGCTTCGTTTTTTTTCCGCAAGGTGTTTTTAGCAATTCAGGGCAACCTGCCCTTCCAGATAAATTTGCTTATTGATTTTTCTATTTCTGAAAAATAAGTTTTTGGGATTTTGATTGGTATTGCATTGAATCTGTAAATCAATTTAGGTAGGATTGACATCTTAACTATATTTAGTCTTCCAATCTGTGAACACGGTATGCCCTTCCATCTATTTAGGTCTTCTGTGATTTCTTTTAACAGTTTTTTGTAGTTTTCTTTATATAGGTTTTTTGTCTCTTTAGTTAAATTTATTCCTAGGTATTTTATTCTTTTAGTTGCAATTGTAAATGGGATTCGTTTCTTGATTGCCCCCTCCGCTTGTTCATTGCTAGTGTATAGAAATGCTACAGATTTTTGAATGTTGATCTTGTAACCTGCTACTTTGCTGTACTCATTTATTAGCTGTAGTAGTTTTGTTGTGGACTTTTCCAGGTTTTCGACATATAGTATCATATCGTCTGCAAACAGTGATAGTTTTACTTCTTCCTTTCCTATTTTGATGCCTTGTATTTCTTTTTCTTGTCTAATTGCTCTGGCTAGAACCTCCAACACAATGTTGAATAATAGTGGTGATAGTGGACATCCTTGTCTTGTTCCTGATCTTAGGGGGAAGTTTTCAATTTTTCCCCATTGAGGATGATATTAGCTGTGGGTTTTTCATATATTCCCTCTATCATTTTAAGGAAGTTCCCTTGTATTCCTATCTTTTGAAGTGTTTTCAACAGGAAAGGATGTTGAATCTTGTCAAATGCCTTCTCTGCATCAATTGCGATGATCATGTGATTTTTCTGCTTTGATCTGCTGATATGGTGTATTACATTAATTGATTTTCTTATGTTGAACCATCCTTGCATACCTGGGATGAATCCTACTTGGTCATGATGTATAATTCTTTTAATGTGTTGTTGGATACGATTTGCTAGAATTTTATTGAGGATTTTTGCATCTATATTCATTAGAGAGATTGGTCTGTAGTTTTCTTTTTTTGTAATATCTTTGCCTGGTTTTGGTATGAGGGTGATGTTGGCTTCATAGAATGAATTAGGTAGTTTTCCCTCCACTTCGATTTTTTTGAAGAGTTTGAGGAGAGTTGGTACTAATTCTTTCTGGAATGTTTGATAGAATTCACATGTGAAGCCGTCTGGTCCTGGACTTTTCTTTTTAGGAAGCTTTTGAATGACTGATTCGATTTCTTTACTTGTGATTGGTTTGTTGAGGTCATCTATGTCTTCTTGAGTCAAAGTTGGTTGTTCATGTCTTTCCAGGAACCCGTCCATTTCCTCTAAATTGTTGTATTTATTAGCGTAAAGTTGTTCATAGTATCCTGTTATTACCTCCTTTATTTCTGTGAGGTCAGTAGTTATGTCTCCTCTTCCATTTCTGATCCTATTTATTTGCATCCTCTCTCTTCTTCTTTTTGTCAATCTTGCTAAGGGCCCATCAATCTTATTGATTTTCTCATAGAACCAACTTCTGGCCTTATTGATTTTCTCTATTGTTTTCATGTTTTCAATTTCATTTATTTCTGCTCTAATCTTTGTTATTTCTTTCCTTTTGCTTGCTTTGGGATTAGTTTGCTGTTCTTTCTCCAGTTCTTCCAAATGGATAGTTAATTCCTGAATTTTTGCCTTTTCTTCTTTTCTGATATAGGCATTTAGGGCAATAAATTTCCCTCTTAGCACTGCCTTTGCTGCGTCCCATAAGTTTTGATATGTTGTGTTTTCATTTTCATTCGCCTTGAGGTATTTGCTAATTTCTCTAGCAATTTCTTCTTTGACCCACTCGTTGTTTAGGAGTGTATTGTTGAGCCTCCACGTATTTGTGAATTTTCTGGCACTCCACCTATTATTGATTTCCAACTTCATTCCTTTATGATCCGAGAAAGTGTTGTGTATTATTTCAATCTTTTTAAATTTGTTAAGACTTGCTTTGTGACCCAGCATATGGTCTATCTTTTGAATGATCCATGAGCACTTGAGAAAAAGGTGTATCCTGCTGTTGTGGGATGTAATGTCCTATAAATGTCTGTTAAGTCTAGCTCATTTATTGTAATATTCAGATTCTCTATTTCTTTATTGATCCTCTGTCTAGATGTTCTGTCCATTGATGAGAGTGGTGAATTGAAGTCTCCAACTATTATGGTATATGAGTCTATTTCCCTTTTCAGTGTTTGCAGTGTATTCCTCACGTATTTTGGGGCATTCTGGTTCAGTGCGTAGATATTTATGATTGTTATGTCTTCTTGTTTAATTGTTCCTTTTATTAGTATATAGTGTCCTTCTTTGTCTCTTTTAACTGCTTTACATTTGAAGTCTAATTTGTTGGATATTAGTGTAGCCACTCCTGCTCTTTTCTGGTTGTTATTTGCATGAAATATCTTTTCCCAACCTTTCACTTTCAACCTATGTTTATCTTTGGGTCTAAGATGTGTTTCCTGTAGACAGCATATAGAAAGATCCTGTTTTTTAATCCATTTTACCAATCTATGTCTTTTGATTGGGGAATTCATTCCATTGACATTTAATGTTATTACTGTTTGGATAATATTTTCCTCTAACATTTTGCCTTTTGTATTATATATATCATATCTGATTTTCCTTCTTTCTACACTCTTCTCCATACCTCTCTCTTCTGTCTTTTTGTATCTGACTCTAGTGCTCCCTTAGTATTTCTTGCAGAGCTGGTCTCTTGGTCACAAATTCTCTCAGTGACTTTTTGTCTGAGAATGTTTTAATTTCTCCCTCATTTTTGAAGGATAATTTTGCTGGATATAGGAGTCTTGGTTGGCAGTTTTTCTCTTTTAGTAATTTAAATATATCATCCCACTGTCTTCTAGCTTCCATGGTTTCTGCTGAGAAATCTACACATAGTCTTATTGGGTTTCCCTTGTATGTGATGGATTGTTTTTCTCTCGCTGCTTTCAAGATCCTCTCTTTCTCTTTGACCTCTGACATTCTAACTAGTAAGTGTCTTGGAGAACGCCTATTTGGGTCTAATCTCTTTGGGGTGCGCTGCACTTCTTGGATCTGTGATTTTAGGTCTTTCATAAGAGTTGGGAAATTTTCAGTGATAATTTCTTCCATTAGTTTTTCTCCTCCTTTTCCCTTCTCTTCTCCTTCTGGGACACCCACAACACGTATATTTGTGCGCTTCATATTGTCATTGAGTTCCCTGATCCTGTGCTCAAGTTTTTCCATTCTTTTCCCTATAGTTTCTGTTTCTTTTTGGAATTCAGATGTTCCATCCTCCAAATCACTAATTCTATCTTCTGTCTCTTTAAACCTATCATTGTAGGTATCCATTGTTTTTTCCATCTTTTCTCCTTTTCCTTCACTTCCATAAGTTCTGTGATTTGTTTTTTCAGTTTTTCTATTTCTTCTTTATGTTCAGCCCATGTCCTCTTCATGTCCTCCCTCAATTTATCGATTTCATTTTTGAAGAGGTTTTCCATTTCTGTTCGTATATTCAGCATTAGTTGTCTCAGCTCTTGTATCTCATTTGAACTATTGGTTTGTTCCTTTGACTGGGCCATATTCTCAAGCTTCTGAGCATGTACAGTTATCTTCTGCTGCTGGCGTCTGGGCATTTAGTCAGATTTCCCTGGTTGTCGGACCCAACAAGGTTGTAAGATTTTTCTGTGAAATCTCTGGGTTCTGTTTTTCTTATCCTGCCCAGTAGGTGGCGCTCGTGGCACACGTTTGTCTGCGGGTCCCACCAGTAAAAGGTGCTGTGGGTCCTTTAACTTTGGATAACTCTTGCCATCCGGGAGGTTCGCTAGCCAAAGCGGCTTGGAAAAGTGCCAACTGGCCCGGGATCCAAACGCGGGGAGGATCGCTCGCTGCCGCAGCCTGGGAAAGCACCCGTCCAAATTTCCTAGTCGGCCCAGTAGCGGGAAGGCGCCAGCCGCAGCGGCCTGCCCGGGAGAGTGCACGTTCCCGGGGAGTCACGGGTTTGGAAGGGTCCCCCCCGCCTCGTTGCCGTTCTCCGTGGCCTAGGGATTTCCATTCCAATTCTCTCAGTTGGCCCGGGGGGCCGCACGTGGTGTGGGCACCAGCCGCCGCGGTTTAAGGGGACCGCTTGCCCAATTCTCCCAGCCGGCCCGGGAAAAGGGAGTGACTCCGGCCGCTTGCCGCCCTGCCCAGTGAATCCCGCACCCCTTGGCAATCTCACCAGAGTGGGTTCTCTCAGCCAGCCAGCCGTTCCCGGATGGGGTACGCTGTCTTTTTTTTATCTCTGTCGTGGCTTTGGGACCTGTTCTGTATCGTTTCTACTCCCCTAGTAGCTGTTCAGTGGCTGCATAGTCAACAGCTCAGTTGAGAATTGTCTTCCTCTGGGTTTACACTCAGAACAAGATAAGCACTAGGTAAGCAAAACTGCCATGCTGGAGACCTGGGTTCAGTTCCTGGTGCCTGCGTGCACGTGGTCCAAGTACTCCATGAGCTATGGGTGCCTCCTCCGCAAACAGGAACTTTTGATGAAGTTATTTCAGGCAAGTATGGCCCAACTGAATCAGGTTGGGTCTTAATCCCATTACTGGAGGCCCTATAGTGAAGGCCACTGAGAGAGAAACCAGGGGAAGAGCAAGAAACGAGAAGTCAATGGAACTCAGAGGAGAAAGAAGACATTCATTGTGCATTGCCATTGTGTAATGGAAAAGCCAAGAAACCCCAAAGCTTGCTGGCCAGCCAGAAGATACCTACCTCAGGAGAAAGCAAGCCTTCTAGTCTCTGAAACATGAGTTACTAAATTCCTGTTGTTAAGCCAACCCATTATATGGGTTAGAAAACCTAAAACAGGGACTAATAATTAGTGAGCCCTGACTGCGTGGCCAGATGCCTTAAGAGCATGGACTCTGGAGCTAGAAGATGAGCAGATGAAGAGGTTGAATTGCAATGTTGTTCTGTACTGACTAAATGACCTTGGGAAGATACTTAGCTTCTGTATGTCTCAGTATCTTCATTTGTAAAATGAGGGTGATAATTGTACTTTCTCATTGCTGTATTATGAGGATTAAATAAAAGAATGCATGAACATCCCTCAGGCTAGTTCCTTGTACATGGTAAATACTCAGTACATATTGGCCGCCATTATTATTATTATTATCTGTTATTGTGCTCATTGTCATTACTGCTGTTATCATAAACCTCACAGAAACCCAAGAGAAAGAAATTATCTTAATTTTACAAATGAATAAACTGATAAACGAGAGGTTAAGAAACATTCCTAGGGTTAACAGCTAACAATTGGATGCCCCAAGATTCAAACCCTGAGAAGACTGAGCCCAAACATCCAGGACCCTGCCTGAAGATAGGAGGGATGGATTGTTGTGTGTTATACTGTCTAATACTATATTCACTGGCCACACAGGGCTACTAAAATTAAAATTAAAAAAATTAGTCCCTTAGTTGCAATATTTCAAGTGCTTAATTGCCGCATGTAGCGAGGTACCACCAAATTGGCCCATGCAGATGTAGAACATTTTCACCATTCCTAGATGTTTCATTGGACAGTGCTGAAATCTTCTAGTAAATAGACTTTTTTCTGAGCCATGGAAATAGTGGGTTCCTTTAGGTTCTGTTTTTCAAGCCACTCAGGATTTTTGCTTCTCTTTTTATGTAGGTAATTAGCCCTGAGAAGGTAGACCTTTGATGTCTGCCTCAGAAAGAGGCTTAGGGGCCGTGGCTCCTGAAATGGGAGAGGCAACTTTGTGAAATTGAAATGTTTCTTTCTTTTATAGAACATCTCAAGCTTGGAAGACTTTAGATGAATAAATGGTGAGCCTTAAGACTATGAGACCAAATGGAAGCACATCAAGTACATTTGCCAATTCTTCCCTGATAAACTCATTACTGCTGATCAATTTGTACTGAACATCTATTATGTATAAAATCCCATTGGAGACACAATGGATGATACACAAAATTTCTCCTTAAGAGCTTGTAATATATAAAATTTTAATGAGTCAAATTCATTCTATATGCTTAAATAAAAAGCACTTGGCTATGTTTTATATGTACTATAACATATTTCTAGCTTCTCTACTTATCTTCTTGCATTACTTACTGCTTTGAATATAATGGCATACATGTTAATGAACCCTTCAGCTCCCTTCTCTTTCAGAGAAAGAAGAAACGTTCAATGGAAATAAAAGAATCCTTTTCTTTATATTTTTACCCTATAAAAGCTTTAAGTCTGTCTTCATGAGTTGAAATGGTCAAATAAAAAATTGATAATAAGTTGAAAAGTCAAGAAACTCTAAATTGCCTTTTTATTTTGTGTATGTTTACCGAAGAACTATTCCAACAAATTATCTCAGTGGAGCCTTGTTTTCATTATACACAGTGTTGCAGCAAGATTATACAATTGTCCTCAGTCAATAGGGTTAAGGCTGGGGAGTGCCTGTGGCTGAAGAGTGCTGAATACATTGGACATACAATTTCACATTTATCTTACAAATTGTTAAACTCTGGTTCAGGCTGTCACAGAAAAGCCAGCCTGGAAATATTATACAGTAGCTCAATCTCTCACAATGGAAAAGTACACAAAGTCTCCATGCATGCTACTGCAAGAGCTTTTTGGCTCTAGCTCAAAATGTAGACTGGCCAGCCTCTCTGGTGCCTCTTTTTAGATATAAAAATGGAGCCTCTCAGTTTTGACACAGTTTCTTTGGCATATTTGTGTTGATCGGCTGCCAAGGAGGACTTAGACTCATGAAAGCTGTGAAAGGTGACACTTGGAGGGTTACTTAGTAAATTGCCTTTTCCAGCTTAAATATGCCAATAGATCTTTTCTGTAAGTCAGCATAGCTAAGATAACGCTGACAAGGTGAACTTCTCATAGCCATTCGGTTATTCATTCACTCATTGATTTAATCATTCAGACAAGGATGTATTGAATGACTACCCAGAGCCAGGCATTGACACCAGATATTGGGGTTACAGGAGGGAGCAGCACAGTAGCAGGAGGTGTGATAACAACCTTGAGGGACTCTCTGTGCTGCCATTTATTTGGGTGATCCTGGGCAAGTCACTTAGTCACTCCTAAGCTTTGTTTTCTAATCCCCTTCAGGTGTGATTATATGGCTTTTGGTGTCCCTGCCTATGAGAGGGTTACACATTCCCATTTAATTCAGCACACAATGTGCTTTGCCCACTGAGAGTAAGCTGAATGATATAGTAAGCTGTTACTGCAGGTACATTACTGCGTTACTTCTGCAGTCTGAAAAATCACTTCCCGGCAAACACCCTGTTCAGAACCCAACTGAGTCTGCATTATTGCTTTTTGAAACTTTCCTAAGTGACGTTTGTCTCCTGCACATTTCCACTACTCACATACAGGGGCTGTTGCTCAGAGAGAGGAGAGGGAACATGGCAGGGTCTGGGGGAAGAGGGTATGCAGTGTGTGTGGGGAGTTTATAGTGGAAAGAGAAGCAGCTAAGGGAGTTGCCAGAAGAGCTGTATATGCAGGGACTTCTGCTTGATTCTTGCCCCAGATGTCACCATCCGCAGCTGTTTCCAATCATTAGATGCACGCATTTCCTGTCCAAACCAAATAACAAAAAAGAAATGACACATAACCACCAAAACCCGTATCTCCCCTTCCCCTCCTTTTCCCCTCCTCCCCTACCAATCTCCATATATATATATTTCTGAATTTTAAAATAAACATATTCAGAGCTATTTTGTATTTGCATTTGGAAAAATGAAAAATGCTTTCTTTAAATTATTTTATTTTCTGAAAAACTGCTCCTTCTAGAGTCAGAAAAGACTTCCGGGTTGGTGGTGGAATTCCTCTATCAAGAATCAATTCTGATGCCTGCATTTGTCCTCTGACAGGTCCCCTGGGAGAGGGAGGAAGTGAAGAGCACTGCCTTGGGCAGCCTAGTTTTAACCTCAGCTTATTCTTTCATCCAGTGATTTGGTGAAAACAGTTTAAGTGCACACAATTCACAAATATTTACTGGGCACCTACGATGTGCCAAGACCTTTCTAGATTCCAGATATAATGAATTTGCTGATTCCTTTTTGGTTTTTAAATGAGCATATAAAGAACACCCCACCTTTTTATAATGCCATCATCTGAATGATGTTGAAGTTCTCTGATAATTCAATTCATCTTTCGATGACACCAACCTACTTTGGATGGTGCTGGAAGTTGGGCTTTCAGGGAAATGGATTCTGAACTAGAATTCACATGCACAAAGTCTGGTAGGATGTGGCTTGGCAGCAATCCCTGTGAAGTTGGCTCTGATGTGCCTGCAAAGGAGGCTTTAGCCAACCCAACTGAAGCCCAGGAGCTGAGATGACCCTTACTTATTACACTTTGGGGCAAGGGGTTATTCTTTTATTCTCTTCCTTCCTTATAGCTACTAGTCATTGGATGTGGCCTGCTCTCAGGGAGGGCCAGACCTTGGGAGCAGCAGCCTTGAGATAGGCTTCCTTTGATAGAGAGCATTTCCAAAATTCCACTTGGGTCAGCAGCTGCCACTTCCAGCAGCTGGGGAGATAAGTGCCTTCATCCCTAAAGGGGATCTGGTAGCTCATCACACATGGGATCAAGATAGGACCTCCATTTACTACTGTCTCCCATAAAGGATCTGTCTGAATCAAACATGTCAATTAATAGTTTGCCTCTCTAAATTTCAGAAGTTTATAGGTGAGAAAACTGAGAGGCTGCAAAGCTGGAATACAATTGAGGATCCTGAAATGTTGACAGCTCCTCCTCTAGTGTTTTTTCAGATATCCATTGAACAACATTGGATTTTGAGAAGTGAAAGGGAATGGACAACTAATACAGCTTGGGAAAAGCTGATATAGGAATTCACTGTCTATGTAAACATGAGAAAGGTGATTTATTTGTCTTTGTCTCTCTTATCTATCTATCATCTATCTTCTATTTACTTCTAATATAAAGTTATTTGTCTGATGAGGAATTCTTGGAAATTTAAATTATAGTGATGGCTATGCAGAGAAAATTGACAGGTTTTCATGGTTGAAATTCCTCCTTTATTCCTCTTTTACGTCATCTCTCAGAATGCTTGGCTTTGATGTTCTAAGATGTCACTGCATATTTATATTGCTGCATAATTGTATTTGGATCCGTTGATATTCAGACTTGACCAAACACGGTTAGGTTTTATTTCTGAAGATTTAGATCCTGACCTAGACAAGCATCCAGGTTGTGTAAACAGGATTTTGGCCCACAATTTAACCAGAGTTAGATTAGTTCTTTCTATCAGAATGTGTTTATTTAGTGAGACATCTAGCTAGAAACTGATGACGGCCTTGCCATGTTCTATTCCTCTAATATTTAGAGGTTCTGTAATATGGTCTCACTAGACTGAATTAAATGACTGCAGATGTTATACAAAAATTTTAAAAGCTGTTATTTAAACAATTTTTTAGGAAATTCTTGGGGGATGACATGTTTTTTTGGTAGAAGTAATCTCTATGTTTTCAAATATATCATGTAGGTGGGTTGATAGACAAGGGTGGATTTCCAAGTTAGGTCTACAGCACAACCCCTCTTCTTCCTTTTTGTTATGTTGTTCTAGAAATGTAACAAAAAGGAAGAAGAGGACAAATGTTGATCTAGAAATGTAACAAAAAGGACAAACTCCATTGAATGGTGGAATACCTTGAGACATTATTCCTATCAAAATAGCAATAGTAAGGAGACCCACTTCTTAGGTCTTCTGTCACCCAACTCTTCAATTAGACACAACAGTGGCAAATACTACCAGCTACCCCAGCTAGAGCTCAGGCACTAGGGAAAGGAGAATCTATAAATATCCTCGGCAAAATTTTCCAGGTGAACTCTCAACCACAGGAATGTCTTTTTAAGACCCATTATAAATCACTCCTATAGAAAAAACCTTTTTGTGAAGCTCCCTGAGTGGTTAGAGACACTGAGAGTTTGCCAGAATCCAAGCGTGCTCTCAAGATTAAGCCATGGAATGAGTATGTGTCCAGGACACACAGATATTTACTGAAAACACAAATAAAATCTAAGCCTATTAGCTAATAAAAGGTGGAATTCTAATAATAGGCTTAGAAAGTTTATGAACTTTGTTTGTACAAACGTGCATAGATGTAGGTCTAATAATCATATCTGAACAAGTTTCTGAGACTACTGGTACTGAATAATTCTCAGGATGTGTAGTATGTGTTCACATAGCATGCATGTATTTCAACTTCGATTCCAAATTGAAAGCTCTGATAATGATTCTGAATTTTTAACTCAGCTGTGTCATGAAAGCAAAGGTACTTTCAAAAAGTCCAGGGATCCTAAGTATTGTTTAGAATGTATCCATGCAGGAGAAGAAACTATAGATGATAAACATTTTCTTGGTATGGCTGAACATTTTATATTGCCTACCGTTTCTGTCTTGTTCCCCTTCCTATCATCTTCAAATTTTCCATTTGAAAACTTCCTTTTCCCCATTCCTAGCCCCCAGTTGGGTGAGTTGTTACTACCCTTAGCTTGGGGAGTGGGCAGCTGATTTGTTAAAGCTTATGACATTTCTCTTGCCACTGTGATTGGCATGGGGTGGCCATGGGACCTAAAATAGCCTAATTAATGTCCAGCCCAGGACTTCTCTTTCATGGTTGAGGGGGAATGAATCATCTCTTATTATGCTCCCTTCATCCTCTATTACTTGCAGCATAAGGAGTCCTGACTGATACATTAGCAGTTTGCTCTCAGTAATATTACTTCATCTTAAAACTGAGTCATAATGATAGGACAGAGGCTAGAAAATTGGCACATCAAGAGACTTGTCCTTAGAGTTTTCCATAGAAAATTAAAGCTTGATCCACACTGACATGTTCAATGAGTATTTGCTTAGTGTCGATTTTACCAGGTACTCTGTGAACCTTTTCTAAAATTGTGAGAGAGATTTGCAGTGGTTCACATCCAGGATTCCTCTTTGAATTTAGGGTAGTTAAATAATAGTAGATGCAGGTCATCTTAGAGATCACTTAGGGATCAACCACTTGAGCTCTTAGAGGGTCTGGCAGGAGGGTCACCAGAGGCCTTTACTTCCAAAATTTCTGATGCCAAAGGACTCTTGATTTACATAGTGAAGTAAATCTTGAAGTTTTAGAATTTAGCCATCTGATTAGATTAATGCAAACTGAAATTGTGTGCTCTAACTCCACTTCCTCTGAAAATCTTGTAAGTTGATGTGAATATGATGGAAATGCAGAATCGTGGATTTCTCCCCATATATAATGTCATGAATGAGATTTGCAGAGTTCACAACATACACTCTTCCATTGAGTGACTCAATGGAAGCTCTGCACCCATATTTCCTTTGAAATCCTCACCTCCTGTTTATTATTTATTATATTTAGAATTACTTTGGTTTAAAAAATCTCATTTGACCCATAGACATTGGATTCCTATGTCCTAACACACAGAAAAGATGCCTACAGCTGTTTTCCACCCTTCTCAACAATCAAAATATGGTAGTTTCTATCAACTTTTAACATGTATGTCTCATGACTGATTAAAAAATTCACAAACTTGCCTAAACCTCTGAATGCAAATAGACCTGTCTTCTGTGGTGGAGAATAGCTCTAAGCATTCAAAAACAGGTTCTTCATCCATTTTCTTATGGGTGTGAAGTTATGTAAATAGGACCCTTTAAAGGTGTTATTTTTTAGTTAAGATATGGCCCCCCAAAATCAGGGTGGATCTTAATTCATGTTACTGGAGGCATTAAAAAGAGAAGGAACTGGAATCCAGAAGTCAGAAAGCCACAAGGAAGGAGCAAGAGGCCGGAAGTCAGTGGACACCAGGAGAGAGAGAGAGTTCGCTGTGTAATGGAGGCAGAGATGCAGGTCAGGGAAGCCCAATGACTGAGGAGCCAGCACTACAGCACCCAAGACATTGAGCAGAAAACATGGCCTGGCCACTGCCTTGATTTTGGACTTCTTGACTCTGAAACTGTGAGACAATAGGTGCTTGCTGTTGAAGCCAACCCATCAGGTGGTGGTATTTGCCATCGCAGCCTGACAGACTAAGGCACCTTTAATATAGGACTATGCGGGCTAATACCTATAGTCCGAAGACTGCTTTCAAACTTTAAAACATTTAAGTTTTCTTTCGGAATTGCCATCGTAGAACACTTTTTGTCTTTTAAGGGTGGATTAAACTTTTAGAAATTTACGTCAGACTTAGTTCCAGGTCCTAAACTATCTAGCCTAGCTAACTAATTATCTTTTTGGATGAAAGGATGCAAGAGTATAAAGACAGTTGTGCAGCTGTATGTGTCTGTGTGTGTGTGCATACACCTATGCCTGAATGTGGTCTGAAAAGCAAATTGCCTAATATATTTGGAGCTAAAGCAATGTCACTATAATAAGGATACCTATTTCCAAGTTTGAAGAGGGCAAGACCCATTTTCATTTATTAACTGTCTCATAGTTAAAAGTCATTTTCATTATGTATAGTTGTAGTCTATAAGTAAATAAGAAAAGGACTATAATTATGAGTTGATCCAATTTTTCACTTTCAATATTTGTATCTTTATTGCCTCTCCATGTCATCCTCTATTTTCTGGTTTAGGATCTTTGGTAGACCCATATATATGTATAATGTTTTGTACACCTCTGCAGTGGCAGAATGTGGTAATAGTCTAATCACCACATTTTCTTGATGACGATTATTATGAAGGATCTGCATAGGAATTTTATTTTGTTTCCAACAATGGACTCTTTAAGATAGATGCTCAGTAGCTAGTTATAAATCTTCAATTATGTCATGTTTAATAGATGATAAAGCAGTTTCCAATTTATTCGGTATATGTGCTTACTGCATTTAGATTCCTAATTACCCACAGGGAAGGTTTTGGTTTGTTCTGTGAAATATCAAAGTTTAGAGGTTTTTCCTCTAAAAATATGATTTAGATGATCTTAACAAAATTGTATCAAATCTTAGCAAAGAGATGAGCCAGTGTCAGAAGCTCTGGCAGGAGGTTCTCTCAAGATTCTCATTTCTAGATATTGGTACATGAAAATCTTATGTGAAGAGCAGAGGTATTAAAGCACAGTTAAAAGAATCAAGACAACAAAATATATGAGAAGGGCCTTCAAGCAATCAATGCTACAATTGATGATTCTGAGGGCAAGTATTCTAATCTTAAAAACAGGAAAATCATGGCTTCATACATTTTCATAAGAAAATAAACCCTGGGCAAAGGAGAGCTGCAAGGCAAACTTCCCAAATCAAGTGTTGTGAAAGCCATATGATGTTAGCAAATTTACCCTCAGCTCCTTCAAAGATGGTCTCTAAATTCCCTTACCTTAATAAAGGTATTTTCCAATTTTTGTCTTTATTTTTTGGAGCAGAAATAAAATTAGAACTACAAAGTAAGGTTAGAAACTTGTGTACTCTCACTCAGCTAAACACATCAAATACAGCCATATTTAACTTACTAGTGTGTTATCACATCTATTTCTTTCGTACGCTTTAGAAAACATTTGTTGTAAAATAAGTTCTCCTCTCATTTATAATTGATTAAATGAGCTGCCTGAGGCCATTACTCTAAAAAACTGAATTTCTGGCTCTTGATCAAAACGCAAAAATACAAGAAAAGAGGCATAATATCTGATCAAAGATAGCGTCACACCCCAGTTTATTTTCTGTAATTGCTGTCTGCTATGAAATTAACAAAAAATCAATTTTGAAGTCTAGCTTACTATTATAAGGAATTTCTTATTTTATGTACCATAAATTTTTAAATGAATAATTTGGATTTCAGCATTTTTACCTTGAGACTCTCAAATTCATTTTACAAACACCAGCTGTAATGTATTAAGGGTTTCCTGTAGAAGAAACTATTATAAAAGGATTATCTTTCATGTCAGAGCCAGTGGGAGAGTGGAAAGAGAATCATTGACCACCATTGACCTTGGAACAGTTCTTAGAGCTCTTTGAGTGTCAGTTTCCTCTTCTGTTAGAATGGGGATCTTTATATCTAACTAAATGGTCTATGAGGATTTTCCCCGATAATGCAAGGAAAGCACCTGGCATGTGAAATGCTTGCTGAATGTTAGTTTCCGTCTTCATTTTTCAGCTTCTCCTCTCTTTTGCATTTATTTAATCTGTTGCTGCTCTAGCTGGAAAGTTCCCGGAAAAAATGTGTGTGGCAATATATAGCCTATAGAATTTAAATCATATAGCATTGTTTCTGCTAATGAAGATGGTACATTCTAACGTTAGGACTTAAGAGTATATTGATTAATATAAGCATCATTTTAATTAGGTAAGTGCCTTGGATTGGAAATTTTGTTACATATTTTTAAGTTAGAAGACATTCTAATTGGTGAATTTCATTATCATTATGCAATTTAACATCTTAAATGGGAAAATTAAATTAACAAAAAAATCAATTTTTTTCCTCTGTAGGGAACTGTTGCTGGTATAAAATTGGGGTTACAAGATTGACTGTTCAATCTATATAGACAATTTGAATATTTATTCCCAAATAGCAAAGAAACTTACTGAAAAATAATGTATGGCTATAGTTTTCATCATCTACTTTCACTATTTTTCTTTGCAAATGATTCTGGGCTTTTGCCAGTTGTTGGAATTACTCATAATATCAATAGGCTATTCCCCACATCTAATGCTAACTGCAAAAGGGTGTGTGAAATGCTGTAGTTAGGGCACCAGAGTTCACCTGTACTTGTGAATTTTTCTTCCAGAAAGAATGGGATTTATTTTTAATTTAAAATAAAATTAATTATTTTAATCTGATTCTTAGAAACCAAGCATTTTTGCAATGAATATTAAGCTAAGGAAATTTTTCTAAATTGAGTTAGTGAGGAGTTTTTTTTAATGGAATGTTTTGGAGTGATTCTTTTGCTTTTTAAATGCTGGTTCAATTTTATTTCTATTTTGGGAATTTTTCTTAAGTCTCAATATTCCATCACAATAGTTATGGTTTTAAGTTTCCTGGGCTGCTCAAGCAAACACCATGCAATGGGTTGGTTTGAACAATGGAAGTTTATTAGCTTATGGTTTTGAGGCTAAGAGAAAGCCCAAATCAATGTATTATTGAGGTGATGCTTTCTTCCCAAAGACTGTCATTCTGGGACAGGCTGTTAGTCATCCTTGGGCCTTGGCTTCTCTGTCACATGTCAATGCATATGGCAGCCTCTACAGGACTCTCCAGTCTCTTCTGGGTTCTGTTGAATTTCAACTTCTTGCTTCCAGCAGCTTTCTCTCTGTCTGGGTTTCATTCCGCATGTAAAGAAGTCCAGTAACAGGATTAGGACACATCCTGGTCCCACCTTAACTGAAGTAACTTCATCAAAAATTCCTATTAAAGATGGGTTCACACCCACAGGAATGGATAAAGTTTAAGAACATGTCTTTCTGGGGTACTATGGTTCCAAACCACCATAGCTACCTTTTTTGTAATTGGTGATGGCCTTCTTTCATCTGCTGAAGAATTTTATAATGTGAGGTGAGATTTAAAGTATCTGGGTGAAGAAAGAACACTAAAGAAATTGGAGTCATGTTATATATTTATCTCTTGATACAAATGCCTTGAAAAAATTCCTTTGGTACTGGTATGATAGAAGCAGTTGATTCTGAAAAAGTGATTGAATAAAATTGCTTAATGCATCTAAAAATCGCTCAGGAAGAAAAACTTAGTGTGTCCTGAATTTGTACCTATGTTTGAGGATGGGGGAAAGAGTTCCCAGTTTAAGCCTAAAGGTGCAAACTAAGATTCACACCTGTCTGAGAGTAACTGGATTAACGGTAGGACTCTGACCAAGAGTCTGTGTGCACGCAGGACTGAGACACCTGGTAACCAAGCCAACCAAAACACCAATAAACCAAACCAGCACAAACCAAAAGGGCAGCTCATCCTCTAAGAGACAAAAGTCTAGTCATGTAGCACTGTCCTGGTCAATGTAGGGGGATGGTAATTTGAAGTCTATAATACTTGACTGTCACTCAGAATATCCTTAGGCTACCATGCCTAGGACCTATGTTTTGGGTAACAAAAATAAGTTTTTTTTTTTAGTATTAAGTGAAATAATTATTTTGAGAATTCTCCTTCTGGGAGAATAGATTTTCTGAAAGGCCCGCTGTCTTAGTCTGCCAGAGCTGCTATCACAAATACCCAACTGGTTTTGGCTTAACGAGAGGAATTTATTGACTCCCAGTTTTGAGGCTTGAAGAAGTAAAAAATCAAGGTATCAGTAAGGCTTGCTTTCTCCTGGAGTTTGTAGCAGTCTGCTGCTGGCTGCCAGCAATCTTTAGGGCTCCTTGTCTTGCATCTCTGCCTCTATCACATGGTGATCTCTCTCTTTCTTAATGTCTGTTCTTCTGGTTTCCACTAACTTGCTTCTTCCGGTGGCCTCTGACTCTGGCTTCCATTTCTTCTCTAAGGCTCCAGTTACATGAATTAAGACCTACTTGGATTCAGTTGGCCACATCTTAACTAAAAATAGCTTCTTTGAAATGTTCCATTTACAATGGACACCCACAGGGGATGTGGATTTAGATTAAGGACATATGTTTACGTAAGGTCCTTAATCCACCATACCACACTCTTCCTCCATAAAACTCCTGGTTGCTGAGTCAATTACAAATATACTTTTTTTTTTTGCATGGGCAGGCACCGAGAATTGAACCTGGGTCTCTGTCATGGCAGGCAAGAATCAATATAAGTTTAAATGCATTGTTGAGCTTAAAAGCAAGTAAACAAAACCTCCATGAGCTAAAGGACCCAGTCAGGGTGGTAAGAGAAAGCAGCAGTCAGGGCCACCCTGGGAGAAAATACCAACACCAGGAACCAAGTGCCAGAATAGAATGCAGCACCCAGATTAGTTAGCCAAGCCTGTCTGGACTTCCTACATAAAGGGAGAACACCTGAAAGGCTACATTATTGTGAGAGTGGACTGAGAAAAATCCAACTTCTGGGAAAGAAAAATGTGAAAAAATTTGTCTTTCTCTGTCAAACCCAAGTCTATTTATGGTATATTGAATCATTTTCTCCAGCAAAAGACATGTTCTTAATTTTAATCTGTGTTCCCCTGAACATGTATTATCAGTCTAAGGTGCAGATTTATTTGTGAATAGGATCTTCTAAGATCCTACTTAGTTGTGGCCAAACTGAATCAGAGTGACCCTTAATCCATATTGCTGGAGGTCTTATAAAGAGAAGTCAGAAGTCATCAGAAACCAGAAGAGCAGATATGGAGTGGGGGTTGGGGAAGTGAGAGAGAGGGAAAGAGAGAATGAGTCATCATGTGATGGAGGATTGCTATCACCAGAGCACTACCAACTCAGAGAAAGGACTGGCCAACATCTGATTTTGGACTTCTATCTTTCAAAACCATGCAGTAGTAAATTCCTGTTGCTTAAGTCTGGCATTGTGCGGTATTTTTTGTAACAGCCCTGGCAAACTAAGACAATATTTCAATAATAATAATAATAGTTTTCCCTGAGAATTTGTAACCATGTACCTGTCCTTGCTTTGGGGGTCTGGAGGTTTGAATTTATACTACTTGCCCCAAGTCAAGAAATGAGATTGAGGGGGACTCATTTTGGTAGAACTTCTTGATGCCTGAAAGACACATACATAATTTTCTTTTGAGAGGGGGAAGAATGCAATCCAGATCACTTGGGAATCCTAAAAGTTAAGTTATACCACAAAGGACCTCAGACAAAAAAATTACCAACACACATGTCAACAAACTCCCATAAATGAGGCCATTAGAAGGAACTGATTTAGACCCTTCTATTAGTCAGTATTCTCCAGGGGAGATACACACACACACACACACACACACACACACACACGTATACAAAGAGGTTTATCATAAGGAATTGGCTTACATGGTTGTGGAGGCTGGCATATCTGAATTCCACAGGGCAGCCTAGAGGCTGGAAATTCCATTAAGAGTGGCATTGAGGTCTTGACTCTGAATTCCAGATACTGGCAACCCAAGAAGGATTGAAGTGTAGCCTTGAGTCAGAATTACTTCTGATCTCTGGAACTCTATGTGATCACTTCTAAGATCTCCAAGTGATTGGTTGAGGTCCACCCCAGTTAGTGATTGTAATCTCCTTTACTGAAAGCCAACTAATTGGAGATGCTAATCACATCTCTGAAATGCCTCCATGTGACAACAGACCAGTATTTGACCAAACAACTAGATACTATAACCTAGCTAAACTGACATAAAAAATAAAACCATCACAACCTCCAAAGACTTTGGATATCATAGTTAGACATAAAGAATATAAAAAGATTATATTTGAAAATAAAAGGTAAAATAAAAAGTCAAGCACAGATGGTCAAGCAGAGTTGAAAAAAAGAATCTAAAAATAGCTCCCAGAAAACAGTATGGCTAAAACTGAAAGCTGAATGTATGGGTTAAAGAGGGACTGGACACAGCTGAAAAGAAGATTAATAAAGTGAAAAGATTGATCTGAAGATGTTATTTGGAATACTGAAGGATGAGGAGATGAAAATACAAAAGGAAGGACTGGGAGGACTTCTGGAGAAGATGGTGGAGTCAGGAGCTCCAGGAATCAGTCTTTCCAAAGCAGTTAGTCAACACACAGGAACTGTCTGAAAAAATTGTTCTAGGGCTCCAGAGGCCAGAAGAACACTGTACAGCATCCAAGCAAGAGTGGTAGGAAGAGGCTGTTAAACTGCGATAAAGAACTATGAGTAGCTCTCTCTCTGCAATGGCTGTCAGTGCCCATACCCCCTCACAGGCTGTATTGGGATCCAGTCCCTGGCTAGGAACTGATGACAGTAAAGGACATTCAAATCCTCTTCCCCAAAGGGGAGGGGGGCACAGCTCAGCACTGATCATGGCTTTTGATTTGTAAATTTGGGTCACTGGGTCCAGGCTCTGAGCTACATTTTCAACCTGCCCCAGACAAAGATGGTGACGGTCATTGCTTCAACCCCTGCCCAGAGAGGGGTGGAGGCAGTGGAGATTTAAAGATGCAGGGAACAGTTTTGCTGAAGGGTGCGATCTGCTGGGCAGGCCAAAGGGCTTTTGGTGTCTGTCTTGATCCCCTCCCCCAGGCACTTTGGAGTTAGTCTACACCCACTCTGTTCCGGCTGGATAATTCTGACTCGGGAAAACCCTCTTCAGAGTGACCCTACCCCCAGAATTTGCCCTCTAAGAAAAAGGAGCTAGAGGCAATGAAAGGAGAGTAAAAAAATACAGAGAGGCAAAACAAAAACAGAGTAGATCAAGATTCTCAGAAAAGGACCAGAGGAAAGGAAGCTTTCTTCTAGGGGTAAAACAATGGCACAAAAGTGCAATCGTAAAAATTGTACTGCATATCCAGGGCAAGAATCGGATGAAGAAGACCTGAAAAAAATCTGATCAGTTAAACATGGGCTATTCTAAAGGTCTAGAATAAGTTGAATCAAGTGTCAAAAAGATCCTTAACACCAAGTCAACATCTTTCAAAAAACTAGGTTTTTAAAAAATCATTTCTACTTTTTTGTTTTTTTTAATTTCATTGCTTTCTGCTATTGTATTTATCTCCTCTCTTCTACTTTATTTTGAATTACTTTTCTTGATACAAATGTATAGGTCAATACTTTTCAAAACTTTAAAAGATCTATATGGAAGAAATAAGGCTCTCAGTTCTGTTTTTAAATTTAGAAAATGCCAGAGGCACTTTCATTTAATTCAAACTTGTTATGAACAGTTGTAGCAGGGAAATGGGAAAATATCAACCAATATTTCATAATATTAGAAGTAATACTGAGTTTTTGTATTGGGTTAGTAACAAAAGATTCAGTCTAAGATGGGAAAAGAGAAAAAATAAATGTACTTTGTGTGTGTGTCCTCTAAATTCAGTTATAATGGAAAGATTAACAAAAGGTATTATTCATGAATTATTACATTTTATGACTTCCCACAATCATTCAAATATACTTTAGAAACTTGACATTTACTCATACATAAAAGTTTTCATTTCCCTTGGATAAATGCAGTAAACAACAAAAGAATTTTTATCTCTTAGTCAAATGGCAATGAAGAAGGAACTGCTTCAGCAAGAGGTGACAAACGAATCTGTTTCATATTATAAAGACCAGAGCATTAACAGAATAAATAGTAGTTGGGGGCTTGGCCGTAGCTGGTCTGAAGCTGTTTGTTTCATACACCAGATCACAAATTCAGCTTTCCTAAGATGACTGTAAGGCACTTGACAGCCTTTGAATAAACAAAGTACTTTGGCTGTTTTTATGTCATTATTTAAATTCTTTTCTATGAGAGTCTTTATTAAACTCTCTGATCAAGTTTCTTAATTCTGTTAAGATGTGAAAAGGGAACGCAGAAACCTGTGTTTCAGGGTATATTGTTGATAACGAATTCAAGAAGTCAGCTTTGCCATCGATGTCTTTGCAAAATGACCCCTGGGGTTGCAGGATGAATGTCAGTGATTCAGTGGTTGGGGCAGCCAAGGGAACAGGAGGAGGTGAGGAACGGAGCGCTATCAGCATGGTGAGAGTTCAGGTGCACCAATCCCACTTGTGCATCTGGCAGCTGTACCCAGGGCACCTTACTAGGGCAGGGTGGGCACGAAGGACAGGTCTGGTAGCTTTGGGGACAAAGAAAGGCTGCACCCATGGCATGGAGGTCCTTGGTGGTAAGCCTGGAGAGCAGAGGAATAGACCACTCAAAAGGGGCTGCGGTGGTGCGAGGGTAGTTCAGTGGTGGAATTTTCTGGCGCCATGTAGGAGACCTGGGTTGGATCCCTAGCATGTGCACCTAACTGTGCCCCCTGACAAAAAAAAAAAAAATTCAACAAATGGTGCTGCAATAACAGGATAGTCACATGGAAAAAGAATGAAATGTGACCCCCACCATACAGCAGACAAGAAAAAAAAGGGGGGGCAGGTTGAAGATGGGAGAAAGAAAATGACAATTGCCCTATGACAATTGAGAGCAAGTGTTCTGAAGACCCTCTGGGGATTTGGTAAAATAGCTGAGAACTAAGCAGTCCTTTTACTCTTTTAGGCTGTTATAGCCTGGGCAAACACAGGGAACACATTTTGAGGGTCAGGATGCCCAGAATAGGAGAAGAAAGAGAATATGGTCTAAGTAGAAGTTATCAAAATTAATTATGATAAGCAACTATTAGTGAGCGCGATGCTTTTTTGTCTTATGTAATTCCAGTTCACTTAAATCTCTCAATAATTGAAGAAATGAAAAGTAAAATTTTAATCTTGCTATTCTAGACCATGAACATTATAAAAGTTTTTTTTTTTTTTTTTTTTTTTTTTTGCGTGAGCAGGCACCAGGAATTGAACCCGAGTCTCCAGCATGGCAGGCAAGAACTCTCTCTGCTGAACCACTGTGGCCTGCCCCCTCCTTTTTTTTTTTAATTTGCCCAGGATCACACAACTAATAAAAGGCAGAATCAGGAGTTGAACCTGATTTCTGACTTTAGAATAGGACGACTGCATTGCTTTACCCCTGCCCCCGTGTTCAGTGGTGACTCTTGGGACCAGGAAGGGGGAAGAATCCAGAAGGTTGACACTCGTTGCAGCTTCAAGAGGTGGCTTTGAGTATAGGGCATCGGTGGACACTATGAGGCTGGGTAAAGGGGCTCGGCAGTGAAAGCAAGGGCTCAGGAGGAAGTTAAAATGCTCCAAGAGGCCAAGAAAAGGAAAAGTGAGATGCAGCAGCAGCTGTGAGCTCAGTCAATGGGGACAAGGTATGTATACATTCCATGACACTGGGGTGAAGGAGAGCAGCAGCAGGGGGACTTTATGCTGCCCTGAAAGCCCTGATTTTCCTGGCCATTGTAACCATCCTGCCTTTGTGTATTTGGGATTCCTTGTGATGCTGCATGTTTAGGGTCTTTAGGTCCCTTGTTGATCCTCAGTGGGAAATGTCGAGCCCTCTTTTTTGGTTTAGCTGCCTTTGCTACTGTGTGTTGGCTGCTGAAGAGGTGAAATTATCCACTCAGACCTGACACCCTGGAGTTCCAGGGCACATGATCTAAGGATAAAGGAGAATGAATACACACTGCCCCTTGGCTCTTGATGTGTCTTATATTGGTCTCTTGTTAACCCTTTCAGTATTTCCTGAAGCCCAGAGTGGAAGATCAAGTATCCTGACACCATTAATCATTTATGTTCACAACTGTTTGGTTTTGGGTATTACAGAGCCCAGTGCCTAGCTTATTTAAGTACAAATATTGCTTCAGAAATGAAGATGTAGTAAGAGGTACAAGATGTATTTTGGATATCATCGAAAGGGATACTACCAAAGATCAGATTTTGTGGATAAGAGCTTTGAGTTTATCCAGAGTTATGCCATCAGTAAGAAATAGAGCTAGAAATCAAGTCGAGCCTGAGTGACTCCAAACCCCAGCTCTTCTTCTGGTATCTCTGTGCCCACAAAAGTCCCATCAGGACAAGACTGCAGTAGCTGCTGCCAGACCAGATCCTAGTTCACCCTCAAGAAGGGGGCAGATCTTTTGGGAACGAGAAGAAGCAGTTAGAGTGCTGGGTTTCATCAGGCGGTTGAAGGGAAGGAAGAAATCAGGGTTGAGGTGCCAAAAGCACCTGGGGACCCCAAGTCAGCCCTTGTTTCCTGCAACTTGTCTGGGCTGCAGGCAGCTTTGCAACCAGGGAAGAGTGCTGAAAAGCTGGCACAGTGGGCATTATCAGAAAGCAGAGGAGCTCTGGACATAGACTGGAGAACACGTTTAAAGCCAGTTTGACCTAAAAGAGTCAAATATCACCATCTGGAGTTTACTACTGGAGAAATAGAGATTGAGATGATGTTGGTAATGATAACACAATATTGTGAATGCGATTAATGTCACTGAATTTTACTCTTGAAAGGGGCTAAAATGGTGAAATTTGAGTTGTGTATATATTACTACAATAAAAAGTTAAAAGTTCCAGTTCCACAAACTCTTGCTTTCTCTCCTGTTACAGCACCAAGCAGCTTACTTTGTATGGCCAGGGCTTATGCAGCCACTGCAAAGAGAGACATGGCAAAAATAGAAATATTTGTTAAATCTTTCCACTGTGAGTCTTTTGGCCTGTTTTCTAATATAGACTGTGTTTATTGCCCAGAAACTAGCACAATGCCTGGTGCCCAAGACAGTGCCTGGCCCCTGCAGGAGTTCAATAAATATTTACAGACTGTATGTGTTGGGGAAAAGTTTATATTCACCTGTTCTTATATATTTTTTCCTCACGGCCTTTGAAATTCCACTTAGCCTTTTCATGTTCCAAATGATTTTGAAAGACCTCAAATTGAAATCATTCATCTTTTATTTTCCTTATTAAAATTCATCGTTTCTTTTAAAAGCCTCAACAACAAGAACAGAAAGATGAAGAATTGTGAAATACGAGTTCAAGAGCTGTAATTGGATTGCTGCCTTTGGAAACTGAACACAGTAGACAGATTGTTTTGGCTTCTTAATGTACAAATGTTTTTAAGGGCTGTTTTTATTATGTTTAAGCATTCCCATCAGCCGTGGCAGTGATTTTTTTAAAAAGTCCACCCCCAGGCCAACACTTTTCATCAGCCAGCTTTGCCAGCCAATTCAACTTGCAGTTTTGGCAGTTCAGCCATCCAGAAAGGAAAGTTTCTCTCCAAGTGGTTATCTCAATGAAGCTGTTCTTCTTGGGACATTCCTCGATGTTGGGGAATATGCTAGACACTGTGGGTACAAAGAAAATAAGCAGGTGTCTCCTGCCCTCCGTGTGGCATGACTTCCAATGGAGAGCTCTTCATTTTCACACTTATTTTCTGCCCATCCAGCTGCCTTTCAATTTCTCTAACATTTCAACAGTTAATCACAACAAAGGTCAATGGCGAAACTATTTTCCTATCCAATGCAATAAGTGTCATGGAGACGTGTAACACACTGAACTCAACTTCCTCTCCTTTGGGAGGGTGAAGAGTTTTCAGTTGAAAGAGAGGCTGACAGTTTTTCCCAAGGGGACACAGTGTCACTGAGCCAGCTCTCTCAGATGAGCTAGGCAGGGGATTCTTGACAGATTGTAACCCATCCTTGTCCCACAAATGAGACCTCTGTCATTGCATGTGGGACATGTTTTGGAAACTTACTTGCTGCCCAGTGTGGTTAAGTAGGAAAGCTCTAACTAGCCACCTTCTCAGAGGTGAAATCTCTGTTTTGCTAGTAGGAAACTGACTGAGTGTACTGGAGTATCTGGGAGAGAGGTTCTCTGTGCATGAACTAGAACTCATCATTCCAGATGCTCAAAAAGATCAGATGCCTTTTCTGATCACTTGTAATCATTTCTGATTTTATCAGTCAATGGAATTCTCCAAATTTCTGAATAGAGGTGTGTTCAGGGGCAACAGTGTTCTTGGAAGGGAGGGCTAGAGGACTATTCTTGAAACTCTAGCTGGGGTAGTTTGTTTTAGGTTTGCGTGCAAATGGGTGTTGGAATGTTTATTTAGTATGACTTTGGGGAATAATTATGGCGAAGGAGCTATCGCTCCACCCTCTCCATCCCACCCTGTCCAAGTAGCCGCCACCAGTTTATAACCCAGAACCATGGGCACTCAACAAAAAGCAAGTTTCAGAAGAGAGAGGAAAATTCTAATTTTAAGGGTTCCTTTTATGCTCTCAAGATCTCCATTCCTCATCCCTCACTTTGATTCCCTGACATTGCCTTCAGATTGGAATTCCCTCAGTTTCTGCCATCTCACCTGCATCCATATCCATGCTTCTCCTTTTTTCACTTGTGACCACTGAAATTGTGCTCATTTTCTGTCAAAAGCAAGCCTTCTGTCTGTGTCCTGGGTGCTCCTTTGGTGTTCTCTGACACTTCTGCTAATTTTCTCCTTTACCTAGAGTCCATGGTCCTCTATGTGTCCAATGAATATGTTTTAGGATAAAATCCTCTAAAATTATATTCAAAATATTCTCTATATATGGATGTTTTGTTTTACTTAATTTTAAGTTTCATACAAGTGATATCTGCAATAGTTAAATAATAAAATAGTGATAGGAGGCTCAAAATGAAAAATTAGTCTCTTGACTTTCTTTTCCCCAACTAGTTCCATTCCCAATGGCAACCATTTTAAACTATTAGATAATTTTCTTTTATTTTCCTCCAAATTTAAAAATTAACTGCTTAAATATTCTGTTATATGGTTTTTCAATAAGTGTTTTCTACTGAATTCCTGCTATGTAGACTAAAGATTTAGCTCCATTTAAGCCCCCACCCAATTCTCCTTCTCGCATCCTGTCAATATAGTTATATTAAAAATTTTGGCTACATTAATTTGAATTTTATTTTAATTTGAATTTTTAATGTGATTGCTGCTTCACTAAGATTTATTTTTCACATGAAACTTAATTTTTGTGTTCTTGCAGTACCACTGTGAGAGCTGATTGATAGTTTGAGTATAGACTTTTGGGGGAAAATATTGAAGGTCCAGATCAATTGTTGCTATTGCAAAGTACAATTCCATTTTGAATCTTGTTGTTTTCTACATTACCTATCCTTCCCTTCTCAATATTTTAGTATTTTCTCTTTATCCTTAATGTACTTAAACTTCACAATAACGTGCTTTTCTGTGGGTCTTTTCCTTTCATTTTTCTAAAACTTCATGGACTTGTTTGTTCTATGCCTTTCAGTTATAGACATTTTTCTTGTGTCTTTGATAACTTTTGCTTCTTAATTTCTCTCTCTTTGCTTTCCAGAATTCCTCTTCGTGGATGTTTAATGTGGTCTGTACTTTTATCTTTTTAATTTTTTTTTGTATGGCCAGGCAATGGGAATCGAACCCAGGTCTGCAGTATGGCATGCAAGAACTCTGCCTGCTGAGTCATCGTGGCCTGCCCTACCTTTTTAATTTTTATTATCTTTATTTTTCTATTTCACTTTATGGAAAATTTCCTTGTCATTACATTATAATCTTTCTATTTAATTAAAATTTTGTAATTATATTTTTAATTTCCAGGAGATTTCCCTTATTTCATCAGTTTCTTTTAAAAAAATCTCTCTTCCAGACAAAGTGGCATAGAGAAAAACATAATGAATACCCCTTAACACATGATTAAAAATACAATTACTACAAATAGAGCTAAATCCCCTTGTGAATTCTTTCCCATTACATTCCTCTCTCTTTCTTTCCAGAGGCAACCTTATTGTTATATTATTTCTATGCAAGTTTTCATGATTGTATAACATTTTCTCTACATATTGTTTTATATGCATGAATTTTTTACATAAAAGGCAGCATTCTATAGGGATTGTCACAACTTACTTTTTGCTCGGTCAGTATTATGGGTTTTTTTGGTCTTTTTTTTCTTTGATTTTTCTTAATTTCTTATTGCTTTCTTTGTTTTTTCTTTTTTCAGTCCATATAATGTTTGCAAGGCTTATTCATGGTGATAAATGTAGCTCTGATTTGTTCATTTGTGTAGTTCCAATTATATAAATATACTACTTTTTACCTATCCATTTTCCTGTTAATGGAAATTAGTTATTTACTATTGTTTTTTATATTTCATGTAAATATGAACCTGCTTGCACAAGGCTTCTTGTGTACATGTTTTGTAGTTTTTCTGAGGTTTCTACCTATGAGTAGAATTACTAGTCATAGGATCTTTTCACTTCTAACTTGGCAAGGCATTTATTACAAAAGATGATTTAAAAATTTATCCTCCCACTACCAGAGCACCTGACACCCTATATCCTTGCCTACACTTAATATTGTCAGATTTTAAATTTTGCTCCAATTTAATGAAGTTGTATTGAAGAGTGGTTTAAATTCTCATTTCCCAAATGTTAACTTTCTATATTTTCATTTCTTTTTTTGATTTGTTGGTTCATAGCCTTTGCTCTCTCTTCTACTGAATGGTATATCTTTTTCATAATAATTGTGTAATTCATTTTGCATAACACCCTGATTTTGCTTTATGAATGCAGTATCTTCTATTACCACTCTGAGAATTATGCTTTTTTTTCTACTTTGAATATTCGTTTTTTCTGGATCTTTATCCTTCTCTTTCACATTGTGTACTTCCTCAACTATCTGGTGATCTTTTGGTTATCTGTTCAGATTTAACAGTGAGGCCCTACATGCTGAATGTGCAGCTCTGCATGCATAGGCAGAGGTAACAGACTACAAGGTTGTTCACTGACAAATCCATCTCTTATCTTAGGCCATTCAGGCTTTCTGAAGAAGAGTCCTCCATTCTCCTGCCTTGGGTCAGTTGGAATGTACTGGTAGCATGATAGGGAGAATGGTCCCTCCAGAGAGTGTGTACAATTACCCTTAGTTCTTAAGAGTATAGGATTCAGAGTTGAGCAGCCAGAAGTTTCCAAGAGCTCTATCACTTATCATTTGGGTGGCCCTGGAAAGGTTAACGAACTCTGTGGATCTCAGTTTCTCATCTGCAAAATGGGAATGAAAAAAAGCACTAACTGGAGGTTTGTTATGAAGGTGAACTGGTATTCAGGAAAGGTTGTAAAACTTCAGTAAGGCCCATAAGGGGAAAAAGAAGACCCAGGTGTTCATAAAAAGTCCCCAAGAGCTAAAGACCGAAACCTCACACTTTAGAGAAGGGACATGCCCCGTCCCTACATCGGACCACAATTGGGGAAGTAACCTTGGTGAAAACAAACACAAAAAACCCTGACACCTGAGGAAAACAAAACTCAGAAAACTCAATATTTTGTTTCTGTCCGTTAAATCACCTCAGTACCAAACTTCAGTGAGCATGAGACGTCTCTTGTCTGGGAATTCCATGGGATCCTCTTTCAGACTGCCTCACTAACAGAATATGCTTTCAGATCATTACTGCCAAGGTCTCCATCTGAGTCCTGGGGTCTCCTAGAAACAGTGGGCAGTGGTGGCTTCCCCACCTACAGTAAATGGACCAAAGATTTCTTTTCAGAAAATGTCTGTTTACTGAAATTAACTCCTCCATTTTCCGATCTTTAACATTTGAGTGTTTGGAAATAGATCAAAATAGATTAACTCTCTTTCTTCAGGGTAAGCCTAGATTACAAAAAACCAAGAGGTAGAATCGTTGCTGTTTTAAACAAAGAATCTTCATTTAGCAAGGGACATGGAGTAGATGCTAACATTTACACAGCCCCATTTTAACTGCAGTGCTTTGCAGATTAAAAAAAAAGGATTTTATTATCTGAAAAGAAAAAACTAACTTGGAATGTTTCAAATATAGAACCTTAAAATCTGTCTTTTTGGAGAGGTGCCTTCCAAACATGTAATTAAGATACACATGGAACATGCTTTATTTGTATTTGAAGATTTTGATAGGATGTGTTTATTTGTTTGTTTTAGCCAGAAGGCAGATGACACTAAATGTCAAAATTGAATAATTAAAAATAAATCATATTACTTTAAAGCAATTCCTCCTCCTCCTTCTTTCCTAGCAGAATGTTAAGCTCAAGGAGATGAATTTAACTTGAGGAAAAACAACAAGCCACACCCCAAGCAATTGATGATGTTGGGCCTGAGATTGGACTGTTAGAAAAAAAGTTTAAAATCTTACCTAATTGTAAAAGCCCAGGTTTTAGAAAGATTGGAGATTGAGTTCATTTTCTTTCTGCAAAAGCATTTATTCAAAATTTGTTGTTTTTTTTTTGAGGGGGGAAGGGAGGCATGCATTTAAATTTCAAAAGATAATAACAAAACTCGTCTTGCAATATAAATTAGAAAATCTATTGTTTACCAAACAAAGAATGTACTTCTTGTGTTTTACTCTGAGTGACAGTTACTACAGAAGGCAAAATTGAGGATTAGGGCATGCCATATTTAATTCCGTGCTGGAGCCTGGATTTCTGCACTAAAACTAAATAGCTTAAGGCTTTAGGTAAATGTTTTGTAAAACAGGATTTCAATGAAAATGTACTTCAATCAAAATATTGTAATTGAAAAAACTGGTATCTTTTATGAAACAGTTCTAGAAGGACTCAAATTATATGAACATGTAAATATGTTTCCACTTGCACTTTGTGAATACAGTTTGAAGCATATCTAACATATTTTTCAGTTTTTAAAAAAATGATCTGTATTCTATTTTGATATACTTGGATTATATTTCCTAACATTTTAATTGTCTTTAAATTAAAGAGGCTTTCTTTTGTATGGTACTAAGCTAATATACTTACCCAACGTTCTTTTTAAACTTGTAATACTACACTAGGTTTACCTCTCACTAAAATAAGGGTATTTGTGGTAGTTCAGTTCAGGTGTCAACTTGGCCAGGTGATCATGCCCTAGTTCTGTTGCTGTGGATATCAGCCAATGTTATGTGAACCTCATCTGTCGTTGATTACATCTGCAGTTGGCTAAGAGGCGTACCTGCTAGAATGAATGATGTTTGATTTAATTGGCTGGTGCTTAAATGAGAGAGCTTAATGTAGCACAGCCCAAGCAGCTCAGCATGCCTCATCTCGGCACTCACAGCTCAGTTCAGACCTTTGGAGATGCAGAAAGCAATCACCCCGGGGAAAGATGTTGGAACCAAGAGGCCTGGAGAGAAGGCCAGCAGAGAGCGCCTTGTGCCTTCCCACGTAAGAAAGAACCTCAGATGAAAGTTAGCTGCCTTTCCTCTGAAGAACTATACATTAACTAAATAAATCCCCTTTTATTGAAAGCCAATCTGTCTCTGGTGTGTTGCATTCCAGCAGCTAGCAACTAGAGTAGTATTAAAGCATATATGAATTTCTGTTCATATATTAATATTATATATTAATAATATATGATGTTTATTGCCTAGTTCATTATGCTAAACTATATTATGGACCGTATACCTCTGTATTATAGGTAACTGTTTACTTACTTTTTCCTTGAGGTCAGTATTGCATGTTTTCCATCTCTGGATGCTTTAAGCAGTGCCTGACCTGTTACAGAGATCAATAAATACTCGTCTGATAGATTGAAAGCAAGAATGGACTCTCATTTTACAATAAAGAAGCTGAAGTTAGTACAGAGCCAGGTTAGAATCACGTTTCTGGATTTCTCTTTCAGATCTCCTGCCACTGCTTCATGCTGTTTTATATTTCAACAGTGTATGGTATAAGGGGGAAAGTAAGCAATTGATGGCAACAAAAAGCTCCCTTTCTTCCTCCACCAAAGGTCTGTAACTATTCAAAAGAAAAAGAAAAAAGACCACGTTAAAGCCATTGCAGGCATGTAGACTGGGCATTTCTAATCACCATTCCTGGTACTTCATCCTTTTCCTTTGTCTTTACAGCAGTAAAATGTGTCATCGCTTGTCTCATGAAGATCTGAAGGAAGGTTACAAGTTGTAGAGAGACTGAGAAAAATGCCCATCACTTACATTATGCACAGTTAAAAGCTATGTTCAAATAGGAATTGGTGTTATTGAAAATAGATCTGAGCTCTCTCTCCGCCGGACCGCCGCGCGGCGCACGCGCCCCGCAGCAGCCGAGCCGCCCGACCTCCCTACCCCCTCTCTCTCTCCGCCGGACCGCCGCGCGGCGCACGCGCCCCGCAGCAGCCGAGCCGCCCGACCTCCCTACCCCCTCTCTCTCTCCGCCGGACCGCCGCGCGGCGCACGCGCCCCGCAGCAGCCGAGCCGCCCGACCTCCCTACCCCCTCTCTCTCTCCGCCGGACCGCCGCGCGGCGCACGCGCCCCGCAGCAGCCGAGCCGCCCGACCTCCCTACCCCCTCTCTCTCTCCGCCGGACCGCCGCGCGGCGCACGCGCCCCGCAGCAGCCGAGCCGCCCGACCTCCCTACCCCCCTCCTCCCCCTCCTGCTCCGGCTGCTCTCCAACCAACACGGTGCCCTCTTCCCCCGCCTTCACCGTGCTCCTCCGCCACCAGCCTCGACAGCCTTGCCGCCCTCACCTTTCCTCCTCCAGAACAACTACTGGGGGAGTGGAGATAATACAGAGCAGCTCCCGGAGCCACGAGGGAAATCAAAGGGACAGCGTACCCCATCCTGGAACGGCTGACTATCTGGGAGAACCAGCTCCGGTGAGATCACCAAGGGGCACGGGCTTTCCTGGGTGGGACAGCAAGCGACCGGAGTCCCTCCCTTCCACCTTCCCAGGCCAGCTGGTAGAATTGGACAGGCGGTCCCCTTAGGCCGCGGCGGCTGGTGCCCCCACCACACGAGGCCCCCCGGAACAACTGAGATAGTTGGGTCGGAAATCCCCAGACTGCGGAGAACAGTGACCGGGGGATCCCTTCCAAACACGTGACTCCCCCGTCGGCTGGGAGCAGTGCACTCTCCCGGGCTGCGACAGCTGGCGCCCTCCCGCCACGCTTGGTGCCCCGGGCCGACTAGCTAGTTTGGCCGGACGCTCTCCTGTGCTGCGACAGCCAGCGACCCTCCCCGCGTTTGGAACCCCGGGCCGGCTGGCATTCTTCCGGGACGCTTCGGTTGCCGGGCCTCCCCTACGGCGAGAGTTTTCCAGAGTTGAGGGACCCACAGCAACTTTCGCTGGTGGAACCCACAGACAGGCGTGTGCCACGTGTGCCACCTACTGGGCAGGATAGGAAGAACAGAACCCAGAGACTGCGCAGAAAAATCTTTCAACCTGTGGGGTCGAACACCCGGGGAAATCTGACTAAATGCCCAGACGCCAGCAGAAGATAACGGATCACGCTCAGAAAATTGAACATATGGCCCAGTCAAACGAAGAAACCAATAGTTCAAATGAGATACAGGAGCTGAAACAACTAATGCTGAATATACGAACAGAAATGGAAAACCTCTTCAAAAACGAAATCGATAAATTGAGGGAGGACATGAAGAAGACATGGGCTGAACATAAAGAAGAAATAGAAACACTGAAAAAACAAATCACAGAACTTATGGAAGTGAAAGATAAAGTAGAAAAGATGGAAAAAACAATGGATACCTACAATGACAGATTTAAAGAAACAGAAGATAGAATTAGTGATTTGGAGGATGAAACATCTGAACTCCAAAAAGAAACAGAAACTATCCGGAAAAGAATGGAAAAATTTGAACAAGGTATCAGGGAACTCAAGGACAATGTGAACCGTACAAATATACGTGTAGTGGGTATCCCAGAAGGAGAAGAGAAGGGAAAAGGAGGAGAAAAACTAATGGAAGAAATTATCACTGAAAATTTCCCAACTCTTATGAAAGACCTAAAATTACAGATCCAAGAAGTGCAGCGCACCCCAAAGAGATTAGACACAAATAGGCGTTCCCCAAGACACTTACTAGTTAGAATGTCAGAGGTCAAAGAGAAAGAGAGGATCTTGAAGGCAGTGAGAGAAAAACAATCCGTCACATACAAGGGAAACCCAATAAGACTATGTGTAGATTTCTCAGCAGAAACCATGGAAGCTAGAAGACAGTGGGATGATATATTTAAGTTACTAAAAGAGAAAAACTGCCAGCCAAGACTCCTATATCCAGCAAAATTGTCCTTCAAAAATGAGGGAGAATTTAAAACATTCTCAGACAAAAAGTCACTAAGAGAATTTGTGACCAAGAGACCAGCTTTGCAAGAAATACTAAAGGAAGCACTAGAGTCAGATACAAAAAGACAGAAGAGAGAGACATGGAGAAAAGTGTAGAAAGAAGGAAAGACAGATATGATATATATAATACAAAAGGCAAAATGGTAGAGGAAAATATTATCCAAACAGTAATAACTCTAAATGTCAATGGACTGAATTCCCCAATTAAAAGACATAGACTGGCAGAATGGATTAAAAAACAGGATCCTTCTATATGCTGTCTACAGGAAACACATCTTAGACCCAAAGATAAATATAGGTTGAAAGTGAAAGGTTGGGAAAAGATATTTCATGCAAACAACAACCAGAAAAGAGCAGGAGTGGCTATACTAATATCCAACAAATTAGACTTCAAATGTAAAACAGTTAAAAGAGACAAAGAAGGACACTATATACTAATAAAAGGAACAATTAAACAAGAAGACATAACAATCATAAATATTTACGCACCGAACCAGAATGCCCCAAAATACGTGAGGAATACACTACAAACACTGAAAAGGGAAATAGACACATATACCATAATAGTTGGAGACTTCAATTCACCACTCTCATCAATGGACAGAACATCTACACAGAGGATCAATAAAGAAATAGAGAACCTGAATATTACTATAAATGAACTTGACTTAACAGACATTTATAGGACATTACATCCCACAACAGCAGGATACACCTTTTTTTCAAGTGCTCATGGATCATTCTCAAAGATAGACCATATGCTGGGTCACAAAGCAAGTCTTAACAAATTTAAAAAGATTGAAATCATACACAACAGTTTCTCGGATCATAAAGGAATGAAGTTGGAAATCAATAATAGGCGGAGTGCCAGAAAATTCATAAATACATGGAGGCTCAACAACACACTCTTAAACAACAAGTGGGTCAAAGAAGAAATTGCAAGAGAAATTAGTAAATACCTAGAGGCAAATGAAAATGAAGACACAACATATCAAAACTTATGGGACGCAGCAAAGGCAGTGCTAAGAGGGAAATTTATTGCCCTAAATGCCTTTATCAGAAAAGAAGAAAAGGCAAAAATGCAGGAATTAACTGTCCACTTGGAAGAACTGGAGAAAGAACAGCAAACTAATCCCAAAGCAAGCAAAAGGAAAGAAATAACAAAGATTAGAGCAGAAATAAATGAAATTGAAAACATGAAAACAATAGAGAAAATCAATAAGACCAGAAGTTGGTTCTATGAGAAAATCAACAAGATTGATGGGCCCTTAGCAAGATTGACAAAAAGAAGAAGAGAGAGGATGCAAATAAATAAGATTAGAAATGAAAGAGGAGACATAACTACTGACCTCACAGAAATAAAGGAGGTAATAACAGGATACTATGAACAACTTTACGCTAATAAATACAACAATTTAGAAGAAATGGACAGGTTCCTGGAAAGACATGAACAACCAACTTTGACTCAAGAAGAAATAGACGACCTCAACAAACCAATCACAAGTAAAGAGATTGAATTAGTTATTCAAAACCTCCCTAAAAAGAAAAGTCCAGGACCAGACGGCTTCACATGTGAATTCTATCAAACATTCCAGAAAGAATTAGTACCTACTCTCCTCAAACTCTTCAACATAATCGAAGTGGAGGGAAAACTACCTAATTCATTCTATGAAGCCAACATCACCCTCATACCAAAACCAGGCAAAGATATTACAAAAAAAGAAAACTACAGACCAATCTCTCTAATGAATACAGATGCAAAAATCCTCAATAAAATTCTAGCAAATCGTATCCAGCAACACATTAAAAGAATTATACATCATGACCAAGTAGGATTCATCCCAGGTATGCAAGGATGGTTCAACATAAGAAAATCAATTAATGTAATACACCATATCAACAAATCAAAGCAGAAAAATCACATGATCATCTCAATTGATGCAGAGAAGGCATTTGACAAGATTCAACATCCTTTCCTGTTGAAAACACTTCAAAAGATAGGAATACAAGGGAACTTCCTTAAAATGATAGAGGGAATATATGAAAAACCCACAGCTAATATCATCCTCAATGGGGAAAAATTGAAAACTTTCCCCCTAAGATCAGGAACAAGACAAGGATGTCCACTATCACCACTATTATTCAACATTGTGTTGGAAGTTCTAGCCAGAGCAATTAGGCAAGAAAAAGAAATACAAGGCATCAAAATTGGAAAGGAAGAAGTAAAACTATCACTGTTTGCTGACGATATGATACTATATGTAGAAAACCCAGAAAAATCCACAACAAAATTACTAGAGCTAATAAATGAGTACAGCAAAGTAGCAGGCTACAAGATCAACATTCAAAAATCTGTAGCTTTTCTATACACTAGTAATGAACAAGCTGAGGTAGAAATCAAGAAACGAATCCCATTTACAATCGCAACTAAAAGAATAAAATACCTAGGAATAAATTTAACCAAAGAGACAAAAAACCTATATAAAGAAAACTACAAAAAACTGTTAAAAGAAATCACAGAAGACCTAAATAGATGGAAGGGCGTACCGTGTTCATGGATTGGAAGACTAAATATAGTTAAGATGTCAATCCTACCTAAATTGATTTACAGATTCAATGCAATACCAATCAAAATCCCAACAACATATTTTTCAGAAATAGAAAAACCAATAAGCAAATTTATCTGGAAGGGCAGGGTACCCCGAATTGCTAAAAACATCTTGAGGAAAAAAAACGAAGCTGGAGGTCTCGCGATGCCTGACTTTAAGGCATATTATGAAGCCACAGTGGTCAAAACAGCATGGTATTGGCATAAAGATAGATATATCGACCAATGGAATCGAATAGAGTGCTCAGATATAGACCCTCTCATCTATGGACATTTGATCTTTGATAAGGCAGTCAAGCCAACTCACCTGGGACAGAACAGTCTCTTCAATAAATGGTGCCTAGAGAACTGGATATCCATATGCAAAAGAATGAAAGAAGACCCATCTCTCACACCCTATACAAAAGTTAACTCAAAATGGATCAAAGATCTAAACATTAGGTCTAAGACCATAAAACAGTTAGAGGAAAATGTTGGGAGATATCTTATGGATCTTACAACTGGAGGTGGTTTTATGGACCTTAAACCTAAAGCAAGAACACTGAAGAAGGAAATAAATAAATGGGAGCTTCTCAAAATTAAACACTTTTGTGCATCAGAGAACTTCATCAAGAAAGTAGAAAGACAGCCTACACAATGGGAGACAATATTTGGAAATGACATATCAGATAAGGGTCTAGTATCCAGAATTTATAAAGAGATTATTCAACTCAACAACAAAAAGACAGCCAACCCAATTACAAAATGGGAAAAAGACTTGAACAGACACCTACCAGAAGAAGAAATACGGATGGCCAAGAGGCACATGAAGAGATGCTCAATGTCCCTGGCCATTAGAGAAATGCAAATCAAAACCACAATGAGATATCATCTCACACCCACCAGAATGGCCATTATCAACAAAACAGAAAATGACAAGTGCTGGAGAGGATGCGGAGAAAGAGGCACACTTATCCACTGTTGGTGGGAATGTCAAAGGGTGCAACCACTGTGGAAGGCAGTTTGGCGGTTCCTCAAAAAGCTGAATATAGAATTGCCATACGACCCAGCAATACCATTGCTAGGTATCTACTCAAAAGACTTAAGGGCAAAGACACAAACGGACATTTGCACACCAATGTTTATAGCAGCGTTATTTACAATTGCAAAGAGATGGAAACAGCCAAAATCTCCATCAACAGAAGAGTGGCTAAACAAACTGTGGTATATACATACGATGGAATATTATGCAGCTTTAAGACAAGATAAACTTATGAACCATGTAATAACATGGATGGACCTAGAGAATATTATGCTGAGTGAATCCAGCCAAAAACTAAAGGACAAATACTGTATGGTCCCACTGTTGTGAACGGACATTCGAGAATAAACTTGAAATATGTCATTGGTAACAGAGTTCAGCAGGAGTTAGAAACAGGGTAAGACAATGGGTAATTGAAGCTGAAGGGATACAGATTGTGCAACAGGACTAGATACAAAAACTCAAAAATGGACAGCACAATAATACCTAATTGTAAAGTAATCATGTTAAAATACTGAATGAAGCTGCATCTGAGCTATAGGGTTTTTTTTTGTTTTTGTTTGCTTGTTGGTTTGTTTGTTGTTGTTGTTTTTTACTATTACTACTACTTTTATTTCTTTTCTTTATATTGACATTTTATATCTTTTTCTGTTGTGTTGCTAGTTCCTCTAAACTGATGCAAATGTACTAAGAAACAATGATCATGCATCTATGTGATGATGTTAAGAATTACTGAGTGCATATGTAGAATGGTATGATTTCTAAATGTTGTGTTAATTTCTTTTTTTTCTTTCCGTTAATAAAAAAAAAAAAAAAAAAAAAAAGAAAATAGATCTGAGCAACTCAAAGTCTTGTTTTAAAGCTTGATAAGCAGTGATACGAAAACTTTTATTCTCTAGAGATGAACAGACTGAATTATATACATTGCAATCTAAAAGCAGCTGTGGTTTAATGGGGCCCAGGCAGCATCTGGGAGAAGTCATATTCTACAAAAGAGGGGCTGCACACTAACTCTCTTTAGCACAAGGAGTTTCAAAGTGTCAGCCTCCCTCGATTCTGGGTTTTCATTCTGCATTAACTTTTGGACAATCCAAATGTGCAGGAAAAATATGAGTCACTTTTCTATCATTCCTAATATTTCAAGCTTCAAGCTGTCATAAGGAATAACTGTTGAGTTGTGCAGAAATGAAGGAGACTTCCTGGTAGGTGGACTAGGATAGATATTAGATGAGAAGTTTCATTTTAACATAAAGATTCTTGGTCTAAAATGAAGGTTTTATCAATTATTCAGGTCAAAAGAATTGTGTCCACCTACCTCTCCCAAACATACCCACTAAAGTGCTTTATTCTTCCTCGTGTTGTCAGAAAGAAAGGAGGATGGAGAAAACAAAGAGAAGGCTGTACTGATTTGGAGATCACACATGAACATTGCTTCCTCAGAAAGCAATTTTAAAAAATGCTCTGTACCTTGTTGCATGGTTTAAAGCTTTTAAAAACAAGAAAATAAAAATAAAAAGCAAACATAGCGGTGATCCAGGGGGGAGGCTACTTTTTTTCTTCTAATATTTTATATGGCTTTTTGGGGGGAGGGGTGGGTGGTACTAGGGCAAGTCCTTTTCTCATTTTCAAGCTTGCTTCCTCAATATTACTCAGACTAGTTTCTGAAAAAAGAAATCTTTCTTAAGCTGGGGGGAAAGAGGTAGAAGATGGTTCTCCAGGCTATGGAGGCAGTATAAGGTATGGAAAACTGTAGACATTAGAGTCAAACAAACTTGGGTTGAAAGCCTGCTGCTGACCTACATAGATGTGGAAAGTATCAATCATTGCTCAATATCTGTATTTTCCCTTTCTAAGAATTTTGTACCCTAAATTTCATTTGAGGAACTTGCCAGGGGAAACCATTCTTATGCCATGGTTTGGGTGAAATTGACCTTACCTAGAATTACATTATTTTAGTTATAGGATCAACTCTTATTAGAAGTACAGGACTACCATTGGACTTTTGAGTTATATAAACTTTTAAATTTCCTTTATTGTTTTAGCCAATATAAGTTGGCTTCTAGTAATACTTGGTGTCCTTTGTAGAAGGTTGTTGTCCCATAAGAAGAAGAGAGATGAGAAAAATATGGCTTAATGATGGAATTATATATTATATAAACATATATTCATGGCTAACCTTATAGAGTCATACATTCAACATTTATTCAGTATACACTATGTGCCAGAAAACTGCTTGCACACGAGAATGAACAAGAAAACATCCCTCTTGCTGCTTACAGAGGCACTAGCCACACTTCAATTTATATATATATATATATATATATATATATATATATAAATTGAATATTTATATATATATAAATATATATACAAATTGAATATTTATATATATATATATAAATATATATACATTTTGCGTGTGTGTGTGTGTGTGTGTGTGTGTGTGTGTGTGGTGGGGGTATGTGCATGGCTCAGGAATCGAACCTGGGTCTCCTGCATGGAAAGTGAGCATTCTACCTCTGAACCACCCATGCACCCACACACTTCAATATATTTTGGGAGCTCCTGGAACTGCAGTAGGTAAGAGGTGAGACCATTGTGGAATGAGGGCAGGTCTTGGGGATTGAATCATATTCCCACAAAAAGAAAAAAAAAAATGCAAATCTCAATTTGCATTCCTGCAGATGTGAGTCCATTTGCAAATAGGATTTGAAGATGTTTTCATTAGTTAACATTCAGACTCATTGATGAATAGGATCTTCTAAGAACCTATTTAGATGAAGCCAAATTGAATCAGGGTAGATGTTAATCCATATGACTGAAGTCTTTATAAGCAGAGGAAATTTGAAAACAGACAATAGAAAACAGAAGCAGAAAGCTTTTTACAATCAGGGAAAAGCCAGTGAATGTGGTAGTTGGCCATGTGGCAGACGAAACTTAAGGCTTATAGCAAGCCATCAGGAGAACGCTACAGACTCTACAAGAAAGCATGGCCTATTGAGACCTTGATTTTGGATTTCTAGCCTCTAAAACAATGAGGCAATAAATTCCTGTTGTTTAAGCCAATCCATTGTGTGGTATTTGTCTAGCGGACTTGGAAAACTAATGTAGCAGGTGAGAGCAACCAGATCAGAAAGACTATCCCAACCTTATGGAATCACAAAGTGCCCATATACCTCCACCATTTGAGAAATCCAGGTCTGTCTTCATCTCTGAGATATCTGACCCAGAGCGTTGGCCCGGGCTTCTATTAGGCCGGTTTTGGGGTGCTGGGGGGTGGGAGCCTTGTAAATCACAAAGATGTGCTCAAGTTGATACAAAGAATATGGAAACCTGAGCCCAGCATGGAGTGGAAGAGCCCAGAGGGAAGAAAGCAAGAGGGCAGAAAATGCACAATGATCCCAACTCCAACTGAGTTGTCACATCGGAATCTCAAGGATGGTGGTAGGAGAGGGTGCCATTTGAAAATAAAATACAGAAATACAATTTTCTCTACAGAAAATGAGAAAAATACCCAGCATTTTCAGGATGGAGAGTGTTGAAAGTAACCTCCACCATATCTTGTTGGCTTATTAAAGCAGGATGCTTTGGGATGCCGGGATTGAAGTGGCGCACTAGTGAGGTAGGCTTCCTCCTTGGCATACCTCCCTTGAGGAAGCACATTGGAAATATCCAGAGGTGAAGATACAAAATTGGTAATGTTTTTAAAGAGGCAATGGTTTAAGGAAATAGACTAAGAGATTCTGATTTAGACAATCAGGTCGGGAGTCCAGCTAAGAATCGGGAAATCGTGGTGGGTCCTAAGAACCAAGTTCCTGGGAACAGCAGTCAGATCACCTGCACACCCTCAATGGGGGTAAGAAACCAGGTAACTGTTCAATCCTGGAAGTAGACATGATAGCCTCAGAATATTCTGACTCCCCCATGAAGGTGGGGATGTGGCTCCTGATATTCTGCTAGATTCATTGGTTCCAAAAGGGAGGAGATTGAATTTATAGGGCGAGTTGTTTTTGTCTGCAAATGGGCAAGAGAAATTGGGCTGACATAGTTACAGTCAAAGTTTTTTCTTATTCTGTCAAATATATTTGTTTATGGAGCTATATTCTTGATGATATAAGTAAGTAACATATTATAACAAATTCCAACAATAATGAAACAAATTCCTTAACACAGTATAATATTAATACAATATTTTGACATTTACTCTATGCCAGGCACTGCAATTTGCACTTTAGATACTTTATTTCTAATCCTTACAACATTAAGGCCATTATTCTTAGCGCAAGTTGGGCAGTTGTGGGGAGCAGAAGGGATAGTGATGCTGACTCTGAGAGCAGACCTGGGTAGAGTAATGCTCTGGGGGACAGATGGGCCCCAGGTGCCAAGCTGAGCATGGGGAAAGAGTGAAGCAAAAGGGAAAGGGACCCTGGGAGGACTGATCACAGGCCAAAGAGACCATGTTGTTAGAAACCAGTAGTGACCCTTCCTGCCATCCAGGGATATTCCTGAGATCCATGGCAGAAAAGGACTCCAGCCTTATTCAGACATAACTTAAGATTCTAGTTGCAAATTTTTTAGGGCAAATGTCACCCCAAAGGATACCCCTTCCTGGCTTCAAGACCTTATACAATCCCCTCTGCTGGAGTAACTTGCTTCTGAGTAATAGAATACAGCACCATTGAGGGATAGCACTTCTGAGATTAGGTTATATATGGTTCTGACTTCTATCTTGTTGGAGAACTCTTTCCATTGCTGGCTTTGATGAAGTTGCCATATGGGGGAGGCTCACATGACACAGAACTGAGGGCAGCCCCCTACCGTTAGGAACTGTGGCCCTCAGTCTCATAATCCATGAATAACTGAAATTCTGCTAACAACTAGGTGAGCTTGGAAGCAGATCCTTCCCCAGGTGAGTCCTCAGATGACACCACAGCATGGGCTTACACTTTGATTGTACCTTTGTGGGAGACCCTGATGCAGAGAGTTTAGTTAAGCCATGTTTGGATCCCTGAGCCATAGAAACTGTGAGATAATGAATGTTTGCTGTTTTAAGCTGTTGGGTTTGTGGTAATTTGTTTCACAGCAGGAGATAACTGATACCCAAAGGAATGAAAGGAAATGAGAATGTGTTGGTGCCAATGACCCTTGAAAAAACCCTGTGTCACTGACTGGCATCTGCTAAAGAAGGTGGGCTAGCTAGTAGCTGCAAAACTTGTCAGGTATAAAGAACAAGAAAGAAACCATTTCCTTCTTTGAGTGTTAATAGCCAAAATTAGATGCAGGAAATAGAGGGTCTGAAAAGTTTGTCTATTGTGCCCTGCTAGCTCCTTGTTCAATACCGCCCTGTCTCCCTCGTTCTGCATTATACCCTCACCAAGAACCAAACGTTAAATTCATTATTTCTGTAGATTGTTAAGTCTTAATACTATCAAAGAATATATGAATTTTAAATGGAGATTAAATAAAGCACATTGGCCTTGAAGTCCAAAGAAATAAAACTATAATCACACACTTTCACCCATCTTGTCACTCCCTGAGCTCTTCAAGCTTTCTGTATCTGAAAGAATGCTCTTCATTGTGAGTAACATAAACTAACTAACCAATCTAACATATGTAAAAGATGCAAAACTTCACTCCTGAATGACACGTTTGTGACATAGTGTGAACTTCAATTAGTTTATGGCCAAGCATATAAATCATATTACCAATGGTGAGTATTTTTTCTTTTTCCTTTGCTCTGCTTTCCATGGTTGGGTTTCCTAGTGGTTGTGTGATAGCTGCCAGCAGCAATGGCACTGAAGGATTCCTCCTTTTTGTCTCAGAGAAGAGAAAGCGCTTTTTTGGTAGCTCCTAGGAAAAGGAGAGAGCGTCACATTCTGAAGTCATCAGCTTATATTTCCCTGAGGGCTAAATTGTCACATACTCCTCTCTCAATCAAATGTATGGCCAAGCAGTGGAAAATATAGGTTGATTCAACCCAGTGAAGTCCACTCCTTGAACTGGGGAGGGGTCAACTCTATCCAGACCCCATGGATAGGAAATTCATGATCCACAGGAATGCTTCTGAATAAGTGAAGGAATGAATGAATGTGGACAGAATGACCATCTTTCATGGTAATCCATTTGCAGTTAGGACTCTGTGCTATATCTGAATAAGACTCTGGTTCCCTTCTGACAAGACCCTTGGCCTCTTCCTTGGATGCTGGGAAGGGGCACCACTGGTTCCAAACGACATGGGACTTTTCAGCAGCTAGCTAAATCTGGAAAGGCAGCATAATCCCAGGGGAAGTACACAGGCTGGAATCCAGAGATTGGGCGTGCCTTACCGGACCTGTTTGCAGCAGATCTCTTCCCCGTTCTCCTCCTCTGTTTGATATCACAGGGGAGCTGACCACTGACCTCTGTATTTCTCAGCTTCCTTGGAAAGTGTAGGTGGGAGCCAGGAGAGAGAAGGATGGGAGAAGCTAGGTGTTTTTCCTCCTCCCTGTTTCTGCTGCTGGTGTTTCTGGTATATACCCCACCCCCATGCCCCAGCCTGAGGCCCCTTTCTTTGTCCCTCCAGTTTAGAGGTTGAATGGCTTCCTGCTTGTGATAAGTTCTGGTTTGAGTCGTTGTTCACTGTTTGGCTCCACAAATTTCCATCTGCAGTATAACCAGCTCCCACTGCTTGAAATTCTCACAGTGCTTCTATTTTCTGGTTAGACCAGCTCAGTTTGGATTCTGGCTTCCCTCTTTCTTCACTGTAACTCTTGATATTTTCGTCAGCCTTTCTGAATCTCAGTTTTCTCAAATGCTGAAAGAGGGGAAATCATATTTTCCCTGCAAGTTTGTGGAGACGAATTTCATGACATGAGATAAAATATATCAAAGGACCTTGGAGAGAGCCAACACAGAGTAGATGGCTCAATAATTCTATTTCTCCTCCTTCTCTCTATTCCTTCTCATTATACTTTAAAGGCTCTTTTTAGATAGTAACTTTTGGTAGATTGTACAGAGTAAGCCAGCTCTGTGTAAGCTTGTTGTGTCACTATGGGAAGTTCCTTAGCATCTATAAGCCTTGTCTACGAGATGGGGAAAATAATAGTACAAAAACTCACAGGGTTGTTGGGATTATTATAAGCAGTTAAATCAGAAGGTAGCAGGTGATGTGGGTGCCCTGACTATTTCTCTTGAGCCTTTGTATTCCAATGTCTGCAGACAGTGAGGCTTTCTCTGATGCTGTGCAAGTCTTCAGCTCTGAGATATTAGGGAACTCATGACCAAGGAGCAGACTCTAATTAAAGATGGAAAGAAATTAATGTTTCAACACCCCAGCTCCTTACCCTCAGGTAGGATAACTGGGAGGTGTGTGTTCACTAGTGTTTTCTAGCATTTCCTTGGGGGATTAAGTTCCAGTCTCCCCATAGTGGTAACTGGCTTGATAACGCCCCCTTTATATCTTCCTCTCCCTGTTTTATCCTGTCTTATCTTCCTACTGCTTTTCTAGGTTTTCCGAAACCTTGCAAATATATCATTTGCTTTTGATTCTTTGCCTTAGGTTCACTTCCCTTCCAGGGAACCCAAATAAGGCATGATCCATTTAAAGGATTTCACACAAGACAAACGCTAAAAGCAAAATAAAAACAAAAATTATTACTTGTGGATTACCTTTTACTTCTGCTTCATCTAGAAAGTTTCTGCGTGTTGAATATGATGAAGCAATTCATTGTTCTTCTGAACTCTTTATCTTTCCTTTGATGCTTTTAATTTCAGGGTCTACTTCAGAAAAAGGAAGTCATTTTGTTGTTGTTTTAATGTGAGATAAAATGACAGCAGCTGTGAAAGTTTGTTACCCAAGCCACAGTATTTCGTAATGGTATTTTGTAATGTTATTTTTTCCCCATGGATCTCTTGATATTTTGGTGAATAACCAATGAACTCCATTCTTTCCCTGTCTCTGTGTTAATTTAGTTGCTCTCAGGATGTTTGCCTGATTAATGAATAGAGAACGACGAATAACGGAAATATACCAAGGATAATATGATAATGACACCAAAATATATTTGTGTTATGACATGAATATTAAAGATCAGACTGTTCTAGGAATTCTAAATTTGTCCTACAGGTCATTTGTCTTTAACTAATGGAAGGGTGAACTTCAGACAAAATGACCTTAGGCCTTTATTTTGACAAATGGCTCAATAAGAATTAATATGAAATTCACAGGAGCAAAGCCTTTTCTTTGTCAATGATTGGTGTTTTTCTAAATGGATAGATTTTTATTTGTGTTTCCTGCTTAAAAGAAATTAAAAGAAATAAATATCATGCGCAAAGGTATTTAAAATATAAGGCATGTGACTCTTTGTTGACATATTTTATTTAGGAAATTGCCTAAGGTTATGTCTCTGTGGTACGGTTATTTGGGATCAAATTCAGATTCCACAATGAACAAAATAGCTGATTTTGATCAAGTTGCTTAAGCTCTGTAATAAGTCTCATTTTCCATGTCTATACAATGGCATTAATTGTGGTGAGCTCATGAGGCTGTTATAAAAATCAAATGGGCTAATACAGCCAAAATCCTGACACAGTGCCTGGCACATGGAAAGAGGCTCAGTAAGTGTTGTTATTCTTTTGAAAGAACTCTCTTCTTTTTCTCCTTTGAACTGGAGAAAAATCAATGGCATATAAAATTTACAAATATTCTAAAGTTTTGTGCATATGAAATGATTTATTAGTGTCTGTCTCCAAGTTCATGTCTTTATAGTTTGTGGGAATTCTGATTCAGGAGCTACATGTAACATTATATTTCTTCATAGATGAGAGATACACACACGATAAGCCACAGTTAGAATCTGGATCCTCCATTTAGTGGCTTCTATATATTTTCCAGTAGTGTCCTATGTATTCACATTCGTTGCTCAGAAGAAATTTAGAGGCACCAGCTATTAGTTAGTCCTGTATAAAGTCAGAATGGCAAATGAATGTCTCCAGCTAGATTTAGGTATGATCTAGCAACCTACACTTTTGTTTGCTGAAATATTTTACTCAATATTTATCCCCAAACACTTCTTTCCTTCTCAAACAATTAACATCAGTTTAAATTTTTTTTCTTTTTTTTTTCATTTCTTTCTTTCTTTTAAAGTTATATAAATTTCATTTTCCCTATTGCCTCATTCATAGAACCAGAAAGACTTTGGGGAAACATTACACAAGAAAATATGTTGGGAAATACGTATCCATATTTCATGGGTCAAGGGGATTGTGCTGCTTTAGGAGTCCTCTTGCTAAGCAGATGCATTTGGTAAGGGACACAGAAAACATCTACAGTTATTTAGACTTATTATACAAAAGAGTGATTAAATACAAATTGCCCTCTCTCACAAGGGAAAGGAAGCCTAATTATAGAAGGGGATTTAAAGGTAGACACTTAATATCTTCTTCACTTTATCTTCCACAGGAAGATCAGAGAGGAATTATTGACTGGAGACCAATTAGCTTTTAAAGGAGTGGCAAATTAGAAGAAGGAAAAGAATTTGTTACAAAATACCTGGAAAACTGGGGCATTGAATCAGCAGGGTCTGGCGATCTGCTTCCAAGATTTTTCCAAGAACTGCACAGCAATCAGCCAATATTTCCGAGAAATTGTGGAAGGGATTGACATCCTTCCAGACTAGCAAAGGGAAAATGGTGAACCTATATTTAAGGAGAAAAAAAAGCTAGGTATTTGTTTTAGTTTCCTAGCTGCTAAAACAAATACCATACAATGGGGTGGCTCAGACAATGCTAATTTATTGGATCATGGTTTTGAGACTAGAAGTTCAAAATCAAGGCATCAACAAAGTGATGCTTTCTCCCAGAGGTCTATGCCATTCTGGGGCTGGCTGCCGGGGAGCATGATCCTTGGTTCTTCTGTCACATGGCAACCCGAATGGCATCTTCTCCTCTCTCTTCTGGGCTTCATTGACTTCCAGCACTGGTTTCTCCCCATGGCTCCCTTCTCCATCTGACTTTCACTCTGTTTATAAAGAACTGCAGTGATCCAGATTAAAGTACAAGCTGATTCACTTGGGTCACATTGTAACTGAAGTAACATCTTCAATAGATCTTACAATGGGTCCATCCCTATCAGAAAGTAGACCTAGGCCAGAATATGTCCAAACTGGTGTACGCAATTCAATCCACTGCAGTATTAAAGGGTTTCATACTATCTCTTGAAAGTTACTGAAAGAAACTATCAGATAATGAATTAGCTATCACCTGCAGAGGCATAGATTATTAGAAATCAACAAGCATAATCCCAAATTATGTAGTTATTTATGATGCATTAATGGCCCATGCAGACCAGGGCAAAGCAGAAGATACACTTTGTCTTCATTGCCCCATAGCTTTTGGGTTCTGGCCCTCATCTGTTGTTTTCAACTATATAAGAGATTCTGAGATATTTACAGTACTTCTAAAGGTGGTAGCACAGCAGATTTTCATGATGCATGGTTACTTATTGTTTCCATATGATGTTTTTTCTACATAATTGAAACATGAACTCCTGAAGTTTAATTAAGTCAGACCAATTAAAGCAGAACTCTGGGGGTGGAGCCAATCTTCTGTAATGTTTTAAGCTGCCCAGGTAGTTCTGATGCCCAGGAAAGGTTGAGATCTACTGTCTGAGACAGAAGGCACTGCTCCTCTACATCCTGCAGAGAGGGACCAGGGTGGAGATTCTGCCAATCAATTGAAAGTTTCTTCATTGTCCTGCTTGCTTTTCCTGCCTTCTTGCCTTTTTTTTTTTCTTCTTGCCTTTTAACATGGCAAATTAAAAGAAGGAAATTTAGTAGGGAATCACCTATCTCTTTTGGAGGTGTTCCTGTCCCACTTACCATTCAAGCCCCAAGTCAACTTTAATCTGTTCTTGAAGCTCCCTCCCTCTCTAAACATCTACCTGCTATTTGAAGTCTGGTCTGTGGGCCAGTAATATGGAGCATCCCATAAAAGCTCATTAGAAATGTAAAATCTCAAGCCCCATCCTTGAACCACTGAATCAGAATACGCATTTAAAGAGATCTCAGAGGATCAGTGTGCTCATTGCTGTTGAGAAGTGCTGGTCAGTATTTATATGGCTAAGCACTTCCCCATGGGTTGTCTTGTATGATTCACTAACCCATTTGTCTGTTGGTCTTGTCTTAACAACTAGATTATATATTCCTTGATGGAAAGGACCACATCTTACAGTTCTTTTGCTTTCCTCTAAACATTTTGTACATAGACATTCAAGAGCTAATAATAGCTACATTTATTGGACACAGATTATGTACCAGGCATTGTGCCAAACACTTTATATAAGTCATTCTGTTAAGTCCCCACAGCCATCCCATGATGTAGGAATGAATGCCCACTCTAGACGAGGAAGCAGAGTCCAGAGTAGTTAACCAAGCTGCCATAGTCCACACATATGGCAAGTCGCAGAGTTGGAATCTAAAGCCAGGGCACTCACTATGCACTCAATACATGGTTGTTTAATGATTCAAGGCATAGAAAAAGATGACGTTAATTAAAGTTCCTTTAGCTTTTGCTTACAACATGGAAAGAATAGGCAGAGGTTCAGTGCTCTATTTAGAGCATTTGGTAGATTTGTGAAATTCTCCATGCTCAACAGATCTCCTCCCATCTTGTTTAGTCTTCATGGTGGCATATCCTTTATCTGGTTTCTTTTTTTCAGTGTGAATAGCTTTTAGAATTGATTTCATTTATGTTGTTTATGTTGGAGGGACTCAACTGGACTCTTCCATTATTGTTCATCTCTTCATTGATTTCAGCTACGAGAGAGCTAGCCTGTTTTTGGTAAAGGCAACTGAAGGGCAAGTGTGTGTCTGTTCTTATTTCTGCTGATTGTGTTTGCTGTTGTGATCACAGCACCAGTGAATAAGAGCATTGATTTTGGCAACAGGAAGGATTGGGTTTGAATCCTGGTTCTATCACATGGTTAAGTTGCTTCATTGCTCTGTACCTCAGCTTCTCCATTTATAAAGTGGTGCCAACAATACCTACCTTATAGGATTATGAAGATAAAGTAAAACAACCTATTTAACCCTACTAAGACATAGTAAATCCTCAGTACAAGGTGCTCCTATCATCAGTGTAAGATAAACACCTTGTTTTTACCTAATCCTAAGTCAACTCTTGGTGGAAGGCAGGCTACCAGGCTGTAAACCACCTTAAAGGACTGCCCGATACCTATATACTGAACAGTGTAAGACACATAGAAGGTGCCTGGGAAATCTTGATTGGATGTTCTATGGTCTAGATGGGGGAAAATAGGTCATAAAAACTTCTTTCCCACTTTAGTAACAGAAATTAGTGCCAACAAAAGGTTGACAAATGGAGGTATGGCTCCACAGGGAGCTCGAGGCAGGTTGGGCTCTGTTTGTCTAGTTCCCTGCTGGGTCACCCATCCCTATTCAGTGACTTCACACAGTAGGGCCATTCACTAACTGGCTTTTCAGGTCATAAATTTATGATTGCTGGCCTAAAGTGAATCTTGGACAAGCACTGTGGCATCAAGATAAATTGAAAACTAGATATGGACATGACTGCTCCTAGAATCCAACCATTGTCCTAGAAATACTGGATTTTGTGCACATCTCTGCTGTTAGTACTCTGGATACCAGACAACAGACATTTAAAATGTGTAGCCAGGTTCCTCATCCCTGTGAACCAATAAAACTAAATTTACCTTAAACAGATATGTGGAGAATTGCTAATTAATGCCAGTGGTGAGCTTTGGAACCACTGATGAGTGCTGAATTAATGTTAATTGTTTGTTAAATTGTGAATAATTTAATTCAGATACATGCTCGCTCTCAGTGTTTAGGGTAAATGGCATCCAATGTCTTCAGAATTTCATTTCTAGACTTCTTAGTTATCAGGCAACTACAACAAACACCACACAATGGGCTGGCTGACTTAAATGATGGGAATTTATTGTCTCACATTTTTGGAGGTGAGAAGTCCAAAATCAAGGTGTCAGCAATGGCAAGGACTGCTTTCTCCTCAATGTCTGTTCTGATGCTCGCTCGCTGCCATCCTTGGGGTTCCTTGGCCCACCTCCCATCCCGTGGTGAGCCCTCTCTCCTCGGGTCTGCTCTTCTGGTTACTGCTGACTTCCAGCTTCTGGCTCCACTTTATATAGCCTCCAGTAATAGAGATTAAGACTCATCCTGCTGCACTTGGTCCCATCTTAACTAATAATAAAATCTTCTGTTTACAAATGGGTTCAAGCCCACAGAATCATGGATTATGATTAAGAACATGCCGTTTGTTGGAGTACATATTTCCCTCTACAATGTAGACATTTTCCAGTTAATTCAAATGAGGGCTTTAAACAAATTGAAGTGTTCAGCCAATATACATATCTGAGTTTCTGCCACCATATTACATAGAGTGAAGGGACAAGGGCAGGACCCAAGTCTCTTCCGGATTTGGGGGCCTAGAAGCCCATCTTGCTTTTTAGTTCTACAACTGGATCATCCTGGGCCACATTTAGTTTTCTGGAGCTTCAATTTCCTTATCTGTAAATTAATAAGGGTAGATGAAAAGTCTTTAAAATTGCTTATAGCGTCAAAGCCCATGACCAAGCTTAACTTGGTGTTTCACTGGGATCCTGTAGTTCAAGGGAGTTTAAAGTTCTTATGCACAGAAAAGAAGAAAACTATCAGCACAATATTTTCAGGATTTAACACTGTTCCCTTGTGACTATGAAATACTCAATGTATGAGAGTATTTGTGGTTTGTGGATTTATTATTACAATAATAATCATTGTATTATTATTATAAATATTATACTTGAGTTTCATTTTTTATGCACCCCCAATATTTATTAGTAGTTTTGGTTAATGACATCTTATTATGGTTCATGCTTACCTCAATAAATAACAACAAACAAACAAATTGAACAAGCAATAACAAATAACATGAGAATATGGAAGGATTAACCAAAGAATATAAACTGCTTGAGTGATTTGAAAGTAAGTACCAGCCTTGCATCTGCAGAGCACTCCTTTAAAACCATGCAGCACTCCTATTTTGTTTTATCCTTGGTTCTGTTTATAATTTACAACTTTTATGAGGGAGGAAGTCCTTGAAAATTATTGCTTATCCAAATACCAGTACATTTTAGGCCAGGTTGAGTAGAAAGGAATCTGGATTTCATATTGTTTCTTTTTTTTTTTCTTTTTTTTTTTGTATTTTTAGATACTAAGGAGTATCTTTTTTTTTTTATTAATTAAAAAAAGAATTAACAAAACAATTAGAAATCATTCCAATCTACATGTACAATCAGTAATTCTTAATAACATCACATAGTTGCATATTCATCATTTCTTAGTACATTTGCATCGATTTAGAAAAAGAAATAAAAAGACAACAGAATAAGAATTAAAACAATAATAGAAAGAAAAAAAAACAAAAAAAACAAAAACAAAAAACCTATACCTCACATGCAGCTTCATTCAGTGTTTTAACATAATTGCATTACAATTGGGTAGTATTGTGCTGTCCATTTCTGAGTTTTTATATCCAGTCCCGTTGTACAGTCTGTATCCCTTCAGCTCCAATTATCCCTTCTCTTTTTTTTTTTTTTTTTAATTAACGGAAAAAAAGAAATTAACCCAACATTTAGAGATCATACCATTCTACATATGCAATCATTAATTCTTAACATCATCACATAGATGCATGATCATCATTTCTTAGTACATTTGCATTGGTTTAGAAGAACTAGCAACATAACCGAAAAAGATATAGAATGTTAATATAGAGAAAAAAATAAAAGTACTAATAGTAAAATCAAAACAAAACAAAACAAAACAAAAACCTATAGCTCAGATGCAGCTTCATTCAGTGTTTTAACATGATTACTTTACAATTAGGTATTATTGTGCTGTCCATTTTTGAGTTTTTGTATCTAGTCCTGTTGCACAGTCTGTATCCCTTCAGCTTCAATTACCCATTGTCTTACCCTGTTTCTAACTCCTGCTGAACTCTGTTACCAATGACATATTTCAAGTTTATTCTCGAATGTCCGTTCACATCAGTGGGACCATACAGTATTTGTCCTTTAGTTTTTGGCTGGATTCACTCAGCATAATATTCTCTAGGTCCATCCATGTTATTACATGGTTCATAAGTTTATCTTGTCTTAAAGCTGCATAATATTCCATCGTATGTATATACCACAGTTTGTTTAGCCACTCTTCTGTTGATGGAGATTTTGGCTGTTTCCATCTCTTTGCAAATGTAAATAATGCTGCTATAAACACTGGTGTGCAAATGTCCGTTTGTGTCTTTGCCCTTAAGTCCTTTGAGTAAATTCCCAGCAATGGTATTGCTGGGTCGTATGGCAATTCTATATTCAGCTTTTTGAGGAACCGCCAAACTGCCTTCCACAGTGGTTGCACCATTTGACATTCCCACCAACAGTGGATAAGTGTGCCTCTTTCACCGCATCCTCTCCAGCACTTGTCATTTTCTGTTTTGTTGATAATGGCCATTCTGGTGGGTGTGAGATGATATCTCATTGTGGTTTTGATTTGCATTTCTCTAATGGCCAGGGACATTGAGCATCTCTTCATGTGCCTCTTGGCCATCCGTATTTCTTCTTCTGGTAGGTGTCTGTTCAAGTCTTTTTCCCATTTTGTAATTGGGTTGGCTGTCTTTTTGTTGTTGAGATGAACAATCTCTTTATAAATTCTGGATACTAGACCTTTATCTGATATATCATTTCCAAATATTGTCTCCCATTGTGAAGGCTGTCTTTCTACTTTCTTGATGAAGTTCTTTGATGCACAAAAGTGTTTAATTTTGAGGAGTTTCCATTTATTTATTTCCTTCTTCAGTGCTCTTGCTTTAGGTTTAAGGTCCATAAAACCGCCTCCAGTTGTAAGATCCATAAGATATCTCCCAACATTTTCCTCTAACTGTTTTATGGTCTTAGACCTAATGTTTAGATCTTTGATCCATTTTGAGTTAACTTTTGTATAGGGTGTGAGAGATGGGTCTTCTTTCATTCTTTTGCATATGGATATCCAGTTCTCTAGGCACCATTTATTGAAGAGACTGCTCTGTCCCAGGTGAGTTGGCTTGACTGCCTTATCAAAGATCAAATGTCCATAGATGAGAGGGTCTATATCTGAGCACTCTATTCGATTCCATTGGTCGATATATCTATCTTTATGCCAATACCATGCTGTTTTGACCACTGTGGCTTCATAATATGCCTTAAAGTCAGGCAGCGTGAGACCTCCAGCTTCGTTTTTTTTCCTCAAGATGTTTTTAGCAATTCGGGGCACCCTGCCCTTCCAGATAAATTTGCTTATTGGTTTTTCTATTTCTGAAAAATAAGTTGTTGGGATTTTGATTGGTATTGCATTGAATCTGTAAATCAATTTAGGTAGGATTGACATCTTAACTATATTTAGTCTTCCAATCCATGAACACGGTATGCCCTTCCATCTATTTAGGTCTTCTGTGATTTCTTTTAGCAGTTTTTTGTAGTTTTCTTTATATAGGTTTTTTGTCTCTTTAGTTAAATTTATTCCTAGGTATTTTATTCTTTTAGTTGCAATTGTAAATGGGATTCGTTTCTTGATTTCCCCCTCAGCTTGTTCATTACTAGTGTATAGAAATGCTACAGATTTTTGAATGTTGATCTTGTAACCTGCTACTTTGCTGTACTCATTTATTAGCTCTAGTAGTTTTGTTGTGGATTTTTCCGGGTTTTCGACGTATAGTATCATATCGTCTGCAAACAGTGATAGTTTTACTTCTTCCTTTCCAATTTTGATGCCTTGTATTTCTTTTTCTTGTCTAATTGCTCTGGCTAGAACCTCCAACACAATGTTGAATAATAGTGGTGATAGTGGACATCCTTGTCTTGTTCCTGATCTTAGGGGGAAAGTTTTCAATTTTTCCCCATTGAGGATGATATTAGCTGTGGGTTTTTCATATATTCCCTCTATCATTTTAAGGAAGTTCCCTTGTATTCCTATCTTTTGAAGTGTTTTCAACAGGAAAGGATGTTGAATCTTGTCGAATGCCTTCTCTGCATCAATTGAGATGATCATGTGATTTTTCTGCTTTGATTTGTTGATATGGTGTATTACATTAATTGATTTTCTTATGTTAAACCATCCTTGCATACCTGGGATGAATCCTACTTGGTCATGATGTATAATTCTTTTAATGTGTTGTTGGATACGATTTGCTAGAATTTTATTCAGGATTTTTGCATCTGTATTCATTAGAGAGATTGGTCTGTAGTTTTCTTTTTTTGTAATATCTTTGCCTGGTTTTGGTATGAGGGTGATGTTGGCTTCATAGAATGAATTAGGTAGTTTTCCCTCCACTTCGATTTTTTTGAAGAGTTTGAAGAGAATTGGTACTAATTCTTTCTGGAACATTTGGTAGAATTCACATGTGAAGCCATCTGGTCCTGGACTTTTCTTTTTAGGAAGCTTTTGAATGACTAATTCAATTTCTTTACTTGTGATTGGTTTGTTGAGGTCATCTAAGTCTTCTTGAGTCAAAGTTGGTTGTTCATGTCTTTCCAGGAACCCGTCCATTTCCTCTAAATTGTTGTATTTATTAGCGTAAAGTTGTTCATAGTATCCTGTTATTACCTCCTTTATTTCTGTGAGGTCAGTAGTTATGTCTCCTCTTCCATTTCTGATCTTATTTATTTGCATCCTCTCTCTTCTTCTTTTTGTCAATCTTGATAGGGGCCCATCAATCTTATTGATTTTCTCATAGAACCAACTTCTGTTCTTATTGATTTTCTCTACTGTTTTCATATTTTCAATTTCATTTATTTCTGCTCTGATCTTTGTTATTTCTTTCCTTTTGCTTGCTTTGGGATTCGTTTGCTGTTCTTTCTCCAGTTCTTCCAAGTGGACAGTTAATTCCTGCATTTTTGCCTTTTCTTCTTTTCTGATATAGGCATTTAGGGCAATAAATTTCCCTCTTAGCACTGCCTTTGCTGCGTCCCATAAGTTTTGATATGTTGTGTTTTCATTTTCATTTGCCTCGAGGTATTTACTAATTTCTCTTGCAATTTCTTCTTTGACCCACTCGTTGTTTAAGAGTGTGTTGTTGAGCCTCCAGGTATTTGTGAATTTTCTGGCATTCTGCCTATTATTGATTTCCAACTTCATTCCTTTATGATCCGAGAAAGTGTTGTGTATGATTTCAATCTTTTTAAATTTGTTAAGACTTGCTTTGTGACCCAGCATATGGTCTATCTTTGAGAATGATCCATGAGCACTTGAGAAAAAGGTGTATCCTGCTGTTGTGGGATGTAATGTCCTATAAATGTCTGTTAAGTCTAGCTCATTTATGGTAATATTCAGTTTCTCTATTTCTTTATTGATCCTCTGTCTAGATGTTCTGTCCATTGATGAGAGTGGGGAATTGAAGTCTCCAACTATTATGGTATTTGTGTCTATTTCCCTTTTCAGTGTTTGCAGTGTATTCCTCACGTATTTTGGGGCATTCTGGTTCGGTGCATAAATATTTATGATTGTTATGTCTTCTTGTTTAATTGTTCCTTTTATTAGTATATAGTGTCCTTCTTTGTCTCTTTTAACTGTTTTACATTTGAAGTCTAACTTGTTGGATATTAGTATAGCCACTCCTGCTATTTTCTGGTTGTTATTTGCATGAAATATCTTTTCCCAACCTTTCACTTTCAACCTATGTTTATCTTTGGGTCTAAGATGTGTTTCCTGCAGACAGCATATAGAAGGATCCTGTTTTTTAATCCATTCTGCCAATCTATGTCTTTTGATTGGGGAATTCAGTCCATTAACATTTAGTGTTATTACTGTTTGGATAATATTTTCCTCTGCCATTTTGCCTTTTGTATTATATATATATCATATCTGACTTTCCTTCTTTCTACACTCTTCTCCATACCTCTCTCTTCTGTCTTTTTGGTTCTGACTCTAGTGCTCCCTTTAGTATTTCTTGCAGAGCTGGTCTCTTGGTCACAAATTCTCTCAGTGACTTTTTGTCTGAGAATGTTTTAATTTCTCCCTCATTTTTGAAGGACAATTTTGCTGGATATAGGAGTCTTGGTTGGCAGTTTTTCTCTTTTAGTAATTTAAATATATCATCCCACTGTCTTCTAGCCTCCATGGTTTCTGCTGAGAAATCTACACATAGTCTTATTGGGTTTCCCTTGTATGTGATGGATTGTTTTTCTCTTGCTGCTTTCAAGATCCTCTCTTTCTCTTTGACCTCTGACATTCTAACTAGTAAGTGTCTTGGAGAACGCCTATTTGGGTCTAATCTCTTTGGGATGCGCTGCACTTCTTGGATCTGTAATTTTAGGTCTTTCATAAGAGTTGGGAAATTTTCAGTGAAAATTTCTTCCATTAGTTTTTCTCCTCCTTTTCCCTTCTCTTCTCCTTCTGGGACACCCACAACACGTATATTTGTGCGCTTCATATTGTCCTTGAGTTCCCTGATACCCTGTTCAAATTTTTCCATTCTTTTCCCGATAGTTTCTGTTTCTTTTTGGAATTCAGATGTTCCATCCTCCAAATCACTAATTCTATCTTCTGTCTCTTTGAATCTATCATTGTAGGTATCCATTGTTTTTTCTATCTTTTCTACTTTGTCCTTCACTTCCATAAGTTCTGTGATTTGCTTTTTCAGTTTTTCTATTTCTTCTTTATGTTCAGCCCATGTCTTCTTCATGTCCTCCCTCAATTTATCGATTTCGTTTTTGAAGAGGTTTTCCATTTCTGTTCGTATATTTAGCATTAGTTGTCTCAGCTCCTGTATCTCATTTGAACTATTGGTTTGTTCCTTTGACTGGGCCATATTTTCAATTATTTGAGCGTGATTCGTTATCTTCTGTTGGCGTGTGCGCATTTAGACAGATTTCCCTGGGTATTGGATCCAAAAGTTTGGAAGATTTTTCTGTGAAATCTCTGGGTTCTGTTTTTCTTATCCTGCCCAGTAGGTGGCGCTCGTGGCACACGTTTGTCTGCGGCTCCCACCAGTAAAAGGTGCTGTGGGACCTTAAACTTTGGAAAACTCTCGCCGTCCTGGGGGTTCGCTAGCCGAAGCGGCTTGAGCTGGCCCGGGGTCCGAATGCAGGGAGGGTTGCTGGTCGCCGCAGCCAGGGAAAGAGCCCGTCCGAATTTCCTAGTCGGCCCTGGGCAACAAGCGTGGCGGGAGGGCGCGAGCGGCAGCGGCCCGCCCAAGAGAGTGCACGTTCCCCGGGAGTCACGGGTTTGGAAGGGGCCTCCCGCACCCGTCACCGTTCTCCGCGGCCTGGGGGTTTCCGATCCAATTCTCTCAGTTGGTCCAGGGGCTGCACGTGGTGTGGGCGCCAGCCGCCTTGGTTTCAGGGGACCACCTCTCCAATTCTCCCAGCCGGCCCGGGAAGGGGGAAGGGAGTAACTCCGGCCGCTTGCCACCCCGCCCGGTAAGGCCCGCGCGCCTCGGCGATCTCACCCGAGCTGCTTCTCTCAGCCAGCCAGCCGTTCCAGGATGGGGTACGCTGTCTTTTTTTATCTCTGTTGTGGCTTTGGGCGCTTTCTGTATCGTTTCTACTCCCCTAGTAGGTGTCCTGGAGAAGAAACTAAGATCCGCGCGTCTTACTAAGCCGCCATCTTCCAGGAAGTCCATATTGTTTCTTGTATACCTACTCCTGTGGGGAAGGCAGGCTACTAAAACTTATATGCTGGCAAATATTTCCCATTTGTTTCCAAGACTGTAAGAAGTAATACAGCACTACAGAGTTCAAGGAAAATTTTCCACTTGGGTGATATGTACCTTGCACTAAAATCCCATTTGCCAATTCAGTTGAGGTCAGGAGTTGTGGTAAACTTGTTGGCACTTATCTCTAAAACCGACCATGTTTAACACAAAAGCAGGCTGGATTTTAGTCATGAAGAATATAATCTTAAACTTCTGCAGAATGTTATGAAGAAATGTGATAAGCCTTTTAATTTATTTAAAACTTATTCCCACCTATGAGTCGGATACAAGATGGCGGCTTAGTGAGGTGTGGGATTTAGTTCGTCCTCCAGAGCAGCTAGTAAATAGCCAAGAACAGTACAGAACAACTGTTGGGGCCACGTCAGTGACTGGACACATAGCATACGGTCTAGACCAGCTAGACCGGCTGCAAGCCCCCCCAGAACCGTGAGTCCCCCAAGCCACGGTGGTTGGTGCCCCTCCCCCACAGGCTGCTTCCCAGAGGGGAAAGGAAAGAGACTTTACTAGCAGCAGGGGCTGAGCACAACCAAACACCAATTGTGGAATTAAAAAATTCTGACTACTTAAAACAGGCCCCCAACTCAGCTGAACCTTGAGTAAAAGTGGAGGTCGCTGGTTTTTGCCCCAGCATAGAGGGGGTAGGGCTGATGGAAGAAGAAAAAAGAAAGAAAAAAACAGTTTTTATTTTTTTATCTGAAAAGGTATGGGCCCTGCAGGAAAGGAGGGGGCACATAAGACCTGGAGATACACAGAGCAATTTACCAATTTAAGCTCTTGATTGGCAAACCCAAGGAACTGGGTCCTGCTCTGAAAAGGATTTTTCTTTTTCTCTTTTGTGGCTGTGTTTCTATGGATTGATTACTCATTGGATACAGCTACAAGGCTTCTCAGGCTCCACTGCCCCAGGCATGGGCAGAAACAGGCTTGTTTGAGAGCTTGTCTGGAGCCTATACCTTCCCCAGGAGATGGGTGGGGCCCAACTCAGGCGGAATCACTCCCTCAAGGAATTCAGACACTAGAGCTTGGGAATTTGAAACCATTAAAACAAGCCTACAACCTCTCCTCTGTCTCCACCATGCCCCCAGCAGGGAGAGTCTGATGAAGTTAAAGGTACCACATCACCTTATGCTGGTGGGACCTGCAGGCAGAAAAGCACCACATACTGGGCAGGATAGGAAAAACACAGAGTCCAGGGACTTCATAGGAAATCCTTTTAATCTACTGGGTCTCATCCTCAGGGAAAACTGATGCAGATAACTCTTTCCTCTTGAGAGGTGACCAGTTTGGTCTGGGAAAATCTGACTGGGGTCTATAATACCTAAGTAGACCCTCCTACGGGGTGGGGGAAAGGCACCATACAGGCAGGGCAAGAAACAAAAAAACAAGAATGGGAAAATTCTGAACTATTAAACAAAACCTAAGCTAGAGGACTAGAATAAGCTGAAATGATGTCAAAGAACAGATAGACAACAAAGTCATCCAGCAAGTAATTCCTAGAAAAAAAAAGTGAAAACAATCTCCAGAATAAACTATTTAAGGTAATTAAATGCCTAGATGCCAGCAAAAAAATAACGAATCATACTAGGAAAATTGAAGATATGGTCCAGTCAAAGGAACAATTCAAATGAGATACAGGAGTTGAAACAATTAATTCAGGATGTTTGAACAGACATGGAAAACCTCATCAAAAATCAAATCAATGAATTGAGGGAGGATATAAAGAAGGCAAGGAATGAACAAAAAGAAGAAATTGAAAATCTGAAAAAACAAATCACAGAACTTATGGGAATGAAATGCACAGAAGACATGAAAAAAACAATGGAAGCCTGCAATGTCAGATTTCAAGAGGCAGAAGACAGAATTAGTGAACCGGAGGATGGGACATCTGAAATCTGACAAGCAAAAGAAAATATAGGGAAAAGAATGGAAAATAATGAGTAGGGACTCAGGGAATTGAATGACAACATGAAGTGCATGAATATACGTGTTTTGGGTGTCCCAGAAGAAGAGAAGGGAAAAGGAGGAGAAAAACGAATGGAGGAAATTATCACTGAAAATTTCCTATCTCTTATGAAAGACATAAAATTACAGATCTGAGAAGTACAGAGTACCCCAAAGAGAATAGATCCAAATAGAAATACTCCAAGACACTTATTAATCAGAATGTCAGATGTCAAAGAGAAAGAGAGGATCTTGAAAGCAGCAAGAGAAAAACAATCCATCACATGCAAGGGAAGCCCAATAAGACTATGTAGATTTCTCAGCAGAAACTATGGAGGCGAGAAGACAGTGGGATGATATATTTAAGATACTAAAAGAGAAAAACTGCCAACAAAGAATTCTATATCCAGCAAAATTGTCTTTCAAAAATGAGGGGTAAATTAAAACATTTGCAGACAAAAATTCACTGAGAGAATTTGTGACCAAGAGATTGGCTCTGCAAGAAATACTAAAGGGAGCACTAGAGACAGATAAGAAAAGACAGGTGAGAGAGGTGTGGAGAAGAGTAAAGAAATGAAGACTATCAGTAAAGGTAAAAAGAAGAAAAATTAGATATGACATATAAAATCCAAAAGGCAAAATGGTAGAAGAAAGTACTGCCCATCAGTAAAACTTATTCCCACCTACATAAAAAATGGATTTGAGGCAACTAAGGCACTAAGAAATTTGAGTTACAATTGAAATTTGTTATTTGCTGTGTTGAAGGTGATTTGCTAAGGGAAGCTTAATGTGCTAAAACTGTCCTTATTTGGTAAGGACTTATAAGTTCTTTCATTACCCCTTCATTTTCACATGGTTTTCACTAATGTGCACTTTATTTCAAGCCTTTTTTTATTGTATAGTATAACATATATACAAAGCAAAGAAATAAAAAAGTAATAGTTTTCATAGCACACTTCAACAAGTAGTTACAGGACAGATCCCAGAGTTTATCATGGGCTACTATATGATCCTTGCTTATTTTTCCTTCTAGCTACTCCAGAATACAGGAGGCCAGAGGGCTTAAATATTTTTGTGTCATCACAATTGATTTTTTCCTTCTTTTTTTTGTGAAAAATATACAAAAAAGCTATAAATTTCAAAGCACAGCACTACAATTAGTTACAGAAGATATTTCAGAGTGTAACATGGGTTATAATTTCACAATTTTAGGTTTTTACATCTAGCTGCTCTAAAATGCTGGAGACTAAAATAGATATCAATTTAATGATCCAGCATTCATATTCATTTGTTAAATCTTCTCTTCTCTCTGTATAACTCCACCATCATCGTTGATCTTTTCATTAGGGGTGTTTGGGTTATGGCAATTCTAAATTTCTCATATTGGAAGGGTCTGTCACTAATATGGGGTAGGGAGATGGAACTATCTGATGTTCTGGAGAGGCTGTACTAGGTTATAGGACTTATTTGGGCCAGGGACCCATCTGGAGGTTGTAGGTTTCTGGGAAGTTACCCTAGTGCATGGAACCCTCGTGGAATCTTATATATTGCCTTAGGTGTTCTTTAGGATTGGCTGGAATGGTCCCGGTTGGGGGTTGGCAGGTTATGATAGGTAGTAAGGTCTAACTGAAGCTTGAGTAAGAGCATCCTCCATAGTAGCCTCTTGACTCTATTTGAACTCTCTCTGTCACTGGTATTTTATTAATTACACTTCTTTTCCCCATTTTGGTCAGGATGGAACTGTTGACCCCATGGTGCCAGGACTGGATTCATCCCTGGGAGTCCTCTTCCATGTGGCCAGGGAGACTTTCACCCCTGGATGTCATGTCCCATGGAGAGGGGAGGACAATGATTTCACTTGCAGAGTTCAGCTTAGAGACACTGAGGCCACATCTGAATAACAAAAGAGGTCCTCCAGAAGTAACTCTTAGGCATGCCTATAGGTGGTCTAAGGTTCTCTACAACCTACACAAGTTTCACAAGAGTAAGCCTCTTGATCAAGGGCATGGCTTATTGATCTGGATGTCCCTAAAGTTTGACACAGTATCAGGGGATTACCTGATGGTAAGGTTTAATAGTTCCATGTTTTACTCCTACTCCTCAGGAGACTTGGCAATACTTTTTGATTACCTGCTTAATATACTCTAGGATGTGTCCAGGCATTACAATAATCTATACAGGATTAAAGGACCTTTTTCTCATTCTGTGCTCCCTGTGTTTCAATTGTTCGAATGAGCTGTACAGATAGGTTGAATTGGATTATTCACTACAGAAAATTTCAGTTCCAGACGAAATAAACCTTTCTTCTGTTGGTCTCAAAGAATATGTGTGATTCTAAAATACAGACTCTGTCTTCATAGCCCCTATGCTCTGAATTACTTTAATCCCAACCTGTCTAGCTTGTTCTTATCTTTAAATATCAGGTTATATATATAAAACAGCCACTCAAAATTCAGAAATAATAATCACTACTCCAGACTTAACGTGTCTGCTCTAAAAGCTTACAATCTAGGCCCCTGTTTTCTTAAAAGCATTTTCTAAAGGTGACCATACCATTCTTGTTCTTTTGTTTCTGGCTTATTTTGTCTCTCCAAATGTCCCACATGTTCATTTACATCTTTGCATGCCTCACGACATTGTTCCTTTTTTTAGCAGCACAACTTTCGTTTGTAAGTATACACCAACATTCACTAATCCTCTTCTCTGTCAGGGCATCCTTCAGCCACCTGCATTCATTGGGCATCATGTAGAGGGCCCAAAGTCCACAGGCCATCAACATTCTCAATTTTAGATAATTTCATTGTTCCAAAGAGAAAGAAAACCAATAAACTCAACACCGCCAAATAGAAAATCTAAACCTCTTCTTAACTCTTGTCCTTCCCCTCATTATTTACCCCTGCTGTTGCTGTGGTAGTGCTGATAGTTTCCTTTTAAACATAGCTCAGAGCATCCAATAGCAGTTTTCCCCCTGTACTCTGGACTTAACATTCTTTATACACCTTTGAAGTAATTATTGCGAGAATTCATATTTCTAGTGTTAATTGGAGGGGCACATAGGTCTATAAAACCTCCTTCAATCCTGTTCATCCTCAGAATGGTAATATTACTTACAGACCCACTAGAGAACCACCTTCACTCCTTTCTATTTTCTTACATTGGAGTTCAACCTCATTAGCTAATGGGTCACCCATCTCTAGCTTCTATGTATCTCTAAGTCCCCTATATTCTGTATTATAAGCCTCTGATTATACCTTTATGCTGGTTATAAAAGTGGAATCATACAGTATCTATCTTTTAGTGTCTGGCTAAATTCACTCAGCATTATGTTCTCAAGGCTTATCCATCTTGTCATGTGCTTCAGGAAGTCATTTTGTCTTACTGCTGCATAATATTCCATCATATGTATATACCACATTTTGTTGATCCACTTGTCTTTTGATGGGCATTTTATTTGTTTCCATATTCTGGTGATTGTGAATAATGCTACTATGAACATCGGTGTGCAAATGTCTGTGTGGTTGCTTTTAGCTCTTCTGGGTATATACCAAGTAGTGCTATTGTTGGGTCATAGGGCAACTTGATATTTAGTTTCCTAAGGAACCACCAAACAGTCTTCCATAGTGGCTGCACCATTATACATTTCCATCAGCAGTGTATAAGTGTCCCAGTTTTTCCACACCCTCACCAACATTTATAGTTTCCTGTTTGTTCAATAGCAGCTATTCTTATAGGTGTGAATTGGTATCTCATGGTAGTCTTGATCTGCATTTCCCTTATAACCGATGAAAATGAGCATCTCTTCATGGGCTTTTGAGCCATCTGTATTTGCTGTTCAGAAAAATGCCTATTCAAATCTTTAGCCCATTTTATAATCAGATTGTTTGTTCTTTTGTATGATTTCTTTGTATATACAGGAAATCAAACCTTTGTCCAATATGTGATTTCCAAATATTTTCTCCCATTGAGTTGGCTGCCTCTTAACCTTTTTGACAAAGACTTTTGAAGTGCAGAAACATTTGATTTTGAGGAATTCCCATTTATCTATTTTTTCTTTTGTTGCTTGTGCTTTGGGTGTAAAGTTTAGGAAGCTACCTCTTATTACTAGGTCTTGAAGATGTTTCCCTATATTTTCTTCTAGAAGCTTTATGGAGCTAGTTCTTATATTTAGGTGTATGAGCCACTTTAAGTTAATTTTTGTGTAGAGAATAAGATAGGGGTCCTCTTTCATTCTCTTGGCTATTGATACCCAGTTCTTCCAAGCCCAATTACTGAAAAGATTATTTTGTCCCAGTTCAGAGGATTTGGAGACCTTGTCAAAAATTGATTCACCATAGATTTGGTGGTCTATTTCTGCACTCTTGATTCAATCCCATTGGTCAATGCTTCTATCTTTGTGCTAGTACCATGCTGTTTGGCTACGGTAGCTTTGTAATAGGTTTTAAAGTCAGGGAGTGTTAATCCTCCCACTTCATTCTTCATTTTTAGAATGCTATTAGCTATGTGGGGTCTTTTACCCTTTCAGATGAATTTGGTAGTTAGCTTTTCCAAATCTTCAAAGCAGGTTGTTGGAATTTTGATTGGTACTGTCTTGAATCTGTAGATGAATTTGGGGGGAATTGACATCTTAATTATATTTAGCCTTCCTATCCATGAGCAGGGAATGTCTTCCCACCTATTTAGATCTCCTCAGATTTCTTTTAGCAATGTTATGTAGTTTTCTGTGTACAAGTCCTTTACATCCCTAGTTAGGTTCATTCCTGAGTACTTGATTCTTTTAGTTCCTATTTTGAATGGATTTTTTTCCTTAACTGACTCCTCAAGTAGCTCATTGCTTGTGTATAGAAATGTGACTGATTTTTGGACATTAATTTTATATCCTGCCATGCTGCTGAATTTGTTTGTTAGCTCAAGTAACTTTGATGTAGTTTTCTCAGGATCTTCCAAGTATAGTATCATATCATCCGCAAATAATGAGAGTTTTACTCCTTCCTTTCCAATTTGGGTACCTTTTATTTCTTTGTCTTTTCTGATTGCTCTAGCTAGAACTTTTAGCACAATGTGGAATAATAGTGGTGACAGTGGACATCCTTGTCTTGTACCTGATATTAGGGGGAAGGCTTTCAGTCTCTCTCCATTGAGTATGATGCTGGATATCAGTTTTTCATATATTTCTTTTATCACATTGAGGTAGTTGCCTTTGATTCCTATGTTTTGGAGTGTTTTTATCAGAAAAGGGTGATGAATTTTGTCAAATGCTTTTTCAGCATCAATCGAGATGATCATGTGATTTTTCCCTTTCAATTTATTAATGTGCTGTATTACATTAATTGATTTTTTTGTGTTGAACCATCCTTGCATACCTGATATAAACCCCACTTGCTCATGGTGTATAAATCTTTTAATGTGCTGTTGGATTCAATTTGCTAATATTTTATTGAGAATTTTTGCATCTATGTTCATTAGGGAGATTGGTCTGTAATTTTCCTTTCTTATAGCATCTTTACCCAGTTTTGGTATTAAAATGATACTAACTTCATTAAGTAAGTTAGGTAGAGTTCCTTTTTCCTCAACTTTTTCAAAAAGTTTGAGCAGGATTGGTGTTAGTTCTTTATGGAATGTTTGATAAAATTCCCCTGTGAAGCAATCTGTCCCTGGCTTTTCTTTGTAGGAAGATTTTTGATGACTGATTGAATTTCTTTTCTTGTGATTGGTTTGTTGAAATCTTCTATTTCTTCTTGAATCAGTGTAGCTTGTTTGTGTGTCTCTAGGAATTTGTCCATTTTATCTAAAATGTTGTCTAGTTTGTTGGTGTATAGTTGTTCATGGTATCATTTTATAATTTCTTTTATTTATTCAGGGTCTGTGGTAACACGCCCCTTCTCATTTCTGATTTTATTTGCATCCTCTCTCTTTTTTTCTTTGTCAGTTTTGCTAATGGTCCATCAATTTTAATGATTTTCTCAGAGAACCAGATTTTGGTTTTATTGATTCTTTCTATTGTTCTTTTGTTCTCCCATTCATTTAATGCTACTTTAATCTTTGTTATTTCTCTTCTTCTCTTTGCTTTGGAGTTAGTTTGCTGTTCTTTCTCAAGTTCCTCCAGGTATGCTGTTAAGTCCTTGATTTTTGCTCTTTCTTGTTTTTTTATATAGGCATTTAGGGGAATAAATTTCCCTCTCAGCACAGCCTTTGCTGCATCCCATAAGTTCTGATAAATTGTATTCTCATTTTCATTCATCTCCAGATAGCTACTGATTTCTCTAGCCATTTCTTCTTTGACCCACTGGTTGTTTAAGAGTGTGTTATTTAATCATCATATATTTGTGAATGTTCTCATTCTTTGGTAGTTATTGAGATTCAACTTCATCCCATTGTGATCAGAGAAAGTGCTTTGAATAATTTCAATATTTTTAACTTTATAAAGACCTGTTTTGTTCCTTAGTATATGATCTATCCTGGAGAATGTTCCATGAGTACTAGAGAAGAATGTATAACCTTGTGCTTTGGGGTGCAATGACCTACATATGTCTGTTAGGTCTAATTCATTTATCAAGCTATTTAACTTCTCTATCGCCTTGTTGATCTTCTGTTTGGTTGTTTTATCTATAGAAGAGAGTGGTGTGTTGAAGTCTCCTACTACTAATGTTGAAACATCTATTTCTCCCTTCAGTTTTGCCAATGTCTGTCTCATTTACTTTGGTGCTCCTTAATTGGGAGTATAAACAGTTATGATTGTTATATCTCTTTGGTGAATTGACCCTTTAATTAGTATATAGTGTCCTTTGTCTCTTATGATGTCTTTACATTTAAAGTCTATTTTGTCCCATAGTAGCATAGCTACCCCTGCTTTCTTTTGGTTACAGCATACATGGAAAATCATTTACCAAGCTTTCACTTTCAATCTATTTGTATCCTTGTGTCTAAGATGAGTCACTTGTAAGCAGCAAATAGCTGGACTATGTTTCTTAATCCATTCTGCCAGTCTGTTTCTTTTAATTGGTAAGTTTAGTCCATTAACATTCAAAGTTATTATTGAAAAGGTATTTTTTGATTCTATCATCTTATCTTTTAAAATTTTATTTGTCAGATCTATATATTCTTTTCCTTCTTTCTCTTTGTATTCTTTAAATTACCTTAGTGGTACTCTTCAATTCTGTGCCCTCCTCCAGAACTCCCTCTCCTGTCTCTTTTTTTTCAGCTGGCACAAATCCTTTTAGTATTTCTTGTAGGGCTGGTCTCTCGTTGACAGATTCTTTCAGGAGTTTTTGTCTGTGAAAACTTCAATCTATCCCTCAATTTTGAAGGACAATTTGGTTGGGTACAGTATTCTTGGCTGGAAGTCTTTCTCTTCCAGGATCTTGAATATATCATACCACTGCCTTCTTGCCTCTAGGGTGCTAGTTGAGTAGTCTGAACTCAGTCTTATTTAGTTTCACTTGTATGTAGCAAATTGTTTTTCTCTTGCTACTTTCAGGATTTTCTACTTCTCTTTAATATTTAACAGGTTGATTAGTATGTGCCTTGGGGAAGGCCTATTTGGATTTATTCTGTTTGGAGTTCATTGGGCTTCTTTGGCTTGTGTACTTATGCCCTTTATGAGGGTTAGAAGTTTTCCCCCATTCTATCCTCAACTACTCTTCCTAGCCCTTTACTCTTCTCTTCTCCACCTGGGACACCAATGATTCTTATATTTGTGCACTGTGTTTTGCTATCATTTCCCTGAGTTCCCATTAGTTTTTTCCATCTTTTTTGCCATTTGCCTTTTTGAGTCTTCAAAGTCATTTATCCTGTCCTCTATATCATTTATTTTTTCTTCTGTCTCTTCAAATCTGGTATTGTGTGCCTCTAGTATGTTTTTTATTTGGTTAACAGCATCTTCAATCTCTTTGATATCTGCTATTTTTCCATTTATTCTTTCAAATTCCTCTTTATGCTCTTCTCTGTCTTCTTGATCTCCTTTATGTCATTTGCTATCTCACTTATTTTATTAAGTAGAGTTGTATGATCTTTGATTAGTTGTTCCAATGTCTGTGTCTCCTCTTGTGTTTTCATTTGGTCATTAGGCAGAGCTATATCTGTCTGCATTGTGATATACTTAATGATCTTCTACTGTCTTCATGGCATGTAAACATCTTGATTGATTTACTTTGGGAGTTGATTTCTTTCAGTATCTAAGGCCTTGTGTTTGCAGAATGGTTGTACAGCAAGGTGCAGGGCATGGGGTGGAGCACTCAGTATGGTGATTTGTTTCAGGGCAGGTATGGGCACAGTTTGGAGATGTTACACTGATGTTTGTGAACGTGGGCACCCAGTGGCCAGAGAGGATGTAGCTGTGTGGGTGCACCAGTCTGGGAGGCATAGCCCTAGTGTGCATTGGTCTAAGGCATGGGGCCCTTTGTGCATATAGTAGAGCTGTGGCAGCAGGTTGGTGTTATACCTTCGTGGATTGAGAGCAGATGTAACTTGGCTGCATAGCTTGGCACTTTCTCAGAGCTGGGAAGTGAGGCTGGGGGCTGTGCAGTATGCACGGTTCTTGGACTGTTCCTAGTCCCACGCTCCCATCCATGCACTCCCGCAGGCTCCATGCCTCTGTGCCAAGCTCCATCTTTCTACCTCTCAGTTCCTCAGCCTTTGCAACCAGGGCTGCCGCATGTGGTGCAGAAGGCTCTCCCAGGTCAGCTACACTCCCAAAATCACCACTTCAGTTGCCCTACTGTCCCTTCTCTTACTTTTCCATGGAGCAGGGCTAATCTCAAGCTACTCTAGTTGGCCATCTTCCTGGAAGTCCAAGACCTGCACTTTTGAGAAAGAAGATTCCAAAGGTTTTGTTATTAAGTTTGTAAATAATGAAGTGTGCCAGAATGGCAATGCTAGGTTCTTCTAAATAGAAATTTGGTTTAGTTTATTTGGGTGAACCCTTCTTCTTTTTTTGTTTTTTTTTCATGGAAAAATTAAGTGCAATTACATTTTCTGCAGTAGAAAATTCAGAGGCAAAATAGATTTTTTGGGGCGGGAAGAGATCAATGTTTCTATTTTGGACTTACTGGTTTTGAGACAAATTGGAGCTGTCTAATGGGCAGCTGGTTATACTATTCTGAATATCAGGAAAGAGATCCTGGCTGAGGATGAAATTCTAGTCTTCACCAGCAAATTCATGAAATATTAAGCCATGACATATATATATAACTGTTAGGGAGATAGATTAGGTAAGGAAGTGAAAAGGTTCTAGATGGATCTCCTGGGCATGAAAAAATTCAAAGGTTGGGTCAGAGAGGGGAATCCATAAAAGTACACAGAAACTAACAAAACAAAACCAGTAATGTGGAATTACAAAGCCCAGGTAAAAATGTGTCAGAAAGATAATCATGTAAATATTCTCTGGAATCTAGAGAGTTGAGAGCACACAGATTATTTCTGGACTTAGTAGCACTGAAGTTATGGGTGTTCTTTTTTTTTTAACTTTTTTTATTGTATAATATAACATATATACAAAGCAAAGAAATAAAAAAGCAATAGTTTTGAAAGCATTCTTCAACAAGTAGTTACAGGACAGATCCCAGAGTTTGTTATGGGCTACCATATCATCATCTCAGATTTTCCCTTCTAGCTGCTCCAGAACATGGAGGCTAAAAGTAGTATATATATATATGTATTTTTTGCATGGGCAGGGACCAGGAATGGAACCTGGGTCTCTGGCATGACAGGTGAGAACTCTGCCTGCTGAACCACTGTGGTTCACCAATATTTTTTTATCATCATTTGTTTTTTCTTTTTTCTTTTTGTGAAAAATAACATATATACAAAAAAACAACACAATAGATTTCAAAGCAGAGCACAAAAATTAGTTGTAGAACACATTCAGAGTTTAGTATGAGTTACAGCTCCACAATTTTAAGTTTTTACTTCTAGCTGCTCTAAGATACTAGAGACTAAAAGAAATATCAATATAATGATTCAGCAATCAGACTCATTTGTTAAACCCTACCTTCTCTCTTTAGCTCCACCATCACCTTTGATCTTTCTCCCACTCTTTAGAAGTATTTGGGCTATGCCCATTCCAACTTTTTCATGCTAGAAGGGCTGTTAATAATAAGGGGTAGGGAGATGAAACTAGTTGATGTTCTGGAATGGCTGGCTTCTCTAGATTTCAGGACTTACCTTGTCCAGGGACCCATTTGGAGGTTGTAGGGTTCTAGAAAGTTACCCTAGTGCATGGAGCCTTTGTAGAATCTCAATTATTGCCCTAGGTGTTCTTCAGGATTGGCTGGGAATGGTTTTGGTTGGGGTTTGGGAAGTTATGGTAGGTAGCAATGTCTAACTGAAGTTTACATAAGCATAACCTCCAGAGTAGCCTCTTAACTACTTAAACTCTCTAAGTCACTGGTACCTTATTAGTTACACTCTTTTTCCCCCATTTGTTCAGGATGGCATTGTTGATCCCATGGTGCCAGAGCCAGACTCATCCCAGGGAGTCATCTCCCATGGGTGAATTCTTATAAGCTATGAATTACAATTTATCATTATTTTATTTGAATTTCAAAATTTGGTAAATATCTTCCCCCAGAATGTTGATTTTTATGAAAAAGCAATGGAAAGGGAATGGCATTGTTTCCAAGATATTTATTCCAATTTTGCCATGCGAGTATTAGAAGAGTAGAGTGATGGGAGAATTCCTGTATTTCATTGATTTGAAGATGCACATTCTGTCCCTTCCTCCCACTCCCCACATTTTAATATGTTTGAAATTAGGACACATCTCAGGATTAATGGTGTCTTCCAATTGCTTTCACCAAACTGCTGTGGGTATATAGTTTTCACTGCTTGTGTATAAGCAAACATGGTTAATATTCCTAGCCGGGTGAAAATAACTGCAGTCCTGGAAGCTACCATCAACAAACCATTTATAGATCATGAGTTCTAGTTGTCTGAAAACTTTCTGTCAACAATGTGGTAACAACGTGGTACCCTTTGGTGAAGTGCCATATCAGAACTTGCAGATCGGTGTCACAGGATTAGCAGAAAGTCCAGAGACAATAGAGGAACGTTGTTTGAGAGTTCTGCATTACCAGCACTGTAAGCTGAAAATCTTTTAAGGAAGTTGAACTCTGAATGGGAAAAGTTTTAGAAGTACCTTAACCAATTTTTTCCCCTTATATGTACATGTGTGCATAAGAATGATATGTGATAAAAAATTATTCTTACAGGAGAAGTAAAAAGTAAATATTCTGAGTGATAAGAAAACATTGGTTATAGAGTAATTAGTAGATTTTTTTCTTTCCTAGGAATACAAAAGTAATAATTTATGGTGTTCTATTTTGAAGAAAATATGGTATTTTTATGTTCATGTCAATCTCTACAACCAAAATAGTTGAGGCCCCTGATGGTGGAAAATTAGCCCCTTGCCCCCAAAGAGTTGAAAATAGTTAAGGGAAATTCAAGACATCCTGAGTTTTCAAAAAGCCTGGTGTCCATTCAAAAGACCCCACTGTTTTAGAAACTGCCCGTCGATTATGGGAAAAAGTGAGAACTTGAACAACACAGATGTTTCCAATTTGGAGAATGAGGAAGCCTGTGTGCCTGCATCTTGTTCTGGTTCTTAAGGATCATGGGAATCTGTTTTCTGGTTCCATTTCCCCACCTCACCCTCCCTGAGACCTACCCCTCCAGGTCAACATATATTCAGAAGTAAACTTTTCAAAATGTACTTTATGCTAACCCTTGCCTCAACCCCAATACACATACAAAAATCTTTCTGTAGAGTTTTCTTCTTGGTTCTTCTCAAGGGACTTTTGTGTAAAATGTTATAAAAATGGATCGTAGAGCTAAAGTTCATAATGACGACAGATCTACCCTTCTGAATATTGACATGATTGACAGGTAAAAAAAACATGTCCTATTCCTCTAGGGAAACATATCCTGTGAGTTAGGAAAAGTCAATGAGATGGCCCACGTTGAAGCTATAACATGAAATGAACATAGCTATGGCTTGTTTCTAAGTCCAGAATTTCAGTGTTTATATTTTGTGTAAATTTCCACAGATGTTAGGATTTGTGCTAGGATGTTAGGAATGGATTAGCTATCCCAAATCAGAATAGTTAAATAAAAATAAGTTATTTCAATTTCTTTCACAACCAATATCATCACACTGAAATGTCTCCAGTTAAACAACATGAACATCAAAATTATTTCCAGTCCTTGACCAATGGCCTAATATTTTCCAGTAGCAGTAAGCCTAATAAAATTGTAGGCTGATAAAAAAAATGGAACAGTCCATGGCAGTCATTAGAATGGGATTTCGTCTCTAATCATGGGAAACTATTGCAATATAAGCTCATGCTAAATATTTATAATAAAATCAGTCTCTAAAATACATACCAGATTGTAGGCCCTGGAGATTGATATGGGGCCACAGGACAAAGGCGTATCCTATAGTTTGATGACAAGAAATTAATTCTGGGAAAAGAAATATTTTTTCCCCTCTCCCTCTGCTAAACATAAACAAAACATAAATATAAATATAAATATAAATTTGAACATCTGCTATAATGCAGGTACCATCCTGGACATTTATAATGCATTAGTGAACAAAATAGAATCTGTCCCTCATGGAACTTATCTACACTGTTGGAGGCAGACAGGCAATAAAAAATAAATAGAACATGTATGCCATATACGGATTAAAAGGAGATAATGGGAAGGATACAATAGAGCAGAAAAAGGCGATTGGGAGTATGGGGGTGAGCTGGTGGGAAGGAGAGTGGGATATTGTTTTAAATAGCATAGTCAGGGTAGGCCTTGTTGAGAAAAGTGTTGAAGGAATAAGGATGTGAGATAAACAGATATCAATGGAAGAGCATTCTAGGCAGAGAGAACCACCAGTGGAAGGGTCCAAAGACTGAAGCTTGCCTGAAGGAACTGAAGGAGGCAAGAGTGGGTCAAGTGGATGGAGCAGGGCAGAGAAACTGGTGATGAGATCAGAGGATATAGGGCCAGATAACTGGGGCCCTAGCACACCACTGGGAGTTCTCCTTTGACTGGTGCTCCAGGTACACCAATTTCTTTCTGACTCTGAAATACTCCAGAGTCATCTCAGACTTTGCCCATTCTGTTACTGAACTTGGGATGCTCTTTCCCTAGATCACACCATGGCTTTCCTTTCATTCAGGCAGGTCTCAAGTGTAATGCCACCTACTCAGAGAGGCCTCTTTTCATCATCCTGACTCATCTCCATACTGCTACACTTTAGATTCTGAAGTATCTCACCAATAAGAAAATCCACACATCTTGCAAAAAGTACAGTGACTTCTATTTAAAGAAATCCATTCCCTCTACCAAGGTACTTACTTTTATTCTTTCCCACCAAATGGAAGCTATCAGCTGCATAGACACTCCTTTTTAGTGATAGAGCATTAGTGATCAAGGATGGAGACCTTGAGAGTTTTACTAAGGCAGATTAGAGCTGAAATCATTAGAGACCAACCCATCTTACTCTCTCAATGGCAAATGTATTAGTTTGCAATTTGCCGGAATGTGATATACCAGAAATGGAACGGCTTTTAAAAGGGGGAATTTATGAAGTTGCAAGTTTACAGTTCCAAGGCCATGAAAATGTCCCAATTAGGGTAAGACTATAAAATGTCCAAATTAAGGTATCCAGGAAAAGATACTGTGCTCCATTTGAAAGGATTTATGTACCCTAGAAAAGCCATATTTTAATCCTTATCAATCTTGTGAGAGCAATGGTTTCTTCTAATCCCTATTCAGTACTATAGGTTGGAAACTTGATTAGGTTATCTCCACGGAGATATGACTCAATCAATTGTGGGTATTAAACTTGATTAGATGGAGACATGTCTCTACCTATTCTACATGGATCTAGATTAGTTTACTGGAATCCTATAAAGAGGAGACATTTAGGAGAGAGTTCCTCTTTTGAGAATGAGGAGAGAGCTGCAGAATCACTACAGAAGGATGAGAGAACCACAGAGTCCACCAGCCAGTGATGTTTGAAGAAGGAAAATGTATCCTGGGGAACTTCATGAAGCAAGAGGCCTGGAGAGAAAGCTAGCAGATGCTGCCATATTCACCATGTGCCTTTCCAGCTGAGAGAGAAACACTGAACATCATGGGCCTTCTTGAACCAAAGTATCTTTCCCTGGATGCCTTAGATTGGACATTTCTATAGACTTGTTTTAATTTGGACAATTTCACAGCCTTAGAACTGTAAACTAGCAACTTATTAAATTCCCTTTTAAAAAGTGTGTTTCTTGTATATTGCATTCTGGCAGCTAGCAAACTAGAACAGATACCTTGGTTCAAGGTGACCGATGATGTTCAGGATTTCTCTCTCAATTAGGAAGGCACATAGCAATGCCTGCCAGCTTTCTCTCCAGGCTTCTTCATTGACTTCCTTAGGGTCTGCAGGTTCTGGTGGCTCTGTTGGTTCTGGTGGCTCTCAAGCTTTTTCCAAAATGGTTCCCTCTGAAAAGGCTCCAGTAAGCAACCCCACCTTGAATGAGTGGAGGCATATCTCCATGGATGCCATCTAATAAAAAATTACCTCCCACAATTGGGTGGGTCGTGTTTCCATGGAAACAATCAAAAAGAAACCCAGCAATATTGAATGAGGATTAGAGGACATGGCTTTTCTGGGGTACATAATAGCTTCAAACTGGCACAGCCACCATAGAAAGTCTTTTGTTTTCTGGTGCTTGTCAATGCCAGTCTTGTAGTTAATGTTGCTTTATTCCTTTCCTGATAATGTAATTCTTCTTTCCTCCTTGGACATAGGGATGGGTATGGGATCCTGTTCTGGTCACTCCCTTGTCCCAGTGGTAGGGTTGGGGATGGTCAGTGGCCCAAGCTGCACTAATTGCAGCCAGAGTCTTCAGAGAAGATTCTTCCTTTTGGGTGGGTTGTTAAGTGTGTGTTGGGTTCATAGTGGTCATTGTGTTCACCATATGGAAGGAAATTCTTTAAAAAACAGGGAGAGAAACTGAGACCTGATGACACTAAATGAGCCCTTGATCCTGCCATGCCTGAGCCATTTGTGCTCTTGGAGGTGTGAGTAATAAGAGTTGTGATTATCTCCTCTCCCATCACAACAGAAAGAGTCTTAATAATGCAGGTATCATTCTAGTTTCTAGTCTGTTTTTCAATAAATGATAACAAACCCATTGCTCCCTAACCACCATAGGATTCAGATATGGCCAGGAGGTAAGAAATGCATTACGGCTAGACCCTTGGTTAACATGACTTCTGTGCTATAAACAATCTCTGGAGTTCTGCTTGCTTTCATTTCTCATACAGTAAATTAAAGATCTTATTTTCTTCTCCAACTAATATATCTTCAGTTTCAGTTTAATTATTGTAAAAAGCCCTCAAAGACCTTGGAAAATTAAATTAGGCCTATATGCAAAATTTCAAGCTCAATTAAGAAGGTCCTAGAAATCCAATCACAGCCTTTTGCTCTCCCCCAAATGGTATTTTTTTCTAGTTAGAAGGTAAATTTGCACCACATCTAAAAGTCATTAATGTTAATGTACATTTCAAACAAGTCAAGAGGAAAAATAGGTTTCTAGGAGGATGTTTCTCTTAGATTCTTTCCTACCTTGCTGTCTCTGTCCTCTAGCATCACACATCATTAATGCCACAACATCTATTACTCTAGAGTGCATAGAAACAGCCCTGTTTCCAAGGTAACAGTTACAAAAGCATCTTTTTCTTGTTGATAAAATTAATCAGGGTATACAAAAAGCAACACTGCAGGGGTTACATATGTGTAAATGGTCTTTGGGAAGCACCTATGCCTGGGAGTTCAGGACTCCTGTCTCCAGGATGGGATACCTGAACTAGAAGTTCACTCACTTACCTTTGCTTCTTGAGTCTTGTCCTCTCAGTTTTTTCTTTTTCTTTTTTTATTTTATTGGAACACAGCTGTGCCCATTTGTTTGTATGGTCTATGGCTGCTTTCACAGTAGATAGTACAGACACCTTGGGGCCTGCATGCTGAAAATATTTACTATCTGACTTTTCACAGAAAAAGTATGCTGACACAGAAAATCCTTTGTTTTCTGTAGTTTTTCAAAGCCGGCCTTGCGGTTGCTATCTCTTCACTTCTTTTCTGATAACAGAACTCTATTTTCTGTTTGTTTCATCTTATGGAGAGCCATAGTTATATCGGACCATGACAAAATAGAACACAGCAAAGGCTGGCTGCCTTATGGGCACTTTAGATTTTAAGAAAACCATTCCTAAGCAGGTTAATATTTTGCATATGCAATTGCACCTTGTCATAGGCTGAATGGTGACTTCCCTAAAAGATATGTCCAGGTCCTTGTTCCTGAAATCTGCGAATGCTGCTTGATCTGGGAAAAGGGCCTTTGCAGATGTAGTTAAGGATTGTGAGAAAAGATCATCCCCCAAATGAGTGTCTTTGTGAGACACATAGAGAAGATTCACAAAGAGGAGGAAGCAATGTGGCCACAGAGGCAGAGGATGGAATGATGCATCCACAAGCCTGGAGCCACCAGAAGTTAGAGTTAAGGAAGGTTCTCCCCTTGAGCCTTCAGAGGGACATCTTGGACACCTGGCCTCAGAACCATGAGAGCATACACTTCTGTTGTTTGGAGCCACTACGGCCACGGTGATTTCTTACGGCAGCCCTAAGAGCTAACAAAAGCCTTAAAAGATTTCCAAAGTATGCCCCCAAACGTTAAACACGGTTCTTGATAAATTGATTAAGAATAGGGGTTAAATATTAGAGAGATGATGTCACAGGTAAGGGGTTGATTAGGTCAAGAACTGATCTCTCCTTTCTTTGAATTCTTATTGCATGTAGGATAAGGTTTTACATTATCAATATGCATTGTAATTTCCAAAGGGCTTTCAACTATACACTTTCTTATTCGAGAGGGTGCCATAAAATGTCCCCTGGAGGCAGGAAGGAAAAGCATTGTCATCACCAATCTACTTATGCAAGAATGAAAGTTTGGGTTGATAACTTGCCCAAGTGATTCAGACCCAGGTTTACTGATTACCAATGAACATTTCAATTCCTCTATGTGGTGATGTCCAATAGGTCAGCACTGATAATGACTAAGTGGTCAAAGAGCTCCATTGGAGTAGGGTCTGGTCTAGATTGTAATCTATTCACAGTTCCCTAGATTAGTCTCAGTAAAGGCAGTGCTGCATTTCCCATTCATCCACATGGGATTTTTTTTCAGTAGCAAGTATAAATGCATATATATTTATAATGTAAAATGCAGACCCACAAGCCCTGAGGCTGAATGTTTTGGATGAATGGACCATCTCCATGACATTGACCTCCAAAGTTGAGGGAAGCAATACCATTTCACTCCCAGTTCTCCTTAATTGTTGCATTGCTATAAGCCTAACAGAGGAAACTTATCTAAAACTTTTGCATCCATTTTTTATTTTAAAAATATTATTAAGCATTTCTGAACATCTGTTATGTGCAAACATTTTCTCATTTGGCTTTTATAACAACTCTATAAGGTAAGCATTAATATTATTCCTGGATGAAAATGTTGAGACTTAGAGAAGTCAGAGTCATAGAGCTGGGAGTTCTAGAACCAGAATTCAAAGCCCAGGTCATTTGATTCCACAGCCTGAGGTTCTAAACTCCTTGCACTTGGCAGGGTCTCAGGGCCACCACCCCCAGCCTCCCGCCCCAGTGGTCATGGCCGTCATCAGCTCTGCAGACTTGGCTTTAACCCTATGAGATGAACTCAGAGAATCAGTGTCTGCCTTTGGCCCGCTGCACATCACAAAGCAAAGCAGATGTGTTTTGGCAGCTCTAGGCTGCTGTGCTGCTGGGTCCCTGACATGACATTGACTACATGTCATATTTTCTCATATTTTCCTATCTGATTTCACTGCTTTTCACAAGGCTATTATTTAGTGTGCAGCAATAAGGGAGCATAAACACAGCCCTGACTTTTGGGAAGTAAATATCAGCTAGAATAAGCATTTGGTCTCCCTAAAGGCCTTTAAATCTACTGAAATGTCAGGTGCAATGAGATTCTGGGCAAAGGACAGAAGAGCAAATCTCTGGATTTTATAAAAGTTCCCTGAACACTCAGTGCCTTAAATGAGCCAACCAAGCCCAGCTTTGGAAAGCATCTCCCGGGATCATTCACACAGTTCTAAATTCACCTCCTTTGGTGGACACTGAGTGAGAACATATATGTCAATTTAGATCATTATTTGAACAGGAGGCACATGTTGCTGACCCATCTCCCCTTTACTACACCTGGAACATCAGGTGGAACAGAGGATAGTCATGTTCAATCTGACAGAGGAAGCAGTTGAAGGGAATACCTACCTGTTATTCAATGAATTTGGCCTCTCTGGGACTTTCATTAGAGAAAATATTTCATATCTGGGTCTCCAGGAGCAAAACTGTTTGGGTTTATATCAATAGTCAGTATAAATACAAATCGTTCAGATGAATGAATGCACACTAGTAGCTGGAATACACAGTACCATTAGTGAAAGCCTTCCTAGCATTCTGTCCATAGCTTCCCTTCTATAGCACCTCTGGATTTCCAAGTAAAACCATTTATAAGAATCTCCTTATACTTCCCTACCAGAATCTTAAGATTTTCCACATGAGTATTTTTCATTTTACATGCTTTTTAGATATTATTTAAAGATGGATTTTCCCGTGTCTACCAGGATCTCCTGTGTAAATATTTTAGATGAGCCAAACATTAGTTAGTTTTTATAGGCCATTTGAGTGAAGTGCTGATACTTTCTTCTAAAAATGTCTTTCTCATCATTTATGTCTCTAGACTTGGGGGTTATTATTTCCAAAGGCAATGTCAAGAAGTAAAGAGCTATACCAAAGCACAGCAAAACAACAGCTCAACAACGACAACCCCATTACTGTAAAGTCTTCGCACAGAGATGGGGTGAGAGCAACAAGGCTAGCTGTGATTCAGGATGCTCATTTAGCATTGCTATTCATTGTGTTAAAGTCATTCTCAAAATTTGTTCCATGTCAATATTGGTCAGATCTCTGAATCAGAAATTTTTGTTGAATATTCTTCATTAGCTAATTTTGGACTTCAGGAATCTAGAGAAACACAAAGAAACACCCTTAAGCTATCATACTTTGAAATGAATTTTCACTAATTTATTATCTCTCAGAAGTTAACTCTTCTTTAATAGAAGCTTAAAAGGCTATGTTGGGAGCTCACAGAACTATAAGAAAGTTATTAATTATAGGAGGCTTGGATAATTTATCATAGTTTCAAGAAATGTTAAGTAGCAGAAAAAAATTGCTCTTCAATTCTTCTCTTCTCTTTCTGACCTCTGGAAGAATCTTAGTAAGATTTATTATTTTGTCTTTGGGTGATGTATCTTGCAGGTAACAATTCCAATTGGGACCTTGTAAAGGGGTTTTTTGGCTCTCTGTGGCTCTGCCTGCATGCACCCCAGGAGGGGATGCTCTGGGTTATGGGAAATCAGTGCTATCAAGTCCTTTAGATTCAAGGAGTGTAGGAGATTTGAGGTTTGTAAGAACCAGCTTGTGCAGTGAGTTTTAGAGCACACTGTTTCCAGAAGGCTTGGTATAATTATGTCTGTTGTAATCTAAACTTTTGATGGGGGCCACTGAGTGGAACCAGTCTTGGTCTTCCTGTTTCATTGGGCACCAGGCTGGAACCTTATATAGACTCCCTTTGCCTGGGACAGTTGATGAGACCCTGGCGGCTCAAGTGGTTACCTTCAAGAGGTTATTTGTTCCTCTTCTCCTGTGGCCACACCCCCTCACAGCCCTTCCCTGAGTTAGGCAGTAAAGGCAGAGAATAGTGTCTCCAGTCGGTCCTGGTATAAAGCATGATTGCTATTTGGAAGGAAAAAGAAGATCTGGGGGATCTTCTTTGTTTTTATCCCATGAACACCACTGAGAGTATCATTTTTCCTTATCACCTGGGTGGGGGGTGGTAATGGGGGAGCACAGAGTTTGGGTTAAGGGAAGTACAGCATTAAGGACCAGTGGTGGTAAGAGAAGCAGAGAGGCAAACAGAGAGATATGTCTTTGGTGAACTTCTGACTGTGACGATTGACCCTGGGGAAAGGGTAATATGTAATATTTTAGTAGGGAAGAAACATGGTTCACAGCACTGGGGCATGCATGGACTGATGGCAGGCATGATGGTAGGACATCCCAGAAGAAGATGAAGGTAGAACAAGGAATCTACTTCATCTATTACAATTATACCTGAAACAACTCTACTGATAGGATTACTGGATTATAAAGCCTCAGGGCCTCTTGCCAACCTCATTTTAAGCATGTTTTCCAAGCCTAGTTTGAGTGCATTTGTGTGTTAAGCCAATTGTTGATAGCAGTTCTGTTATTTGTGATAGTCCATTCTAAGTCTTGATTTCTCTACTAAGCAAATTACATTTTAACACTGGTTTATGGAGTATAAATACTGACATCTAAATTATTGGCTTAATATGGCTTCCCTTTAGCATAGAATTCCCTGTATCTGAAACTATGCTTTCTTCCAATCCAGAGATGTTGTAAGCTCAGTTTTTGAATATAGGAAAATCATCTTTGTTTATTTATTATTTACCTGTAATCCCTCAAAGGGATCCATATTTTTAGCATCTTAAGCATATGTGTGCGTGAAGCTCATGCGCAATCAAAGCATTTGGCCTTGGCTGGCTAGCATGTGGTTGATTGTATACCTGGTGGTATTATCTAGAGAAATGCAGAAATGTGGGAAAGCTGTTGGTTGAGGGTGAAGATGATGAGTTGTTGCTTAAATATGAGATCTAGTTGGTAGGCTCTGGATATGTTGGAATGGAACTCAGTAGAGAGTCCAGGGATGGCCAAAAAGTTAAGAGTCATCCCTCTTGGAGTGAGGGATAATAACTTAGATGTGGTTGAGAGATGTATCAGTTGAGAGTAAGTTTGGTTCATACAACAGAAAAAACAAAATAACAATTGCTTAAACAAAATAGAAGATTCTGTCTCTCTCATGTCATAGATGTCTGTTGGTAGGTAGTCCAGTTCTAGTATAGTGGCTCCACAAAGCAATGACACAGGGTCCTTTCAGCTCATGGCTCTCTATTATGAGGGTATGGTCCTCATTTGTCCTCATAGGTCTAAGGTAGCTGCTAGAGCACTGGCCATCACATTTGAGTTCCTGGGAGCAGGAAGAGATAATTTGCTTTATGAAAACTTCCAGGAGGTTGTATGAAACTTACCTGTTATTGGCCACTTGGTAGGTTACAGGGGAAGCTGGAAATGTAGTGGGTAATAATAAAAGACCTAAGTGTTCAGTTAAAATTTGGAGGTTTCATTTCTAAGGAAGAAGGGGAGATCATTGGCTATTGGGAGGCATCTACCAGTGTCTGCATGAAGAGTCTCGAAGGAAAGCATGTAGGGAGGTGAGGGCAGTCCAAGGAGGAGAGGAAGGCTTTCTCAAGAAGGAGGGGTTAATTGTGTTGCAAGGAGAATGGGAGCAAAGGTAATGTTACTGAATTTCATGTTATTGGAAATTCTTATCAGGAACTCATCATTTGTGCAAAGAAGGATGTAGAAATAAAATTGCAATGAATATTTTGTCTATGTGGTTTGGAATCTATTTTTAATGAGTTTGCAATTTTTGATTTAGAGCCAGAGGGGGTTTATTGAAAATCCCTCTTGGCAACTTAAACCTGGAGGATGTGTAGATGAGGATGGGATAAGGGCTGGGAGAAGATGAGGATGAAGGGTACAAAAGCATTTGGAAATGGCCAAGATAATTTCTACATGCTACAGAATGTTGCCCATGAGGTAAAAGTTGAGAGCTTATGGCTCTTACTTAAATAATCTTTTGATAAAGCTTAAATTTCATTGGTATAGCAGTTTTTCTGTGTTAAGCATTTCTGTTTCCATGTTGATTCTGGTAAGCACATTCATTTATTCCTTCAATAGAATTTTGATGAGTACTTTGGTATCTTGTAGCAACACCAACAAAGCACGAATCCCTTCCCCTCACAAAGGTATGCAGGAAACCAACTGAAGTGCAAACGTATATATGGTATAATGTTAGGAAGTTAAATTATTCACATATAATTAAAGCAGCAGAGGAGAGAATGAGAGGGCTATATTGAAGAGAGTGGTCAGGAAGATTCTCTTATGAGAGGTGATGTTTAAGCAGAGACCTGAAAGAAGTGAGAGATGGAATCAAGCAAATCCTTAGAGGTTGACAGTCATGGGCAGATGACAGCAAGGGCAAAGGCCCATGGTATAGTGTTTTTTAATTACTACAGGAACTGCAAGAGGGCCATTTGCCAGAAAGGAGTGAACAAAAGAAAGAGCTTTAGGAAAAAAGTCAGGTTATTATCCTGGTGCTGGACCATGAAAGGCTGTTTAGGGCATAACAGCATTTTTTTTTTTTTTTTTTTAAGAATAATGAGTCATTAGGAGACTGAGAGCAGGGATGAGACCTTTCCTGGTGTACATTTTTAATGGTTCTCTAACTATTCTATGGAGCATGGAATGTGGAAGAGTAAAAGTGAAGCATGGAGACCATTCAGGTGACTACTGATGTAGGAAAAAGGAGGAGGGAAAGGGAGCAGAACACAAAGGAAAGCTTCATGATTTATTGTAGAATTTTATATATGATGAAGGAGTGAATTTTATCAGAGGGTGGCAAAAAATCATTTCCTTTAAAAATGCATCTAGGCCTTAGATTTGGGTGGTAGAGGTGGAGGTGTAAAAAGAATAGTTGGGTCTAGAAGGTATTTTGAAGGTAGCTAAAGGAATGTTTGCCGATGTATTTTATGTGGAGTATGATAGAAAGAAAGATAAAGGATGATTGCAAAGTTTTTTTTGCCCTGGCAAAGAGGTGAATAGATTGTCACTGAGATAAGAAGGGGGCAAGCTGGCTTGGGGAGTAACAAGAGCTTACTTGGATATGCTGATCTTGAGATATCTATTAGACAATCCCAGAAGAGAGGGGTGCTCGGTAGTGGGATATGCAAATCTGGAGCTCAGAGGAGAGATAGCTCAGATTTAAAACTTTGGAGATATCTGCATATAGTTAGTATTAAGACCATGGGACAGGATGAGATAACTCAGGGAGAGTGTGTAATTAGAGGAGAAAAGAAGTCCAAGGCTGAGGACTTAAATATTAAAGATGAGAAGAGAAAGAAGATCCAGAAGAGGAGACAGAGAAGGAATGGCCAAAGGGGTAGAAGGCACATCAAGAGAGTGTGGCCCCCTACCAAATCCAAGTGCCTGACTTATTTCAAGAAGGGAGTGATTTGATTATGTCAAAGGCTACTGAGAGAGCTAGGAAGATGAAGGCCATTAGATCAGACCATGAGGTGTAATTTGGATGCAAGTATGATTGCAGTAGGTTCAAGAAAGAATGACGGGTAAAGAAGCAGAGAGATCAAGTGTAGACAAACCTTTAAATAATTTTGTTACAAAAAGGCTGAGAGAAATGCAGGACTGAAGGAGAAGTATGAAGGGTTTAAATATATTTCTTTTAACATGGGAGATAGTGCAGCATGTTTGCATGGTTGTAGAAATATCCACTAGAGAAAGAGAAAATTTGATGATGCCTGAAAGAGAGGGAATAATGTCAGACATAAAGTGCTTGAGTAAGCAGGAGAGGATGGAGTGCTGGGAAAAGTGAGTGGGTATTGTGATGGTTAATTTCATGTCCAGTGGTTTGGTCAAGCAAGCACTGACCAGGTGATTGTTGCCTTGAGGGTATTTTGTAGATTTAAGTCATTAGCCAATTGATTGCATCAATGGCCTAGTACATCTACAATTAACAAAGATAGCCTTCAGCAGTGAGAGAAGACTGAGCATCCAATCAGTTGAAGGCCTTAAGGGAGAACTCATAATTTCAGCAGTTGGAAAGAAGAATTTCTGTTTCTCCTAGAGCCAGCCAGCTTCTCTTGGGGAACTCATTGGCGATCTGTCCTATGGAATAGGATCAATAATCCTTTTCTGATGGCATCTATTTCCTTAGTGAAATAGGAAACAAAGTCATCAGGTGATAGTGAGAAATGGGAAGGGGCTTTCTAGTGAGAAGGGAAAAATTTTCATGAGAAATAGAGAGTGTGAAATAATAGCAATAGGTTGAATTATGTACCCCAGGAAAAAGGAATACATCCTTAATGTTAATCCATTCTTGTGGGTGTGAACCCATTGCAAATAGGACCTGTTGAAGATGTTATTTTTAGTTAATAAGATGTGGCCTAAATGAATAAGGTTGGGCCTTAATGCATAAGAAGACTTTATGAAGAGAAAGCCATGTGGAAGAAAAGAAGCTAGAAGTCAACAGAACATATGAGAGAAAGAAGAAAACATTGCCTTGTAACAAGAAAGCCAAGGAAACCCAAGGATAGCTGGCCAGCCAGAACACTACCAACCCCAGAAGGTAGCAAACCTTCTAGGTTGCCAAATTGTAAGCCGATAAATCCCTGTTGTTTAAGCCAATCCATTGTGCAGCATTTGGCATGGCAGCCAGGAAACGAAGACAATCGGCTTGGAAAGTGGGAAACTGAATTATGACTTTGGAATGGGTAGAAAGCAAATTACGAATACTATTGTGAATCAAATGTCTGATGCTTTCTAAGAAGAGAGGATATATAATAGGGCCAAGAGAAGAAACCAAATTCCTGAGGTGGAACACAAAGCAGGAAGGAAAGGGGACAGAACAGAAAAGAAGTGGCACCTTTAGAACATTACATATAATAAAGGAGGGAATTTAGTGAAAAGTTAGCAGGAAATCATCTTCTTTACTAAAAGCATTGATGGTGAATAATGATGGAGACACATATAAAATAAGATATTTAAAACAAAAAATAAAAGACCAGAAGTCCTGTATTTGAGATGCGATGTGAGTATTTATACAGGAAACGATACTTAGAATAATTTCTGCAATTTAACACTGACTTATGCTCTGGGTTTTCTGACAGTCAGACAAGCCAGCAAACAAATAAAACAAAGCATAATAGATTATAAAGTTTTTGTTGTCTGGTAAAACAAAGCATACCATTTTTGTAGATAAGTGAAAATTTTTTTTAGTACATTATTTTAAGAGGAATTTATGTTCTAGGTTTGTTTACAAGTACTAACTTGTTTAAAAACCTCTTCAATAACAATTTTACACAAAATTTAAACACATTTTTCCTATGAACATTTCATATTCTAAACTTCCACAGAAGCTGATGTTATTATGTTAATTCTTGGTCTCAGAAGATACTTATATCTTAGAGATTCCAGAGGAAAAATAAATGGTTATCATGTCCTTTGGTTTTTAAATATAAACTATCTCAATCAGGTGTTTGGAAGGAGCCGAATGACATTTAATTTAAAATTAAACTCTGTGCAAATTACTGAGAGATTCAGTATATTCTCCTTGAAGTAAGTAAAGAATAGACATGGAATGAATGGTCTTTTGTTATTTATTCAGACAAAATGCTTATTGAGTATCTACAATAGGCTTGGCACTGTTATAGACACTTGAGAATCTAAGCAATCACATTACTAACAAAATAGACAAAGATCCGTGCCCTATGGGTCTCATGTTTTGAAAATTAAAGATACTCTCCTGCTTCCTGCCCAGATGGATGGCCACGAAAGGCGGTGATGAGGAAGTAGCGTAATTAGCCGAGAGGGAAGGTCTTTGAAATGCACTGATTTGTTCATTAATTCAGTTAACATGTGGTGAGTGATTGCTAATAAATCAGGCACTGACCCAGACTGTGAGATGATGAACCAAGCCCAGGGACTGTCATCAGAAAGGGAGACTGATGAGACAATTTAAATGAACACAGAGACCAAAGTTAATGGAGGCAATTTTGGTGCAGAATAAAAGAATTACATGCCATTTAAAGTTCTTTGAAAATTTGATGGGGCTCTCCTTACTGGGATCAGGCAGAGGGTGAATTAGATGTGCTAAAAAAGAGCCAACAGGAAATTTTGTAAAATTAATTTCAACTCTGAATTTATTTATTCCTATGGCCCTGCCTCCAACTTATGTTGGTCATAAGTTGACTCATGTTGGGACCTCTCAGGCTACAAGTTTGGCTACAAGTTTGGACCTGAGTCTGATAGTACAACCTGAGGGCCTAGAAATAAGGAGGAGACACTGAGACAAAACATAGTTTGACATGAAGCTCCTAAATCTGCTCACTTCCATGATGTTACCTGAACTGGTTGTTTCTGGAAGTCTACCTTTATAATTGCAGAGGTGGAGGTGAGTTAGTGTTTGGAATAGGTTTTCTGTATTTGTGTTTCTCAGGTCTGTGCCAGGACTGTTTCCTGCCACACTTATATTTGAAGAGATGTAATTGCTTTCAAATGGATGGTAAATGTGTGAGCTTTCAAACAGCTTTAGTAGCCCAGTTGCCCAACAGCTTTAGTTGGTTTGATATTGTTTGGTAGCTTGTTCCTTGTAATGGGCAGTGGTATTGCAATCCTTGTAGGATCTTGCCTATATGAAATACCTAGAATAAGTAAACTTCATAGAGACAGATAGTAATTTGTGGGTTACCATGGGCTGGGGGAGGGTGGAGAGGGAAGATGGAGCTATTGCTTAATGGGCAAAGAGTTTCTGTTTGAAATGATGACAAATAAGGGAAATCCATCATCAGTAATGGTAGCACAATAGTGTGACTGTAGTTAGTACAACTCAATTGTACACTTGAAAAGTTAAAAGAAAAGGTTGAAGATTAGAGACAAGATGAAAAAGTAATTGTTTTGAGAGGGCAATTTATCCCCTGAGATTTATTATCTTGTTTGTAATAGGTGTGAATGCTGAATCTCTCATTTTAGTAACATTTTCCCTCATTTCAAATGGCAGCAGTAAGAAAAATCATACAGGTGGCCCATGACTCTCAAACTACAATCTTTTGGATCATGGGACCTGTATGTCGTCCTTCTAACACTGCTAAGGAGAGTGACTTCCTGACCAGAGAAAGAGGGAACTACTGGAAAACATTTTCTCTACTAATCTTTTCTCCCATAATTTTCCCCTTTAAAATTGTTTATGCTTCTCTTACTCAGAAATCTCAGTAATAGTTCCTGAGTTACTGTGATCTGACATATTTTGTGATTTTAATTTTATTAACAATATTTTGTGTTGTTCTGCAAAGAATAGTACAATTTTCAGGTACCCTACCACCTGAATAAGTTTGAGAAGGGCCTTCATGGTTGAGCATATTGAAATATTCGGTTAGGGCTTCCTGGACTTGTGCGGCAGGATCACAGGCATGGCTTAGAGGACATGTGCAGCGGAGAGGGAGTAGCCTTGCAAGGCTGATACTGGGTTGGGTGAAGTATGATAAGACAAAGTGGGCAAGTCGAGGCTAGTCATTCAGCACGTGTATCCAATATTTCTTATCCACCAGGTGGCTACCCTAGTTTGAGGGCTTTGAATGTCATACTAAAAACCTGAATGATAGTCCCGTTGCTTCGATGTTTAAGTCCAAAAGCCGTGACTTGAACCCATTTGTGTTACAGAAAATGGACTCGGCAGTACTCTGGTTGATAGGCTGGAAAGGAGTAAGACCAATGGCATGGAAACTAATTGAGAGTATTGCAACAATCCAGATAAAAGATGAAGAGGGCTGAAAATAATTCAGGGCAGTGAGAACAGAAAGGTACTGCTGATTTGGTTTCCTTAAAATAGATAATTTGCTACCAGGTAGCCACAGCTATTTTTGCATTGCTGACTATCTCAGGTCTTTGGTATCTCCTAGAAAGAATTGTCAGTATAGAAGTTTTCCAAAAAATCTATCTCTAATTTTTGGCTATAGACTCTGAAAAATTATAGAAGACATGATTTGCTATTTTCCTTAGTTTATTAATCAAACAGATATTTATTGAGTACCTAAAAGGTGCTGGGAGTACAGTGGTAAATAAGCAGACAAGGTATACACCTTATGAAGTTTACACCTTTGTAGGGGAACATAGAAGGAGAACATATAAACAAACCAATAAATACTGTGCACATGTATTGTTTTATTTTTCAATTTTGTCTTGACATTCTACCCACACAAATAATCTAAACATGAATTGTTATAGTCATAATCTATATACTCCCATCTCTCATCCCAAGGCCCCATGCCTTATTGCTATTAATTTAAGAGTAAAGTTTAACTTCTAATAATACAGAGGAGGTATGAGAGGACATATTTTTAAAGAAGTGGTGGATTGGACATGTATATTTATATAAAAATAATACATGTGCATTTTCAAACATGCTTTTAGCTTCCAGTAATAGAAAATTTGTGATTAAGAGTAACTTCTTGTTAAGAATAAGCAATAAATGAGGCAAAGTATTCTTTAAAAATATCCGGTAGAAAGTACAGGGTCTTCTGAGTAAGTGAGGAAGAAGGGGAACAAAATTTGAGAGAGGAATAAAGCCCAGTGAGGTGAGTCAAGGCTTCATTGATAGAGGAACCTGCCAATTCCAAAGAAGGTGAATGAAAAGCTGAAATGGACTTTTGATATTCAGGAGAATGAAGGGCAAAAATTGGAGGCCACATCCTGTAAAGAAGGAAAGGCCCTAATAAATTATCCAAGCTTTGTATTAGGACTTGAAAGGGTTATATGCTGAGAATAAGTGTTCTGGAAATAAATCTGCCCCCAAAGGGTCTGGAGAATGCTTTGCATCATCCAAATCTATGATTAGAGGAGGATGATCTGGAATTGCTAGTATCCACATGGTAGCTCCTTGCAAAAAGTTAATATAATTAAACTCTTATAGACAATAACATCCAGAAACTCAAGCAATCACTTCAATTTTTATATAGAATACCTTCCATCCAAATAAAAATAACTAGGCATAAGAACAGAAAGTAAAATCACAAAAAAGAAGAGAGAAGAAAATGACCCACAAGTCATCCAGATAATGGACACATACAAAAACTTCAAAATAACTTTGATTACTACATTCAAGGAAATAAAAGACAAAATAGGTAATCTCGGCTGAGAACAGGAAACTGTAAAAAAGAAAAGAGTGGAAGTTCTAAAATGAGGAATACAAAAAGACACTAAAAATAATTTAATGGACAGATTTACTAGCAGATTAGACATAGGAGAAAAGTGAATTAGTGAACTGAAAGTTGTCAGAAGAAAATAACTGGACTGCAGAGCAGAGAGGATAGAAAATACAGAATAGAGGGTAAGAGACATATAGGATATAGTGAAAACATCAATATGCATAACTAAAATTGTAAAAAAGAGATGAGAGATAGGGTAAAGTACATTTTTGAAGAGAGAATAGTTGAGAGTTTTATATAGCCATTGAAAAATATCAAGCCATAGGATCAAGAGGCATCCCTCAAAAAATAAGTAAATTGAAAAAATTGAAATCCATACCTAAGCACTTTGCACTAAACTTGCTGAAAATCAAATTTAAAGAGAAAACCACAAAGGAACTCAGAGAAATAAAGACATATTTCTACTAAAGAGCAACAAAAAGACTTCCATCTTAAGAAGGCAAGAAACAACACCAGCAAATTAAAACCATAAAAAAGGGAAAGAAGGTGATAATAATGATGAAATCAGAAATAAATGAATTTGAAAACAATCTTAAAAGAGAGTGGATCAGATGTGGTTTAGGCAGATAGCAGAATAGGATAGGTCAAGTTCACCCTTGCTCCAAGGAACAGCTAGAGAAGGGATGGAGAAAAGGGATGGTGTGTTAGTTAGATTCAGTTGTCAACTTGGCCAGGTGAGCATACCTAATCTTGTTGCTGTGGACATAAGCCAGTGGTATGTGAACCTCATTTGTTGCTAATTACATCTGCAGCCAGCTAGGAGGCGTGTCTGCTGCAATGAGTGACGTTTGACTTAATTGGCTGGTGCTTAAATGAGAGAACACAATGTAGCACAGCCTAAGCAGCTTGGCATTCCTTATCTCAGCACTTGCAGCTCAGCCCAGGCCTTTGAAGATGGAGAATGAAGTCACCCTGGGGAAAGTTGTTGGAACCCAAGGGCCTGGAGAGAAGACCAGCAGAGAACATCCTGTGCCTTCCACGTAAGAAAGAACCTCAGTGGAAAGTTAGCTGCCTTTCCTCTGAAGAACTAACAAAATAAATCCCCTTTTATTAAAAGCCAATCCGTCTCTGGTGTGTTGCATTCCCACAGCTAGCAAACTAGAACAGATGGGAAGGTGACTGAGACAGCAATTCCAGGGTGTAAGTGACCAGGAAGTTGCTTCTACACAACATAGGGAGGCCCTGGTTCCAAAAGTTGAAGAACTGAGAAGCAGAGAACTGGAGACCATCTGGATGGTGCAAACAGCCTAACATGGAAGCCCAGAGCCCTCAGGAGTGCACAAACAGGGAAAAGAGGACTAGGAAGCACCAGTGTAGCATCCCCAGCCTGTGCCTATACTTGTGCTACAACACATCACTGCATTGTTGTGCCCCACCCTGTGCCCTGCATCCTGCTCCACATCCATCCCTCAAATACAAAGCTTTAAATGACTGAAGGAAATCAACTTCCAAAGTAAACATATCAAGATATTTAAATGCCTCAAAGACAACAGATCACTAAGTGTACCATGATGCAGATAGATTCAGCCCAGCCTAATGATCAAATTAAAACACCAAAGGAGACACAGATATCGGAACAACTAATGAAAGATGTTCATATAACTCTAGTAAATAAAATAAATGGGATGGCTAATGACATAAAGGAGATCAAGAAGAAACCAGAAGAACATAAAGAGGAATTTGAAAAAATATATAGAATAGCAGATATCACAGAGATTAAAGATACTGTAGACCAAATAAAAAATATACTTAAAACACAACAGCAGATGTGAGGAGGCAGAAGAAAGAATAAGTGAACTAGAGGACAGGACAACTGATTTTGTTTTTGTTTTTTTGGGGGGGGGTGGACAACTGATTTTGAACACTCAAAACAGCAAATGGCAAAAGAGATGAAGAAATTTGAATTGGATCACAGGGAAATGATGGACAAAACAAAGCATGCAAATATAAGAATTATATTTGTGTCCCAGAAGGGAAAAAGAAGAGTAAAGGGCTAAGAAGATAAGTTAAGAATATAATGGGGGGAAAACTTCTCAACCTTTATAAAGGACATAAATATGCAAGTCAAAGAAGCTCAATGAACTCCAATCAGAATATATCAAAGTAAGACTTCCCCAAGACACATATTAGTCAGTCTGTCTGTCATATGTCAAACAGAAGCAGAAAATCCTGAAAGCAGCCAGAGAAAAACAATCTATTACATATAAGGGTAACCACATAAGACTGAGTTCAGACTACTCAACTGGCACTACAGAGGCAAGAAGGCAGTGGTATGATATATTTAAGATCCTGTAAGAGAAAGACTTCCAGCAAAGAATTCTGTATCCAACCAAATAGTCCTTCAAAAACTGAAGGAGAGATTAAAATTTTCACAAACAAATCCTGAAAAACTTTGTCAACAAGAGACCTGCTCTACAAGAAATACTAAAAGGAGATCTGACAGTGGGAAAAAAAAGTCAAGAGAGGGAGGTCTGGAGGAGGACACCAAATTGAAGAGTTTCAGTAAGGGTAATTTAAAGGATAAAAAGAGAAAGAGGGAAAAGAATATATAGAACTGAAAAATAAAATCCAAAGACAAGATGGTGTATTCAAGAAACACCTTTTCAGTAATAATTTGATGGACTAAACTTACCAATTAAAAGATACAGATTGGCAGAATGGATGAAGAAATATGATCCAGCTATATGCTGCTTACAAGAGACTCATCTTAGACACAAAGATACAAATAGTTTGAAAGTGAAAGGATGGAAAAAGATGTTTCATGCAAGTTGTAACCAAACGAAAGCAGGAGTAGCTATACTAATATCAGACAAAATAGACTTTAAGTGTAAAGACATCATAGAGACAAAGAAGGACACTATATATTAATAAAAGGGACAATTCACCAAGAAGAAATAAAAATCATAAATGCTTATGCTCTGAATCAAGGAGCTCCAATGTACATGAGACAGACATTGGCAAAACTGAAGGGAGCAGTAGATGTTTCAACAATAATAGTAGGAGACTTTAATCCACCACTCTCCTCTATAAATAGAACAACCAGACAGAAGGTCAACAAGGAAATAGAGAAGTTAAATAACTTGATAAATAAATTAGATCTAAAGACATATACAGGTCTTGACACCCCAGAACACCAGCATATACACTCTTCTCTAGTACTCATGGAGCATTCTCCAGGATAAATCATATGCTGGGACACAAAACAGGTCTTTATAAATTTAAAAAGATTCAAATTATTCAAAGCACTTTCTCTGGTCACAATGGGATGAAGTGGGATCTCAATAACCACCAAAGATATAGAACATTCACAAATATATGGCAATTAAATGACACACTCTTAAACAACCAGTGGGTCAAAGAAGAAATTGCTAGAAAAATCAGTAGTTATCTGGAGACAAATGAAAATGAGAGTACAACATTTCAGAACTTATAGGATCAAGCAAAGGCTGTGCTTAAGGAAATTTATTGACCTAAATGCACATATTAAAAAACAGGAAAGAGCCCAAATCAAGGACTTAACTGCTCACCTGGAGGAACTTGACAAAAACCAGCAAACTAACCCCAAAGCAAACAGAAGAAGAGAAATAACAACTAAAGCGGAGTTAAATGAATGGGAGAACAAAAGAACAATAGAGAAAATCAATAAAACCAAAAGCTGGTTCTTTGAGAAAATCAATAAAATTGATGGGCCACCAGCAAGGCTGACAAACAAGAAAAGAGAGAAGATGCAAATAAACAAAATCAGAAATGAGAAGGCGCATTACCACAGACCCTGGAGAAATAAATCATAAGATGATACAATGAACAACTATATGCAAACAAAGTAGACAACTTAGATGAAATGGAAAATTCCTGGAAACATACAAACAAGCTACACTGACTCAGGAAGAAATAGAAGCTCTCAACAAACTAATCACAAGACAAGAGATTCAATCAGTCACCAAAAATCTTCATACAGAGACAAGTCCAGGACCAGATGGCTTCACAGTGGAATTTTGTCAAACATTCCAAAAAGAACTAACACCAATCTTGCTCAAACTTTTCCAAAAAATTGAGGGAAAAAAGAACACTACCTAACTTATTTAATGAAGCTAACATCATTTTAAATCCCAAACTGGGTAAAGATGCTACAAAACAGGAAAACTACAGGCCAATCTCCCTATTCAACATAGATGCAAAAATTCTCAACAAAATACTACCAAATCAAATCCAACAACAGATTAAAAGAATACCCTACAACCAAGTGGGGTATATACCAGGAATGCAAGGATGGTTCAGTACAAGAAAATCCATTAATGTAATACAGCACATCAACAAATTGAAAGGGAAAAATCACACGATCATCTTGATTGATGCTGAAAATGCATTAGACAAAATTCAATATCCTTTTCTAATAAAACACTTTAAAAGATAAGAATAAAAGGTAACTTCCTCAATATGATGAAGGGCATATATAAAAACTGATAAGCACATTATACTCAATGGAGAGAGACTGAAAGCTTTCCTCCTGAGGTTGGGAATGAGACAAGGATGCCCTCTGTCACCACTATTATTTAACACTGTATTAGAGGTTCTAGTGAGAGCAATCAGGCAGGAAAAAGAAGTAAAAGGCATTCAAGGCATTGGAAAGAAGGAAGCAAAACTTTCATTATTTGCAGATGACATGATACTGTACTTGAAAAATCCTGAGAAATCTACAACAAAGTTACTTGAGCTGATTAAACAAATGGTGGTGGGATATAAAATTAATGTGCAAAAATCAGTAATGTTTCTATACACAAGGAATAACCTAACTGAGGAGTCAGTTAAAGAAAAAAATTCCATTCAAAATTGCAACTAAAAGAATAAAGTACTTAGAAGTGAACTTAACTAGGGACATGTCATGGTGAGGTTCATATGTCAACTTGACCAGGTGGTAGTACCTGTCTGTCTGGTTCTGCAAGTGCTGGCTTGTCTGTTGCAATGAGGACATTTCATAGAATTAAATCATGATCATGTCAGCTACATCCACAGCTGATTCCATTTGTAATCGGCCAAAGGGAAGTGTCTTCTGCAATGAGTGATGCTTAATCTAATCACTGGAAGCCTTTTCAGGAGGATTCAGAAGAGACAGTATCTCTTTGTGCTTTGGCTGGCAAGCCTCTCCTGTGGAGTTCGTCCACACCCTCCATTGGAATCATCAGCTTCACAGCCTGCCCTGCAGATTTTGGACTCTGTGTTCCTGCAGTCATGTGAGACACTTTTATAAATTTTATATTTGTGAGTGTTCCCTGTTGATTCTGTTTCTCTAGAGAACCCTAATTAACACAGGACATAAAGGACTTGTACACAGAAAACCATATAACATTGCTAAAAGAAATAAAAGAAGATCTGAATAGGTGGAAAGACATTCCCTGCTCATAGATAGGAAGGTTAAACATAGTTAAGATATCAATTCTACTCAAATTGATGTACGGATTCAGTGCAGTACCAATCAAAATTCCAACAACTTACTTTGTAGACTTGGAAAAGCTAGTTATCAAATTCATCTGGAAGAGAATGAGACATTGAATACCTAAAAGCATCCCACAAAATAAGTACGAAGTAGGAGGAGTAACAATTCCTGATTTTAAAACTTATTATAAAGCCACAGTGGTCAAAACAGAATGGTATGGCACAAAGATAGAAGTATTGGCCAATGGAATCAAATCAAGAGTGCAGAAATAGACCACCAAGTCTATAGTCAACTGATTTTTGACAAGGCCCCCAAATCCAATGAACTGGGACAAAATAGTCTTTTCAATAATTGGGCATGGGAGAACTGGATATTAATAGCCAAAAGAATGAAAGAGGACCTTTACCTTACACCCTATGCAAAAATTAACTCAAAGTGGATCAAACACCTAAATATAAGAACTAGCACCATAAAGCTTCTAGAAGAAAATGTAGGGAAACATCCTCAAGACCTAGTAATAGGAGGTAGCTTCCTAAACTTTATGCCCAAAGCACAAGCAACAAAAGAAAAAATAGATAAATGGAACGCCTCAAAATCAAATGCTTCCCCCCTCAAAAGACTTTGTCAAAAAGGTAAAGAGGCAAACAACTCAATAGAAGAAAATATTTGGAAATCACACATTGGACAAAGGTTTGATATCCTGTACACATACAGAAATCATACAACTCAACAACAAAAGAACAAACAACCCAATTATAAAATTGGCTAAAGATATGAATAGGCATTGTTCTGAAGAGCGAATACAGAAGGTTCAAAAGCACATTATGCGATGTTCATTTTCATTACCTATAAGGGAATGCAGATCAAGACTACAATGAGATACTACCTCACACCTATAAGACTGGATGCTTTTAAGCAAACAGTGAACTACTAATGTTGGAGAGGATGTAAAGAAGTTGGGACACTTATGTACTGCTGGTGGGAATGTGTAATGGTACAGCTACTATGGAAGACAGTTTGTTGGTTTCTTAGGTAACTAAATATCGAGTTGCCCTATGACTCAACAATAGCACTAGTTGGTATATACGCAGAAGAGCTGAAAGCAGTGACACAAACAGACATTTGCACACCAATGTTCATGGCAGCCTTATTCACAATTGTCAAGAGATGGAAACAACCCAAATGCCCATCAACAGACGTGGATTAACAAAATATGGTATATACATACGATAGAATATTATGCAGCAGTAAGACAAAATGATGTCCTGAAACACATGATAAGATGGATGGGACTTGAGGACATAGTGCTGAGTGAAATAAGTCAGACACAAAAGGATAGATACTTTATGACTCCACTTTTATGACCATGGTAAAAGTAAAATCAGAGAACTTAGAGATACATAGAAGCTAGAGATGAGTGAATGGTTAGCTAATGAGCTTTAACTCAAATGTAAGGGGATAGGTAGAAATGAAGATGGTTCTCTAGTGGGTCTATAAGTAATATTACCATATTGAAGGTGAACATGATTGAAGGGGTTGTATAGACCTACGTGTCCCACTGATTAACACTACAGATATAAATAAGTTCTTGCATGAACTACTTCAAAGGTATGATTTGTATACAAAGAGTGTTTAAGTTAAGGAAACGGGAAAAACTGCTATTGCATGCTATGGACTATGTTTAACAGGAAAACATCAGCAGTACCACAGCGACAGCAGGGGTAAATAATAGGGGTAGGGACAAGAGTTAAAGGAAGGTTTAGATTTCCTATTTGGTAAGGGAGTTTTTGTTGGTTATCTTTATCTTAGGAACAATGAATTTATCTAAAATTGAGAATGTTGATGGACTGTGGACTTTGGGCCCTCTACATGATGCCTAATGAATGCAGGTGTCTGAAGGATGCACTGACTGAGAAGTAGATTGGTGAATGATGGTGTATACTGTCTGAGCAAATATTGTGCTGCTACAAAAGGAACGAAGTTGTGAGGCAGCAACACTGTGAGTGAACCTGTGGGACATTGGGTGAAGCAAAATAAGCCAGAAACAAGAGTAATTACTGTATGGTCTCCTTTAGAAAATGCTTATGAGAAAACAGCAGCCTAGATTGTAAGCTTCTATAGCAGTCACATTTAGTCCAGAGTGGTAATTATTTCTTGATTTTGAAATGCTGTATTATATATGTATAACTTGGTATTTACAGATAAGAACAAAACCAATCAGGTCAGGATTAAGGGAATTCAGAACACAGGGGTAAGGAAGACAGTGTCTATATTTTAGAACCTCTCCTACTCTTTGAAAACAAAGGAAGAAAGGTTTATTTTGTCCAGAACCTAAATTTTCTGTAGCACATAATCTAACTCAACCTGTCTGGTTAGTTCATTTAAACAATCAAAATGCAGGGAGCCCAGAATAAGAATGAGGGTCTTTAATCCTGTGTAGCTTAATGCAATGCCTGGATGCATCCTAGAATATATGAAGCAGATAATCAAAAGGTATTGGCCAAGTCCCTTGAGGAATGGGAGAAAAAATATGGACCTATTAAACTTTACCACCAAGGAAATCCCTGATACTGTATCAAACATTAGGGACACTCAAATCAATAGGCCAAGCCCTTGTTCATGAGGTTTACTCTTGTGAAGTTTATGTAGGTAGTGGAGAAGCTTAGAATACCTATAGGTATGCCCAAGAGTTACTTCTGGAGGACCTCTTTCGTTGCTCAGGTGTGGCCTGAGTCTCTCTCTAAGCCCAACTCTGCAAGTGAAATCATTGCCCTTCCCCGTACGTGGGACATGACATTCAGGGATAAAGTTTCTCTGGCGGCGTGGGAGATGACTCCCAGGGATGAGTGTGGCCCTGGTGCCATGGAATCAACAATTCCATCCTGACCAAAACAGGGAAAAGAAATGTAACTAGTAAAGTATCAGTGGCTGAGAGAGTTCAAATAGAGTCGAGAGGCTAATTTGAGGTCACTCTTATACAAGCTTCAGTTAGACATTGCTACCTATCATAACTTGCCAAAACCCAAACAAAGCCATTCCAGCCAATCCTAAATAACACCTAGGGTATTATATAAGATTTTTCAAAGGTGCCATGCACTGGGGTAACTTTCCAAAGCCCTACAACCTTTAGATGGGTCCCTGAACCACAGAAGTCCTGAGATCCAGAGGGGCCAGCCTTTACAGAACATCAGCTATTTCCATCTCCCTATGCCTTATTATTGACAGCCCTTTCCAACATGAGAAATTTAGAATCGGCATAGCCCAAATATCCCTAAAGACTTGGAAAGAAAGATCAAAGGTGATAGTGGAGTTATACATAGAAGGTAGGGTTTAATAAACAAATATGATTGCTGAATCATTAAATTGATATTTCTTTTAGTCTCCAGTATCTTAGAGCACTAGAAGTAAAAACCTAAAATTGTGGAATTGAAACCCATACCAAACTCTGAAATCTGTTCTACAACTAATTATTGTGCTCTGTTTTGAAATTTATTGCTTTTTTGTACATATGGTATTTTTCACAAAAAAGAAAAAAATCAATTGTGATGATTAAAAAAAATATTCCTTCTAGCCTCCTATGTTCTGAAGCAGCTAGTAGGAAAAATCTGACATGATGGTATGGTAGCCCATGACAGACTCTGGGTTCTGTCCTGTAACTACTTGTTGAAGAGTACTTTGAAAACAATTGCTTCTTTTTTTCTTTGATTTGTACATATATCAAACAATAAAAAAAAGTAAAGAGAAAAAAAATAGCCCATGAACATATGATCCCTCAACCTTTTCAAGGAAATACAAATGAAAACCATAATGAGCTACACCTATGGAACCACCCAAATAGGTAAAATTAAAAAGAATATTACCCAGAATGGAGTAACGGAAAGACTCTCACATTTCTGGCAAAAGCATTATGGAAAACTGTATTGCATTATCTGTTATAGCTGAACAACTGCAAATGTTATGACATAGCAATGCCACTCTCAATAGATTTGCATGCATTTGTGCAGCAAGAGAATTGTCTAATGATGTTAATTTTAGCATTATTTCATGACAGCCCAAAATTGAGGAAAACCCAAATGTCCATCAGTATTAAATTAAAGAAATAAGCTACGGGATAGCCACACAATAGAATACTATACAGCAGTGAAAATTAAACTATGGGTACACATCACAATGCAGATAAGTCTGCCAAACACCATTGAGTGAAAGAAGTCACACACACTAGGATATGTAACTTCATTTGAACTTCAAAAATCAGGCAGAAGAAATCTAACAAGCTCAAAGTCAGATGAATAGTTTTACCTTTGTAGAAGAGGAGTTAGTGTACTATTTCTTGACTTAGGTAATGGTTACTCTGTAGTAATTAATTGAGCCAAATACTTATGATTTGTACATTTTTTAGGAGTGTATGTTATAGTTTAATTTTTAAAAAATTAGGGGATTTTCGATATCCCAGGGGAAGATCTATTTTGAAGGCCCTTGAGAATTTTCAAAATTTAACCACATTAGTTCCCTAAAGTTTTTTTTTTTATCTCATACTCAACCTTGGGGTTGAGAAGGGGAGTTACAAAATTTGAATTCTTGCCACCATAAGTAGTTGTTAATCATGACATTTTTTTTCTTTCTCAGATATTCCTTTGCTTATTTTTCCAATAATATGCTACAAATTATAGACAAGTAAAAACTTATTTCTCTATTTACTCTAATTTCTTCATTATGAATCATTCTGAACCAACCAACTGTGGCAGAACTCATTAAAATCACATCTCATTTATAATAAATATGTATTTACCATTAAAGAGAGCCAGAGAAGCTTGTTTTATTCTCTGCAAACTGTGAGATAATTTGTTTCCTCATGAAGTTCAAAAACACACTCTCTCTGCTACAGAGCTGATTCCATGAGAAAAAGCAGAAAATCAGTCTGTATTTAGTCATACTTTTATAAGACAATTTTCCCACCAGGGCCCATAGAGTAACATCTGAACCTTTAGCTATTTCCTTGGATTATCATGATCCTGTATAAGAGAGATTAGCAGAGTGGATTTCATGGAAATCATGAGAATCTCAAGAATTTCAGTTGTTCAGGTTGTTGCTTCAAGAATCATGTCAGGAACCTTGAAAGGGTAAGATGCCTCAATCTAAATTTTTCTTTCCATAGCAGGGGCTGGCTTCGGCTTCTCCCTAGTAAAACTTCTGCCTGTTTCCTTGGAACTTCTGATTTTATGAACCAAACTGTTGTGATGAGGAGACCATGAAAATACTCAAGGCAGATTGCAATATCAATAAGCTCCATGGAATATTTGGAGGTGGTGGTACATGTCCCTTCCATGTTTGCATTGTAAACTGTAAACAAGAATGTTCACTACAGATGGGTGGCAGACTTCAGGCAATTACCTAGCCATGCCACCTTTCTGGGTTTTGTTGGAACTCATGAAATCCGATTTCAAGTTCTTTTGGCAATCCAGTTGACAGGATTGGACAACTTTCTCATAATGGGCAGGTGGATTCCCATGATGCTGGCTGCTTCACTGAGATTCTGACACTTGCTGCCAAGCTCCAGGCTGTCTCCCCAAACCAATGTGCCACTGCTCTCTGGCTTTGTCTGAGGCTTTCTTTTCTCTCTGACTCATTTCTGGATGTCCTTGCTATACAAAGTCTGGCCCAAAGAGCACCAGTACATTAAGCAGAGGTTCAGGCCCACCACAGACCAACTGAATACAGCCTCCTTTTTAACAAGATCCCAGGTGGTCTGTATGCGAGTAAGATAGAGAAAGCACTGCTGCAGTTAAGAATCTTTCCGAATTCAGGAACAGAAATCGAAATTAAGCAAATAATCTTCCAATTTTTAAAATGCTGATGTTTATTTTGAAAGATGAAGAAACCCAATATCAGATATTTTCATAGGTTAAGTGGAAACCATTATTTTCAACCCTTGTTTTAGGAATTGGTACTTAGAACAATATTCAAAAGTCTACACAGGAGGCTCAGATACTTTTTTTTGCACTCAGTTTCATCTGGAATTTACAGAAGAGATTACTAGGTTATTCTAGGTACAGAATAAATGTTAATTAAGGCTCTACTATGGAGAGAGTTGGTTTTAAGTTAGGTGGGATTTATCATTAACTCCATTTTGTTGCCCATAAAAAGGGTTTGCAAGAGAAAATAAAAGCAATAACACTATAACATTTATATTGCATTATTATATGCCAAGCACATAGTAACTATCCTGTGAGGTAGGTATTATAATTATGCCTGATTTACAGATGAGGAGATTGAGGGTCAGAGAGATTAAATAACTTGACCCAAATCTCCCATCCAGTACTAGCAGAGCCAGGTTTCACAACCCAAACAGTCTGGGCCCAGAGCCCATGCTTTTAAAACTGTGGCTTTACTCTCTCAGCTATATTTTCAGTATGTAGTCTAAACTTTTTATGTTTCTCTCAAAAAGAAGTCATAAGAGTTATATCAGTTCTCATTTTCAGGACTGGCCAACATTTGGCACGTCAAAGACACACTCAGCAGTCATCTCCCAGCCCTCAATCATCCCCCTCTTTTTTCCCTTTTGCTTGTTTGTATGCAGGAATTTGTTATGTTTCTCCTCTGTTTACAAGCAGGTGTTTGGCATGTTTCTATTTAGCAAGAGACTGCAGGCAGCTTGGGGATCTGTTAAATCTTAATCATCCCCAGTTGCTTGCCAGGAGAAAAACACTTGCTCATTGGCAGAGCCTCTCCCCCACTGGAGTGTATAAAAGCTCTTTTCTCTGTCAATGCAGGTGTCCCTCATCTTCTAAACAAAGAGAGGTTTGCGGAGCTGCCAGCCACTGACCCTGACCTGAGCAGTTGGCCTCCAGGAGGACCCAGCTAAGGTGGGATCTTTTCCCCTGCTCTTTTGACTCTTTGTGTTGTGCAAACAATAAAGCAGTTGTGTTGTTGATGTTGTGGTGGGAGCCTCCATTGTTCTGGGCCTGTGTCCCATGATGCATCATATAGCACTTGCCCCAGCAGCTGTCCCAGGTGTTTTGGATGTCCTCTGTCGTTCTCCTAGGTCCATCTCTGGTTCGAGTGGGTCCATGGCAGCTCACTTCCACCCTGTGCTGCAATGTCCTGCTTCAGGTGTGCACTGAGCTTCTCTATCCTATATTCCAGGGATTCTATGATGCCTGCTAGGCCTGGGAACAAGGGTAGCCTGTAAGTGCAGAGGGTTAATGACTCTTGGGGTGCCTTCCACAGTGGGGTCCAGGACCAACAGCCTAGCGCCTTCCTCCAGGAGCCCATTCTAGAAAACATTCTGCTTGCCTCTCAGAGGTCTGGGAAGACACAATATTCCTTTACCTTCATTGACAACCTTGATATCATGTCTTCCCAGTAGCCTTTCCTCCTTTCTTTTCTCCCCTCTCCTTCACTGCTGCTTCCTGGGACCACCTCTCAAATAAACTGCCTGCACTTGAATCCTCAAGCACCCTGCCTTTGGGGAACCAAACTGAGGCAGCAAATCAAATGACTGTAAGGATTAGTAGATAATGAAAATGATTGAAGAGAATTTGTGAAGAGACTGTCTCTCCACAAGTTAAACTTGTGGAATGAGCATGCAGGAATCATTTCAGCTTTTATAAGGAGATATGTTCTCCTACAATTAAAAAATAAAAAGCATGCTACCTTAGTTTGACAGACTGCGCAACAAAGTGCTATAGGCCAGTTGGCTTCAATAGGAATTTTTGACTTACAGTTTTGGAGTGTAGAATTCTAAAATCAAAATGTTAGTAGGATCACACTTTCTCTGAAGTCTGTGGCATTCTGGTGGTGGCTTGTGGGCAATCTGTAACTTAGTCTCTGCCTCCTTTGCATGGTGGTCTATCTCCTTCTCTCCCATGGTCCCTGAATTTCCTCTGGTATAAGGACTCCAGTCAAACTAGTTTAAGGTCCACCCTGATTTAGTTTGGCCTCACCTTAAACTAATACCATCTTCAAATGTCCGTTTTATAAGTGGGTTCAAATCCACAAGTTGTGGGTTAGGACTTGAACGTGTCTTACAGAGGGAAATGAGTCAAGCCTAAAACACATGGCCATCTTGATGCATTTTTAATTTTCCCACTTTTGGTAGAAAAATGGATAAAGCAAACTCATTTTCATGTTAATTTTAGGAAAAACAACAGTGTAAGCATGATAAGAAAATAGCCACCAGCCTTGGTATCTCAGACACCACAAGGAGCAGCAAAGACTGAAGTGCTTACTAAGGGGCTTCAGCTAATTGTTGTCATATCGCTATGTGGGTTGAGCTTTGCCAGAACTTTACATCTTTAAAGAAAAGCCAAACATTCTGATACTCACCCAGAAATTATGCACTTTTAACTGTTGGCAACTAATTCAAGTTATAAAACTCCACTAGGGAAAACTTTGCTAACTTACTAGTTAATAAGTTAACAAAAGAACAAATAGTTTATACCTAAAGATAATATCTATTACATTTCTCCAAGTAATATTTTATATTCAGACATTTTAGTAATCCAGATTGGCCACAGCCTTCCCTGAGAGTCAGAATTAGGAATGTCTGATTGCAGTTTTAGAGGTAGTGAGTGCATCAGGTTTCCTGAGAAGGTCATCCTTCTCAGGTCAACCCTTGGGTTTTGGCCAAGGCTTCTTTCTTGGTTATCATTTTCTTGGGGGCAGGATATTTCACACAGTCTCCTGCTGTTCTGTGGAATCTGGGACGCCTGTTTTCTTGAAGGAATGCCTTGTTATGTAAGTGAAACCACAGGCATGGACAGGAAGCTTTCTTCATAGGAGGTTACTTTGAGGACCCAAAACTGATCTCTAAGAAGGGGCAAGACCAAACTTCAGTTCATCAGAGAGACTTCATTAGGACCAGGGTTTCAGTGGTCTAAATAGACTACAATATTTCTGTGTCTCTTAGATTCCCAAATCTCAACAATGTGCGTCTCCTCTTATCCTTTATCAGACATTTTCCCAGCTCTTAGCACTTTTTCTCCTTTCTCAAATCCTTTCTCCTTTTCCAGTTCCTTCCAGTTTCTTGTTTTAGTGAATGGAATTACTCTCCACCCAGTGTCCACAAGCAAGTCTGAAACCAGAAGCCAAGCTTGGCATTCTTTAGATTGTCTGCTATAGCCAAACCCCATCAAGTCCTAGGGATTTCACCTCTGAATCACTTCTCTTATTCCTCCTGCCACCACCCTATACAAGTGAACATCACCATTGTCGAAAGGTTCCATGCATCCAATCTATCTGTTCCTCACAAAATGCAGAGAGATCTTTGCAAATGTAAATTTGATCATATGACCCACTTCCAACCTCACAATCCTTTTATGGCTTTCCATGCTCTGAGGATAAAAACCCAAATCCTAGATAGCTCCATGGCCAGTCTCTCTCCAGTCTGTATGCTCTCACCACACTGGCCTTCTCCTGCTCCTGGTTTCTTTGGTTTCCATACGCTCTTTGATGTTAGGCCCTTCTTTATACCTTGACTGCTGTTTTTCAAACCCTTTCCCTAGTAATTCTCACCAATCTGCCACAACTCAATTCAAACATCTTTTCCTCAGGAAAGGCTTTCCCCAGGCATAGACCAAGCTTGATTCCCCTCTAATAATAACGATGTTGTTATTGTTAGTTGATGATGCTGATTGTGATAATAATGACTACAGTGTCTTGAGCACCAACCAGGGCGTGGCTCACTTCTAAGCACCTTGAATTTATTCTCCACAGCAGTTCTAGGAGGCACATACTAGTGTTTTGATTGTACAGATGAGGAAATCAAGACACAGTGCATTAAGTATCTTGCCCACAAACTGTATCAATTTTGTTTACTGTTTCATTGTACCACAAAGCTTTTCTTTAGAGTTCCCAATAGGGTTTATAATAACACATTTATATTTGAAGTCTTTAGAGAAATGTCTGTCTTGCTCACTAGAGCTTAAGTGCTGAGAGGGTGGGAACTTTTTGTTTTGAGGCGTATATATGTGTTTGTGGGTTTGCGTGTGCGTAGGTGTTTGCTTATCTCTGAATCACCAGGGTGCCAGCACCCTCCCTGGAGTATGGCTTGTAGTCAATAATGGGATGCTTTCAGAATTCTTCATTCAAATAACCATATGAAACATTCTGAAACAAAGTCCTTGGACCTATATTAGTGGTGTTTTTTTTCTGAAGGAATCATGCCTGAGATAGAACAGAAAACAAATAGGGCAGAAGAATACAAGGTATTGCAAATCTTTCTGAAGAGTCATATTCTTCAATGTTTTTATATTAAGGACTTATAGGGTTACTCAGTGTGAAAAGCAAGTGCATGAGGATTAATAGTGAGTTAATCCCAAGAAGCAAGAAGTAAGGGGTCTTTGTGCCTAACCTTAGTTAGAACGTTCTAGAACTGGATTCTGATTGGTCAGGTTTGGGTCATGTGTCTATCCCTGAGCCAATCACTTTGGCCCAGGGGAGGGAAATGCCCTGATTAACAAGACCTGGTCATGTCCATCCTTATGGCAAGGCAGTGTTTTTGTTACCAGATTGGAGGTTGTTACAGCAGAAACAGTGTAGACAACCCAAACGGAGAGCAAGCACCTCTGCTCATAGGCAGGATTGGCCTTATGGTAAGAAAGCCAGGCTTATGCTAGTTAGTGGAATATGCTTTCTAAAATGACCTTCTTTCTGGATATAATTTTTGTCTTGTGTAGCTCTACAGCAAGAGAATATATTATTTGTGCTGGTTTATCTAATAGCTATATTTCTTAGTGCCAGTTAAGGTCTATATATCAGCCCCATGATCTTGGTCAGAATATCTGTTCTTAGGGATAGACTCACTCTGAGGGTGGCTGACAATTCAGGGTTCTTAGCCTACAAACTCAACCCTGACTTAGGATGAATTCCTCAAGGCTCTATTATCCCCTGGGGATACCCATCTGGGACCAGAGAACTGTATCTCATTCCACTGCTTTCTTCAACCTTTAATGCACAGTAGATGTAAGGAATTAAACAGCAATTAAGAAATGTGTCCCAAAGAGCCCGAGTCCACATGTCATCTAAAGCTGGTCTCAGGCTTTTAGACATTCCCCTCCAGGTATTTTCCTTTTCCTTTTGCCTCTCTTTGTCCTCTTGTATCTTTAACTTCCTGGCAGGGGGAGGGGGTAGCATGTCTGTCTTATATATGACTGTATCCTCGGTACTTACCCCAACACATAGACGGAAACTAAATAAATATTTGTAGAATGAATAAATGAATGAATGAATAATGATATTTTCTATTCTGCCTTGCATTTTCACCTCTCTTCCACCCAGGCAGGAATAATTAAAGAATTCCAGGTTTGCTAGATTCTAGATGTACATTTCTTCCACATTTTTTGGATGTATCTCACTATTGCTGGTGTCTTGGAATAGAAAAAGAAAGCCAGTCCTTTTTGTTGTGCTACTGAACCTTGTATTGCAGCAGCATAGTAATAACCACATTGATTTTATTCCACACCCTTAGCACCCTTTTATTCTTTCCAAAAGCCAGTCGAATGGCTGAATTACTTGGCTTACTTGAAGACATTTCTGTCTGTTGTCAGCCTTTCCTTTTGGAAACAAAGGGTTTATTGAAATTGGATGAACAGCACACAGCTTCCTGTTACTAAACAGTCAACCCTGGCAAAAACAGTAGTGAAGGTAAACCAAAGCTTCCAAGGGAGCAGTTCTTACTGCCTGATAGATGGAGTCCAGACCACCTGCTGAAGTCTCAAGTACATTTCCCATTCACATAGATAAGTTGAAAAACACCATTCAATTTTAACAGTGACATTTCTTTCACTAGGCACTTCCTTTTCCTAGTTTATTTTTTAATTCTTGACAGATAAAAAAGGAAAATAGCGGGAGCATTTTCTAAAGAGCCAAACAAATGTCTTTGGGCATGGCTTGACACTTGGAACATGAGAGGAATCATTATTTTAAAATGTCCAATCAGCTCCCCTCTGTTTCAAACATGAACAACAAAGCAAAACCAGTTCCCAAGTGTTACAGTAGTTTCTGAAGTGAATTCCAAAGAATATAGAGGTTCTTCAAGGGCTCCACACACATTTTATTTGAGCTTTAATTTTTACATATTTGTTTATTATTATGGAAGCTGTGAATTTATAGAAAAATCATTCATAAAATACAAGTTCCCTTATACCAACTGTGTCAACTTGGCCAAGTGATGATGCCCACTTGTCTGATCAGGCAAGCCCTGGCTGATGTTGCTACAAGGATATTTGATGGCTGGTTTATAAACTGGAAGGCTGGTGTATTAAAGTATCAGTCAGTTGATTGCACCCATGGCTGATTATATTGGTGATCAGCTAAGGAATGTCTCCCACCAGCAAGATAGTCCAATCAGTTAAAGACTTTTAAAGGAGAAGAGAGACTTTTTCACTGTTTTCTTCAGTCAGTGAGCCTCTCCTGTGGAGTTTGTCTAGACTCTTAATCAGAGCTGCCAGGTTCACAGTCTGCCCTGCAGACTTTGGACTCTTCCATTTCCATGGTTGTGTGAGACATCTTTATAAATCTCATATTTACAGCTATCTCTTGTTGGTTCTCTTTCTGTAGAGAACCCTACTAATAGAGCTTGGTACCTGTAGTGTTTCTTGAGAAACAGAATCTTAAAAATGGGTTTTTACAATTGGTTTTCTACTCTGATTAGACTCAGAGGCACTAATGACTGTTTCCAATAATCAAGATGGCACTGACAGTCCATGGGGTGAGTCGGCAAGAGAAATACTCAAAATATCACCATTAGATTCTGCTATTTGTACGCTTATATGAGGTAAGGCTCTGGGTGAGCATGTTTTTGACATATTTACAGAGTTTTGTGGAATTGAGAGGTATAATGATGTTGGCTGGTTGTTGTTAGTTATGATAGATACAGTGATGGAGGAAAGGATGAACTGAAGGCTACAAATTTGCAACTTAAGTGCCATATGAATGATGTAAAAGATTCCATGTTTGCTCTGAAAGAAAATCTTATTTCCTGTGGTTGAAGACTTGAGATCTCTGAAAACTAGGCACATAGCCTCATTGTGTAAATAGAAGATTTACAACATAAACTAAAATCTCAGCCTTGTAGGGTGTCTCCTGTTAAGCCTTTGATTGGAAAAGAATGGGGTCCTGAAACATGGACTGGAGATATATGGCTTGAAAATGGTTGCAATAGGGAGACTGGATCCCTAGAATTTGTTGAGTCTTTGCTAGATAGACCTGTAATGGACTGACCAGAGGAAAGAACTTCCTAATCTCCAGTCTACCCTGAAAAAAGAGCTACATGACCTCAAGCCTGTCCTGAGGAAAGAGCTTCCCAACTTCCAGCCTAAGGAAACCATTTCCCAGCCTCTAGTCTGCCCAAATGCCCATGGCCCAACTCTCTTGCCACATTACCTTTTCTTTTTCAGACTAGAGGTATGGCCTCTTAGAGAGTTCCTTACTCACGGTTGACTGAGGAAGAGAAAACTGGAGCCTGGTTGACAGCTGATTCTGCATGGTATGCAGGTACCACCCAGAAATGGATAGCTGTAGCACTACAGCCTCTTTCTGGGATGTCCTTAAAGGACAGTGGTGAGGGGAAATCCTCCCAGTGGGCGGAACTTTGAGTATTGCACCTGGTTGTTTATTTTGCTTGGAAAGGGGGATGGGTCAGAGATGTGTGCTGACTCATGGGCTGTTGCTGATGGTTTGGCTGGGTGGTCAGGGGCTTGGAGGGGGCATGATTGCATAATTCGTGACAAAGAGGTCTGGGGAAGAGATATGTGGATAGACCTTTCTGAATGGTCAAAGAGCTTGAAGATATTTGTTGTCCCATGTGAATGCTCACTAGAGGGTGACTTCGGCAGAGGAAGGTTTTAATGATCAAGTGGGTAGAATGACCCATCCTGTGGATACAAGTCATCATCTTTCCTCAGCCACTCCTGCCATTGCCCAAATGGACTCATGAACAAAGTGGTCATGGTGGTAGGGATGGAGTTTATGCATGGGCTCAGCAACATGGACTTCCACTCACCAAGACTGACCTGGCTATGGCCACTGCTGAGTGCCCAATCTGTCAACAACACCCACACTCACTCACTGATATGGCACCATTCCCCAAGGTGATCAGCTTGCTACCTGGTGGCAGGTTAATTACATGGCATTTTGAAGACCTAATTATGGTGCCAACTAGGCAATTAGGAAGCTGTCTATGCTTCTTCTAGGGATTCCATCTCCCCATTGCAACCATTATCAAGCCATATATTTCCAATCCATGTTTTAGGACCCCCTTCTTTTCCGATCAAAGCCTTAAGAGCATGGTTTCATGCGTCCAGGAATCGAGGGAGAATGATCCATGTGCACTTGATAAGAATATGCATCCTATTGTTGTTGGGAGAAGTGTTTTATATTTGTCTGACACATGTAGTTGGTTTTGAGTATTGTTCCGTTCTTGTATTTTCTTATTCTTCTGATGATATGTTCTATCCATTATTGAAAGTGGTATATTAAAGTCTTCTACTGTTAATGTAGAACCATCAGTTTCTCCCTTCAATTCTGCTAGTATTTGCTTCATATATTTTGGGGCTCTGCTGTTAGTTGCATATGTATTTATAATTGTTATATCTTGTTAAATTTACCCCTTTGTCAGTGTATAATGACCATCTTTGTCCCTTGTAACAGTTTTTTATTTAAGTCTATTTTACTTGATGTAAATATACCTACCCAAGCTTTCTTTTGATTGTTACTTGCATGGAATATTCTTTTCCAGCCTTTCACTTTAAGCCAACTTATCTCTTTGCATTTAAGGTAAGTCTTTTGCAGATGGCATGTAGTTGGGTCATGCTTTTTTATCCACTCTCCCAATCTCTGCCTTTTGACTGTGGAGTTTAATCCATTACAATTAAAGTCACTACTGATAATGCATGACTTTATTCTGCTATTTTGCCTTTGTAAATAATTTTGTCCCTCAATTCTTCCATTGTTCCTACTTTTATATTTATTTGATTTTTGTTTTGTATCAAAAGAAGGCATATTTAGTGCCTTCATTTTTCTATCTGGATATATCTTTCATTTATTTTCTTTGTAGTTACCATGGGGTTAAAATTTAACATCCTAAATATCTAACAATCATATTTGGTTTGATACCAACTGAACTTCAGTAACATTCACATATGCTTTTTCTATGACCCTTCATCACCCACCTCTTATTTTGTACTTGCTGCCCCCTCTAGTTCCCAGAAGACAGATTTCCCTCTCCTGGGTGTTTAAAGAAGTCAAGTCTTTACACCAGGCTGTCTGCCTCTAAAATTTCTTATCCTTTTTCCTTATTTCAAGCTACTTTCATCTGCAGGGTAAATTCTGGGTAGATGGTGGCACTTGTAGAGAGAATTTTTCCAAGATAGTCTCTCCCAGTGAAAACGGGGCCAGAACTCAAGAAGCAGACTGAACTGGCTCCAAAGTGCCATGGGTAGGGGATCAGGAGGGCCTCCAAGAGCTTCTTTCATGGCTTCCCAGAGCTAAGCTTTCTTGACCTGTACCCTCAGGTCAGCAAATGTAGCCCTTGAACTTGTCCCCTGAAGCCCTAAGGAAGTATGGTTGTCTCTAAGTCTTGTCTCCTCCACTGCTGCCACCTCTTTCTGGGGCAGGTTGGAGCAATTGCTGCTCTTCGTGTTGGGCTCACAGTGGTCCAAAGTC